>NC_053175.1:925500-1234000 GCF_004115215.2 Ornithorhynchus anatinus
TTCCTCCTCTCCTCCCCTCCCCCGCCCCTGCCCCATGTAGAACATTTAGCAGTCTGTCAAGGCGCCAAGCCTATTTACATATGAACAAACATTCCACACCCCACATTTATAGCAGAATGAATGGCCACTCCTTGCAATGATACCCCCAGAAGGTCCTAGCAGAACTGGGAGGGATTTGACCCCATTTGCATAGCAGGTGTTGATTCTTGTTCATTCTTCCTGAAAGAAGTTTTAATATGGGATAAATGACAAGGAATTGGCAGTGGGCTTGGGAGAGAATGAAAGACCCCACGTAGTTTTATTGCAGCCCAACTCGGAGGAAAATACTGAGCAAAATCAAACGGAAAAATTTGGCCAAACTCCTCCCAGGCTTCTGGAAAAACCACTCCAAAGGGAGAGACACTTGAATCATTGGGATTTTAAATTCGGGTTTGGACCTAGCAAACCAGTAATCTCAGAGGCAGTTAATACGATTACTGTCTCAAGATCCTTGAGTCAGAAAGTCTGGCAGGAGTTTAAAATGTTAATCCGGGGCATAATCCATCCCCTTGAAGTGGTAGAAGAAGTGCAGAAGTGATTTTCTGATTTTCTTTCCTCGACCTTAAAGAAAAAGAAAATTGGGCCAGCAAACTCGGACTATTACTTGTGAATGGTTGTGAATATGTGAATGTGAATGTGCATATACTTGTGTATATTCCTTACCTCAGCGCTTCAATTGTGTCCTGCCAGGTTGCTCGCCTCGCTGGACTCTCCCTTCCTATGAGACGTAAAAGGGGAGATGCAGAACGCTTATGCCGACGACAGCTATGGAAACTGATTCCTTTGTAGCTGTAGTTTGCTCTTTGGGAACCTCGATTTCGTTCCTTCTGTCAGGAAATCTCTTAAAAACTGAGTTGAGGGTTCTTAAAGAGTGATGGATCCTTTCAGCGCTCCCCTCTGTTGCCTGCTCTCTCTCCCCACTTCTCATCCCCACCCCCACACCCCTTTGCAGCTCATTCTACACAGTTTTGCTTCCATTAAGGGCACCCACTACCTAAAGTAAAGAAGAGAAAATGGGTATTTGGCATTCCAGCATGAGCCAGATGACACAGCGAGGAAACTGGCAGATGAGATGTCTTACAACCTGCAAATGCTGCAATCCTGGAAACCATCATGAGAAATAGCCAGAGTTATGGTATTGAGCACCCTCTGATCTCAAGGCCCTGTACTAAGTGCCTGGGTTGTTCCCATAGTTCATTCGTTCAGTCATATTTACTGAGTGCCTACTGTGTGCAAAACACTGTGCTAAGTGCTTGGGAGAGTACAGTACAACAGCAAGAGCCTAAGACATGATCCCTGCCCATGTAAATCATGAGCAGGTTCAAGGGCCTTGAATCTAGGGACCTGTGCCTCAGTCTCTTCAGAGTCCTGGATCATTTATCCCACAGCGAGTTGGTTGGCATCACCTGCTCAACTGAAACCTGCTCAGTTCCCTATGATGGCATGGTAGTCTGGACCCCAGACCATCCTAAATTGCATTTGTTATCAATCGATCAATCGATCACTTAGTGATATTTATTGAATGCGTACTGTGTCCAAAGAGAATTGTACTAAGGGTTTGGGAAAGAAGAGGACCACGGAGTTGGAAGATGAGATCACTGTCCACGAGGAGCTCACAGACTTCTGGAGGAGACAGACAAGAAAATAGAATCCTAGGAAGGTAGTGGATGGTCCCCAGTGCCTTTGCCTCCATTTCATCAACTATCCACACTTTCTGGATAAAGTGCCCCTCCCAGTAGAGCCTTGTTGGTTGGAAATTGAATCCCAGCTTCTGTTTTGTCTGATCAGCTGCTTCCAGAAGCTTTCTTGCAGTGTCACCGATTTTGCTTTCCTCTCCAAGTCAAACATTCTCATTTTGGGTGCCACAAATCCCAAAAACAGTGGAGGTGGATCCAGCCTCGGTCAATGATACTTCTTCCACGGCTGAGGTTTGGCAAGGGGCTGTTATCAACGTTCAAACCAACCATATGGTTGAAGGAGTCATAACTCACCGCCCACAGACAATAGAGAAACTGAGCTCCGGAGGTCAGTGTGCGAGCGAGCGTGGATGCAAACCTCTTTTTCAGTCTAATAAAGCTGTTGTCTGGGAGTAATGATGCAAATGCTCTGACCCTTTCTCATCGTGATAGTCTAGAATGTGATTTGTCATACAATCTGAATCTTTGGGCTCACTGTGGACCAATCTGCCCCAAACGTGAAGAGGAGCCATATGGCCCTTTGCATCTGAAATGGGAGAATGGGGATCAGGAATGCGTTGCCTGCCAGCCTTTCCCAATTGGAAGGTTTCTGGCAAGGGCCCAGCCATTGAGCGGGGATCATGTGCCGATTAGCTATTTAGCTGGAAAGTTGGTGCAGTTCTTAACCCCAGTTACTAGAGAGAGGGAGCAGCAACAGAAGTGGTAGCATTTAATGGCAAATTAGCCTCATGTGCTAGAAGAGACTCAAGAGAAACTGGGAAAAACCCCAATTTGCATAATGGCATGCATCAAGCGCTTAGTACGGGGCTCTGCACCCAGTAAGTGCTTAATAAATACCATTGATTGAAGATGGCATTTGGGAGAGGTGGTTCATTGAAAATAATAATAATAATTATGGTATTTGTTGAGCACTTACGTGCCAAAAACTGTTCTAAGCACTGAGATAGAGTTAAGGTAATCAGGTTGAACACAGTCTCTGTCCCACGTGGGGCTCACAAGTCTCAATCCCCATTTTACAGATGAGGTAACTGAGGCATAGAGAAGTGAAGTGACTTGCCTACGGTCACACAGCAAAAGAGTGGCAGAGTCGGAATTAGAATCCATGACTTCTGACTCCAAAGCCATTACTCTTGCCATGCTGCTTCTCAGTGGAGGCTTAGAATGGAGGCATAACAGCCAGCTCCAGGCTGGTGAGGAAGAGGTTGTCCCTTACGCACTTTTGAATCAATCAAAGATATTTATTGAGCATTTACTCAACACTAAACACTGTACTGAACACTTGGGAGAGTATAGTAGAGTACATGGGTACGATCCCTGTACTCAAGGAGCTTCAAGTTGAGTGGAAATTCCCGGGCTCCCTCATCCCAGCTGTTTGGCAGGACCTGAGCTAGACCAATCAAATTGTAATAATAATATTACCAGTAATAATGAATGTTTATTAAGCATTTACTCTTTGTGAAAGCAGTGTACTATGCATTACAAGAAAGTAAAATTGGGAATAGATCATCTCCCACACAGCGCTTACAGGTAGGGAGATCAGGGATCCCCAATTTATGGATGAAGAAACTGAGGCCCAGAGAGGTTGGTGGGAGAAGCCTGCCGTAGTGGAAAGAGCACAGATCGGGGAGTTAGAAGACCTGGGTTCTAATCCCAGCTATACTACTTACCTGCTGAGTGATTTTTACCCTTATCTGTGTCTCAGTTCCCTCAACTATGAAATGGGAATTCAATACCCGTTCTCCCCTCCTACTTAGATTATGTCCAACCTGATTATCTAACATCTATGCCAGTCTTCTTGGCGCAGGGTAAGTGCTCTTAGCCAATACCGTTAATTCTATTATCCTGGGTCTCCAATCCCATGACTTCTCCATTAGGCCATGACACATCCCCAAATAGTGGTTCTCTGGCAAATTTATTCCCTAAAAGCCCTGCCCCACCCCACCCACAATCTCCACCACCTTTTGCCCCTGCATTCTCTGGTGTGAAGGGGTCCAGCAGATACCGAAAGGACCATGAATGGTCACTCTTTCTTACTGTTTAGGATCGCGTTTGTCCCTCAGAAATTAGTTCCCCAGCTGTCTTGTTCCCCTGAATCTCTGGAACAGGGGAAGAAAACTCTCTGGAAGTGATAGATACAGGGGTTAGTGCATGGTCAAATCTGGAGACTTGATGAACCATCCACAAAGAGTCTGAAAGGATGGAAAGGGCAGTTGTCTCTCTAAAGAAAAGAGTTGGGGTTGTACCTTAGAGAGGAAGCTTAGCAGGAAAGTACAGGTTTGGGAGACAGGAATCACTGCTTACTTACTGTGTGACCTTGAGCAAGTCTCTTCACTCATTTCTAAAATAGGGATTAGATATCTGTCCCTTAGTTTGTCTGATCTGATGATCTTTTCTCCAGGGCTTGGCACTTAGTAAGTATTTCACAAATGCCACAACTGTTATTGCAATTTAGAAGATTATTATTACTATCATCATTTAGCAGTTATCAGAAGCCAGCCAATGACATTTATCCTCCTAAGGGCAGTTTTGTCAGGTGGGGTCCTTCCAAGGTCTGAGGAAAGGGATACACTTTGTTTCCCCTATAGAAACAAAATTGTGATAGATTAGTTCAAAACCTTGCTCTAGGATGACAAAGCCACAACACTGTTCTCACTGTTGTGATGACGAGCTGTCTGGGTGCATCTGGGGGAAGGATCTGCATTCAAACTTGTCTGTTACACACATACACTTTGTCTGACACACATGCACACACAGGCCCACAGACACATAAACACACACAGATACACACTTTCTCACATATAGACACACACACACATCCTACATCTTCTGCCTCTCCAATCCCTGAGTCTTAGATGGCATTACTTAGCCAGACTTTCAGATCACATAAGCCTGGATTAACTCACTGACCTGGTCCTGTAGTCTGTAAATTTGACCCAGGCAGGTGGAATGGTTTCCCAGAGTGTCAGAGATTCAGCCTCATTCACCAGGGATGATTTGAGAAGGTAGAAGTTGTGAGTAATGGGAAATGAGATACAGCAGCAGTGCTGGAATCTCGACTAATCCTGAACACCACTAATCTTTTCTCCTAAATTTCCTTGGGCCTATTAGAGTGCAGTCCTAGTGAGAGGCTTAAATGATCACTAGGGTATTCACTAAGTGCTTCACTGTGTGCGAAGTGCTCAGACAAAATCCCTGTTTCCCTGGTACTGTGGGGGGAGAAAAAAGAAAGAGCAGAGGGGGGAAAGTAGGGGTTTTAGGCCTATTTTACAGAGGAGAAACCTGAGGCCTAGAGAGGTTAACTGATTTGTCTGAGATCATCCAGGAAGGCCATTGGCAGAGTTGGATCAAGAAGACGTGCCTCCTATCAATAAATCAATGGTATTTATTGAGTGCTTACTTAGTGCTAAGTGCTGGAGAGAGTACAGTACAACAGAGTTGGTAGACAAAATCCCTGCCCTCTAGGAACTTGAAGATTAATGGAGGATACAGACACTGAAGTTCCTTTACAAGTAAGGAAGCAACCAAGGAAAAAGATATGTTGTAATAATAATGGTGGTATTTGCTAAGTGCTAAGTGTTCCATGCACTGTACCAAGGACAGAGGTAGATAGAAAATAGCCAGATCCCACATGGGGCTCACAGCGTAAGTAAGAGGGAGAATAGATATTGAATCCCCATTTTGCAGATAAGAAAACTGAGGTACAGAGAAGTTAAGTGACTTTCCAAGATCACCCAGCAGACGTGTGACAGGGCAGGGATTTGAACACAGATCCCCTGACTCCCAAACCTGTGCTCTTTCCACTAGGCCAAGCTGCTTCTCCTGTACATTAATGTACATTAGGGCTGTGTTGGGGAGGGGGATGAAGATTTAGGGGGTGGGACTAAGGACCTGAGTTAGTGACTCCTAGTCCCTTCAACTTTCCCACATTTCCTCTTCTCCCACTCTCTTCTGCGTCATCCTTGCACTAGGATTTGAACCCTTCAGTCACCTCACCTTCAGCCCCACAGCCCTTACGTATATATCCAAAATTCATTTATTTCTATAATGTCTGTATCTACATCTAGACTGAAAGCTCTCTGTGGACAGGAAATGTGTCTAGCAACTCTGTTCTTTCTCCCACGTGTTTAGTACAGTGCTCTGCACAAAGTAAGTGCTCAGCAGATGTCATTGTTTGATTGATTGATCAATTGACCTTCCCACTAGGCCAAATTGTCCCCTAAGAATGTAGGCTTTTCCCTCTCTGGGGAAGCCTTGCTAGCAACCTGAAGGTTGTTTCTGAGCAAGCCTGTAAAATCTCCTCTCTGTCACGACAACTCCCGCCTTACCTGCTAACCCCCACCTTAGCAGCACCCACTTGAACATGAATCAAGCAGCAGTGAACTGAAACTGAGAGAGAGTTCCAAATGCCTCTGGTGAACTCAGAGGAGAAACAACCTCTACAGAATGAGTCACCCAGGTGTCATCCTTTTTAGCAAAGACTCAAGCAACCCCATGAGGAGGATGAAAGTATGTTATTGGCTGGAGATACACAGTCTGGTCTCCTTCCACCCATGAATGATAATGATCTGGCTCAGGGAGAAACAGACAAAAAAAGATGCTGTGACTGCCACTGTATCCCCTCCTGGGAGTCGATCCAGGCAGCGTGATGATGACGATGTCCAGCAATGGGGCCGGGGGGATGGCAAAGGCAGACATCTGGGAGAAGTTGCATCAGGCGTTGAAGCCCGAGGTTCTGGAGCTATGGAATGAAAGCGGAGTCCATGAGGGATCCCCGGGCTGCAATAAAAATAATAATAATGATGGCATTTGTTAAGCATTTACTAAGTACAAAGCACTGTTCTAAGTGCTGGGTAGGATACAAGGTGATCAGGTTGTCCCATGTGGGGCTCACAGTCTTAATCTCCATTATACAGATGCGGGAACTGAGGCACAGAGAAGTTGTGACTTGCCCAAAGTTACACAGCAGACAAGCAGCAGAGCAGGGTTTAGAACCTATGACCTCTGACACCCAAGCCTATGCTCTTTCCACTGAGCTATGCTGCTTCTCTGCTGAGATCACCACACGGTTGAAGAGGCTGAGCCCCCCTGAAGCATCACCACCTCGGCCATGCTGCACTGATCAACGAGCTGGCCGGGCTCGTCCGCACACTGGCCAATCAGGTCTGGACCCCCAACCTATGAAGGGCTGACCCACCCTCAGAAAGAGCCCTTAATGTGTGTGTGGGAGGGAGGTGGACCCCTGTTAGGTGCATCTCATAACCCCCACCTCCACACCTCCCAGGCTCAAGGAATGGGTGAGGAGTCTGGACACATGTGGGGAGAGGTGGAAGTCTTTTCTAGACTGGTAGAGTATTGAGGCGGAGAATGTGTCCACTAATCCTGTTGTGCTTTCCAAGTGCTTAGTATAGTGCTCTGCACACAGGAAGCGCTCAATCAATACCACTGATTGAAATACAGAATGTGTACAGATTGTGGCTATTACATCCCCTCACTCTAGACTGTAAGCTCGATGTGGTGTATAGAATGTGGCTGTTCATTGTTACTATACTCTCCCAAGTGCTTGGTACAGTGCTCTGCACATGGTAAGTGCTCAATAAATATGACTGACTGAAGGAATGAAGAAATTAGAACTGAATTAGCCAATGCAGCAGATTGAGTCAAGTTATGCTTGTGGAAACTCCGACAGTTTCTTTGGGTTACAATGGACATAATCTATTTCTGATGCAACCAGGTTCTGTGCTTGATCAATCACATGTAGTAAATGAGGACAGGATCACTTTGGAAGAAATCTACTGTTTATGCTAGATAAAGGTCAGGCTCCTCAGCAGCTCAGATGGCTTTAATGTAGCAATACATGTTTTATTCTGAAAGGACAATTTTTCCTGTTCTTTTTTTTCTTTTTATCTTGGAAGGAAGAAAATACATCCACACATTCTTTTTCAACTTGAAATGTAGGGATTCTTCTCTGCTCAGCTGATTCTTTCCCTTTTGACCATATCAGCATTTCCCAGTCACCTAAGCCTTTCTCCCTTTGACCCATGAACCTATAATTAAACTCTATTGATTCCTCCTTACCTATAATTTAATCCCTGTCACCCTGCTAAATTGCAAGCTCTGTGAGGGTAAGAGTCTGAGCATGTAACTCTGCTGTACTCTCCAAAGGACTTAGTACAGAGTACTATGCTCTGCACACAGTGAGTTCTCAATATATACCATTGATTGATTGATTGATTCTCCCTGTCCAGCTTGAGAGAGAGGAAGTACAGACTGGCTCTTCATCCTTTCTCAACACTCAAAGCAACAATAAAAAATAATACCAATAACAATGATAATAATAATAACAGTAATGGCATTTTTAAGCACCTATTATGTGCCAAACACTGAACTAAGGACTAGAGCAGATTCAAGATTATCAGGTTGGACACAGTCATAATCTCTGCTCACAGATGAGGAAACAGAGGCACCGAGAAGTTGCATGACTTGTCCTTGAACACATAGCAAATGTGCTTTCTACAATACCATTAGTTGGATCCCAGTCCCAGTGAGCTTGGTGAGGATCATGATGATCACGATGTTCATGGTGATGAAAAATAGCTTTTCTCCAACCTCCTTAGACTGTGAGTCCACTGTGGGGCAGGTACCGAGTTTGCTCTTTATTTACCCCAGCATTGCTGGGCACCCAGAAAATGTTGAGCAAATACCCCAGTTTTGATGGTAAGGATGATGATTAATGACAATTGTTAAATATTTGAGTAGCACAAAGCTCATGGCCCAATAGTATTCAAAAGTATTCAATTTAATAGTTCAATAGTATTTATTGAGTACTGTGTGCAGGGTGCTGTACTAAGCACTTGGAAAGTACAGTTCAGCAACAGAGACAACCCCTACCCAATATTGGGCTCACAGTCTAGATGGGGGAAACAGACATCAGAGTAAACAGACATCAATAGCATGAATATAAGATAAATAGAATCATAGATATATATATATCATTAATAAAATTAGAATGATAAATGCGTACATATATACACAAGTGCCGTGGGGCTGGGAGGGGGGAGGGTAGAGAGAAAAAGTCGGGGCGAGGAGGAGGGGAGAAGGAACTGAGGAAAAGGGGGGCTTAGTCTGGGAATTCCTCCAGGAGAAGATAGGCTTTCAGTAGGGCTTTGAAGGGGGGAAGTGTGATTGTTAGGCAGCTTTGAGGAGGGAGGGCATTCCAGGCCAGAGGTAGGATGTGGCCAGGGATCTACAGGGGGACAGGAGAGAGCGAGGCACAGTGACATTAGCGGCCGAGGAGCGTAGTGTGCAAGCCAGGCTGTAGAAGGAGAAAAGGGAGGTGAGGTAGGAGGCAACGTTATGGAGAGTTTTGAAGCCATAGTGATAAGTTTTTGCATGATACAGAGGTTGGTATACAACCATTTGAGATTTTTGAGAGGGGAGTGACATGACCAGATAATCCGGGCAGCAGAGAGATGTATAGACTGAAGTTGGGAGAGAATGGAAATAGGGAGATAAGAAGGATGCTAATGCAGTAATCCAGCCTGGATACGATGAATGATTGTACTTGTAGTATGAAAGTCTTCAACACCCCTTGGCCTTCTACCCAGTATAAGGTAACAGGGGAGGTGCCCCAGATAGAAAAATCAAGCTGTCTGAAGCATCATTAGCAAGCTTCCATCCCATCGATTCTGCAACTTTAGTTCTAAGAATAAAAGCGAACCTCAGCCTTGACTAGGAGAAGCATCTTGGCTCAGTGGAAAGAACCCGGGCTTGGGAGTCAGAGTTCATGAGTTCTAATTCCGCCTCCTAGTTTATCAGCTATGTGACTTTGGGCAAGTTACTTAACTTCTTCGTGCCTCAGTTCCCTTATCTGTAAAACGGGGATTAAGACTGTGAAGTCCCCAAGTGGGACAATCTGATCACCTTGTATCCCCCACCGCTTAGAACAGTGCTTGCACATAATAAGTTCTTAAAAATACCATTATCATTATTATTATTATTATTAGTGGCTCAAAACCAGAGGATCATAACCCTTATAATCAGGACGCAGCTTTCCAGATTAGCCAAAGGTGGAATTCAGCGCCATCTGCTGGTCACGAATCATTACACTCGGACAGAAAAGGAGGTGCGTGAATCAGTGAGAACTGCATCTCACTCTCAGCGGTTCTAGTTAACTTTGGATCCAAGGTCGGTGGGATGCATTCGCTTTCCTTAACTAATCTAGAGATGGGCCTGGGAGTCAGAGGTCCTAACCATCTCTGCTACTTGCCTACTGTATGATCTTGGACAAGTCACTTAAGTTACAAATCACTTAACTCTTGTGCTTCAGTTTCCTTATCTGTAAAATAGGGATAAAATACCTGTTCGCCCTCCTCCTTGGACCGTGAATCCCAAATGGGACAGAGACTGTGTCTGATCTGATAACCTGTCTGATCACAGTGCCTGGCACATAGTGAGCATTAACAAGTAGACTAATATTATTTTAAATTATTACAGTTGTAGTTGCTGTTATTGCTATTATCTCTGCCCTTAAGGAGCTTACATTCTTCCCTGCCCAGGTAACTGGAGGGTGTGCAGTGCTCTGGCTTCAAAGCTCTCCATCACCTTGTCCCCTTCCGTCACACCTCCCTTCTCTCCACACACTCCGCTCCTTTGCCGCTATCCCCTTCTATGTTTCATTCCCACCTGTCCTGCAGTCAAACTCTGTCTCACGTCCTACCTCTTACTTGGAATGCCCTGCCTCCTCACATCTGTCAAACTTTTTTTCCCTCTTCAAAGCCTTACTAAGGGCTCAGCTCCTCCAAGAGGTTTTCCCAAACTGAGCCCTCCCTTTCCTTCTGTTCCTCCTCCCGTCCCCATTGTCCATACTCCCTACCTCTCCTTTACTCCCTTCTCCTCCCCACAGCACTTGGGCATATTTGTACATAGTTATTACTTTATTTTATGAATGATGTATATATATATCTATGATTCTATTTATCTATTTTGATGGTACTGTTGCCCATCTACTTACCTTGTTTTGTTGTCTGTCTTCCCTCTTCTAGACTGTGAGCCCATTATTGGGTAGAGATTGTCTCTTTTGCAGAATGGTACTTTTCAAGGGCTTAATACAGTGCTCTGCACCCAGTAAGCGCTCAATAAATACAATTGAATGAATGAACTCTAAGAACTGTAGTATTCGTTAAACACTTTCTGCATGTCAAGGCCTATACTAAGTAGTTACAAGTTAATCAGGGCCCACACGAGGCTTACAATCTTAAGTAGGAAGTAAAACAGAGATTGAATCCCAACTTTGCAGATGAGGGAGCTGAAGGAAAGAGATGGAAAGTGACTTGCTCAAAGTTACAACAGCAAACAAGTGGCAGAGCTAGAATTAGAACCCAGGTTTTCTGATTTCCAGAACATGCTCTTTCCACTAAGACACACTGCTTCTGTAAGCTAACTATAGTGAATAGCACTGCCATTTAAAACTTCTAGAGACTTTGAGTCTTCCAGGCTACTGTCCAACAACTTTAAGTAATGGAACCTTCTTCACACAGTTTCAAAAGTTCTGGGAATGGAATTCAAAAATAGTCACTCAGTTTAATGCTAATTATTATGTATGATTTTCCTTTCAATCATTGTCCAGGGCTTCTAAAGCATGACTTGCCCTTGTAATTGTCAACGATTAAATTTTCAGTCCCTAACTAGGAATAATCCCCCAAATGAGAGAGGTGATTACAATTCAGTTACATCTTTAGATGTAATCTAATCTAATCTAATCTAATTAGCTCATCTGAGCATGGCCCATCCGTTGGACACCTCCTCTCCGCCGAGCCCCGTCCCGAGGGCTGGGCCAGAGCAGGGCCAGAAGGGTCAGGTCCCCATCGTACGGAGGGGGGAGACCGAGTCATAGGTTGGGAGGCCATCATTGCCGGGGGTAACCATCGGGCCGGGGACGGGATCTGGACCGAGGGCCATCCATGGGCCTCTTCTTAAACAACTCCAGTGGTTGGCCTATCAACCTCCGCTCCAAACAAAAACTCCTCACTCTAGGCTTCAAGACTAGGCTTGCCCCTTCATGTTCCGCTCCTCTGCCGCCCACCTCCTTTTCCGTCCCTCGGTCTCGCCTATCCCGCTGTCGACCTCTGGGCCACGTCCTCCCGCGGTCCTGGAACGCCCTCCCTCCTCACCTCCGCCAAACTGATTCTCTTTCCCTCTTCAAAACCTTACTTAAAACTCACCTCCTCCAAGAGGCCTTCCCAGACTGAGCTCCTCTTCTCCCTCTACTCCCTCTACCACCCCCCTTTACCTCTCCGCAGCTAAACCCTCTTTATCCCCTTTCCCTCTGCTCCTCCACCTCTCCCTTCCCATCCCTACAGGGAGAGGGATGTACTCATGTACTCATCCGCTCAACTGTATATATTTCCATTACCCTATTTATTTTGTTAATGAATTGTACATTGCCTTGATTCTATTTAGTTGCCATTGTTTTTACGAGATGTTCTTCCCCTTGACTCTATTTATTGCCATTGTTCTTGTCTGTCCGTCTCCCCCGATTAAACTCTAAGCCCGTCAAACGGCAGGGAAGGTCTCTATTTGTTGCCGACTTGTTCATCCCAAGCGCTTAGTACAGTGCTCTGCACATAGTAAGCGCTCAATAAATACTATTGAATGAATGAATGAATGAATGAGCAACTGGGAACTAATTCCCACCTGTGTACCCTTTCTCAATGCTTAGTACAGTCCTCTCCACAGAGTAAGTGATTAATAAATACTTGTACTGTACTACTTTGATGCTCACTGATCAGCATCGTCTCAGACCCAAAGCCCCCAATACGGTGAACAACAGAAAAGAGAAGCCCAGTTCTACATTGTCACATGGAAGAGAAATACTGGCGAGTACAACAATTTGTCCTGCCTACAGTTAAGTGTTCAATAAATATGATTGATGGATTGAATGGTAATGAAGGGCAGGACCCTAAAGAGATAGATAAATTCAATAATTGAGCACTTACAATTTGCAGAACACTGTACTAAGCACTTGGAGCGTACAATTCAGCAAAAGATAGGGACAATCACCTGCCCAGTGATGGGCTTACAGTCTAATTGGGGGAGACAGACGGAAGAGAAAAACAAAACGAAACAAAAACAAGACAACATTATCATGATAAATATATCAATGGGATGTACACCTCACTAACAAAATAAATAAGTAATAAATAATACATGTAAATGAGCAGACTGCTGAGGAGAGGGGAAGGGGGAGGAGCAGAGGGAAAGGGGGCTCAGCTGAGGGGACATGAAGGGGGATGGGGGAGGAGCAAGGATGGAGGGGGAGCAGAGGGAAAAGGGGGAAGCCCAGTCTGGGAAGGCCTCTTGGATGAGGTGGTCTTAGTATGGCTTTGAAGAGGGGAAGAGAGTTTGGTGGATGTGAGGAGGAAGGGCATTCCATGACAGCGGTAGGATGTGAGCCAGAGGTCAACGGAGGGATAGGCTTGAACAGGAAACAGTGAGGTGAGCAGCAGAGAAGCAGAGAGTATGGGTTGGGCAGTAGAAAGAGAGAAGGTAGGTGAGGTAGAAGGGGGAAAGGTGATGGAGAGGTTTGAAGCCAAGAATGAGGAGTTTTTGTTTCATTCAGAGGTTGATAGGCGACCAAAGGAGGTTTTTAAGGAGGGGAGTGACTGTAGGAAGATGATCCGGGCCGTGGAATGAAGAATTGACTGGAGGAGGAGGAGGGCAGGAGGAGGCCTTCTGAGGATTGGTGAAAAACTACCACTCAGTACAGACTCCAGAGTAGCCTCTAGTTTTTCTTTCCAAACAGCTGAAGTGATAGTAAGGGTTTTTTTTGTTAAGCACTTATTATTTTTAAATGGTATTGATTAAGCACTTGCCCAGGCCTTGGGGTAGATACCTGCTAATTAGGTTGGACACAGTCCATGTCCCATTTGGTCTAACAGTCTTAATCCTCATTTTACAGATGAGATAACTGAGGCACAGAGAAGTGAAGTGACTTGAATTTATCCAAGGTCACACAGCAGGCAAGTGACAGATCTGGAGTTAAACCCAGGTCCTCCTGACTCTCAAATTAAGCCCATTTTTAAAACCCTCAGGATCAAAGTCAAGCTTAAAAGATCTCTCTCTTTTTCCCTGGAAAATTGCAATTCTGGGCTTCTTTTGATGAGAATCTCTCTAGTAGGTTAATATCAAAAAGTAAGAAGCACTCATCATTTTTTAACCGTATCAATAAGAGAGTGAATAAAAGTTGATTCCCCATGACAGTTCTCCAACACCTTTGAATTGGTGAATTCCTAAAACCTCCTATCTCAGTGGGTCGGGAGGAAAAGAAGAAGCAGCATGGCCTAGTATATAGATCAAAGCCTGGAAGTCAGAAGGAACTGTGTTCTAATCCTGGCTATGCTGCTTGTCTATTGTGTGATGTTGGGCAAGGAAATCGATAATTTTTTTTATAGTACTTAAGTGCCTACTATGTGCCGAGCACAGTTCTAAGCCCTGGAGTCAAAACAAATTAATAAGGTTGGACATGGTCCCTTTCCCAATAGGGGTTCCCAGTCTAAGTAGGAGGGAGAAAGATTTAATTCCCATTTTACAGATGAGGTAACAGAGGCACAGAGAAATTGGGTGACTAACCCAAGGTCACACAGGGAGTCATGAGGCAGAATCGGCATTAGAATCCAGGTCCTCTGACTCCCAGGCTCATATTCTTTCCACTAGACCATGCTGCTTCTCTGATTTCTCTGTGCCTCAGTTACTTCATCTGTAAAATGGAGATTAAGACTGTGAGCCCCATGAGGGACATGGACTATGTCCAACCTGATTAGCCTGTATCTACCCCAAAGCTTAGTACAGTATGTGGTATATAGTAAAGTCATAACAAATACCTGTTAAAAAAAGAAATAGGAACAAACTCCAGGGTCCCTTCAGCTATGGTAGATCCCACTTTACCTCCCGGTATCAAAATTGAATTACTTCAACTTCTATCTTCTGATTTTATCAAAAGCCTGAAATGATAGACGAGAAGGATAAACCACATAAGAAGGAGAATTTGGGCAGGGGAACCCGACAACCAGTTCAAAGGCATCTAGAAGGGTGGAGTCCCACTAACTTTTTCCTTCAGTCACACTCAATTCAAAAGCAGCATCCTGTATCTTCAGTTTCCCACTTCAGCCCTTCCCTCTTGGGTTCTGATCTCTTGAGTCTTCCCCTCCTGCATTTTCCCTGCTTGGTACTCACATTTCTTCCTGCATCCTCCCTCCCCTTTGGGAATTCTCATCTCATCCTGCATCCTCCCCTCCTGGATTCTCAGCCCCCCTCCTGCATCAATCCCTTCCCTTCTGCATCCTAATCTCCACTCCTGCATCCTTCCCTTTTGCAGCCTTACTGACCTTCCTGTATCCTCCCCGCTCTCTCTTGCAGAAAGGCAGAAAGGAGCCGACCCCTGGGCAGCATCCGTAGTCAGATGCTGGTTGGCTCTGCTTCCACTTCCTGACCTCCACTTCCTAATCATAAAGTCAGTTGGTCACCACTCTGGCACAACTCCAATGTGTCAGTATGACATAGTGGATAGAGCACAGGCCTCGGACTCAGAAGGTCATGGGTTCTAAGTCCAGCTCCACCACATGTCCGTTTTGTAATATTAAGCTAGTCACTTTACTTTTTGAGGGCTCAGTTACGTCATCTGTAAACTGGGGACTGAGACTGTAAGCCCCATCGGGACAGGGATGTGTCCAACCCAATTTGCTTATAACCACTCTAGCACTTAGTGAAGTGCTTGGCACATAGTAAGCCCTTAACAAATAACGCAATTATTATTGTTATCTACTTGATCAATTCTTCTGTCAAGTGAGAATTCACTGAATTCTTTAATTGGCTCTGGTGGCAAGGCGTTTTTTTTTTCTTCTCAGTGTGCACATGCCATTCTTGTTAGTGCTCAGTATAAAAAGACAGCTTTTTGCTCTATTTTTCCTCCCTCCTGCTGCAAGAAAATCCACTTCCCTCTTTGCTGCTTTCCATGAGAGCCGAGAACAGCTGGTCAGTCTCTGTGCATTCATTAATGAGCACTGTTAGAGGTAGCCTAGAGTCAAAGAAGCCAGCCCAGGCCAGCATTCCAGGCTGCATACGCAAGAATACCCAGTTTTGTAAAGCTGGGAATTTGGACTGCCTCCCCATCATCCTGCTCTCCTTTCTATTTCAGCATAACCACAAAGAGTGCGTCACCGTACCGAGGCCAGGAACATTGCCTGCACCCGAAACTACAAAGCACAAAGAAGTTCATTAAGTGGTACAACGCCTGGAATGAGAAGCGCAGGTAGGTAGTCCCCCTCATGTTCCTCCACCCCCTCCCAGGCACACAAGGCCTACTCAGTTCATTTCATGAAGCTCAAGGGGGATTTTGGCCCTAAAGAACTCCCTGACTCCTCCAAAGCATACAGAAGGGAACTGTCGGGCATCCTTAAGAGTCCTGGGCATGTCCCCGCTGGGGCTGATGCACTAATGGCAGGGTTACCTGGGTGGGGAGAGGAAGGAGAGAAAAGATGTAGGGATGTCACCGGCCTTAAAGCTTTAAAGTCTGGGTCTCCACTTCGCTCAGAAATTCTTGTCTGCAAACCAAAGATTTCCATGTTTCCATTTCTCTTGAAAAACTACTAGATACGTGTGCAAAATAACAAGGATGATAGTGAACTCCACTTTCTCCCTCATTCCAGAAATCTACTAGAATTGAGAGATGAAAACCTGTTCATCCATTTGTTTTCTCATTCTTTATCATAAGAAAATCCAGGTTCTCTACACTTCTTAAAAATGTGAATTAAGGACTTACTATTCAGGGAATCTTGAATATTCATCCTCATCATATCTATCTAATCCTTTTCCCCTGCCTGGTGGTTCATTGACTGCTCAAACTGGACTGGCCAATAGCCCCTCTGATTTTTCCCAATGTCTCTGTAAAGTTGGCAGTCCAAGAAACCACAGGAATTGGTACTCCATGCTTAACACCTCTGCTGACCGGCCACAACATTGGCCTGCCCTATATTCTGAAAATGGCTTGGCTGAATCATTGTGCTAAAAAGCCGTGGGAACGTTTGAGGATATCCTTCAAGATTGCTCTGATCTCTGGCACATCCAAGTCCAGGGCCACAAAGAACCGGAGAATTCGCTTTGTGGAGCCTGGTCCAGCAGACTCTATGTGATAACAGAAAAGAAAGACACTCCAGCCTCTTCCTGTATGAAAGCAGATGGTTCTGATTTGCATTTGAGCACAATCAAGCTGCCTGAATTCAGGAGAGGAGGTGAGATCAGACTATGTGAAGAAGACAAGAGTCTTCATAAAATCCAAGTGAGAGAGGGAACTGAGTCTTCAGGAAGTAAAATATACGTTTGAGAAGTAATGGTAGCAATCATAATGGCCGGGAAAGAAGTCTAGCCTCTTCATCAAACTAAACCAGCTGGAAGATGAGATAAAAACAAGGTTCTTCATGAAGAGTGAGGCAGCCTGGTCCTTTAATTCAGAGCATGACATTCTGAAGGCATTTGAGGTTGCCAAACAAAGAAGGTCAGTACAGTCTAAGAACTATCGTCAGAGTTTTGTAACTCTCCCAAGTGCTCTGCACACAGTAAGAGTTCAATAAATACGGTTGAATGAATGAATGGTGTGAGACTAATTGTGGGACAGAGAGACAAAAGATTTCAGTTAGGAGGGAGGGCGGGATTGAGGATGTGGATTTATGTCAAGAGAGGGGAAGTTGATTAGAGAGTCAAAGTAGGGTATGATGGTCTGGGATACTTGGATGTGGCCAATAGATTGGAGGACTTTGTGGAACAGAGATTTTTGGGGGAATGTGAATGAAGAAGAGAAAGCAGATTAGGAGGTTGTGTTGAGAGAGTGGGATTTCAGAACTGAGGTTAGAAAGGATACAGTGTGTTTAGGATATGTGATTAAGTGTGTGTCCAAGTGGTGATTGGATATCGGGAATGGAGCAAGAGATCAACATTGTTAAAGAAGCGGGAGAAAATGGATGGCTTGGGGGCATCATCAGAAATATCCATATGGAAATTGAAATCCTGGAGAATCAAGGGGGTCGGGGGAAGGAGAGGGAAAAAATGATAATGAGAAAGGCATTAAAATCATTCAGAAAATCAGAAAAGGAACAAGTGGGGACTGGTAGATTGCAACAGTTAGTAATTGTAGTAGAAGGTAGAGGCTGGTGACTGCGGGCTTTCAATGATGCAAAGGTAAGGAATGGAATGGGATTTTTGAAAGGGGCATTTCAGAGTTAGTGAAGGAAGAGACTGACTCCAATCCCTTTTGTAGTGATTCTGGTGGGGTGGGAGAGGATGAGGGCCCCTTAGGGAAAAGAGAGGCAGGGGTTGCTGTGTGGTCTGTGGAGATTCAGGTTTTAGTGATGGGCAAGAAGTAACAGGCACTGGATCAGGAACAGGTTGAGGATAATGATAATAATGATATTTGTTAGGTGTTTACTATGGGCTCACAGTCTTAATCCTCATTTTACAGATGAGATAACTGAAACACAAGAAATGTAATGGCTTGCCCAAGGTCATAGAGCACACAAATGCCTGAGCCGGAATTAGAACCCATGTCCTCTGACTCCCAAGTCTGTGCTCTTTCCACTAAGCCTCACTGCTTCTCTGTGATTGCCAAGAGAGATTGCCCATGATGGTACAGGGGCTTCAGGGACCACATTTAAATGGTGTGGTAAATTGAAGGATGGGAGAGCGGATGGCTGTAGAAGTGGGAATGGATTAATATATAGTAAGAACTAATAAATACCAAGATAATTTTTTTTAAAATAAGCAGAGTACCTTCAAAAAAAGTTTGTCTGGATGGATGTCATGGTCTCCAACAGACATTTTCATCAAGCTGCTGATGTTACTTAACACTGACATTCCATGTGACTCCAGACATCTGGTCAGGAGGAAGAAGGTTGTATTGGGCAACATTTCTCCATTTCTCTTTTTCCATTTTTCTATCAGGACATGTCTCTATCAATGTTTTCATACGCATGTTACAGAGCGGGGTTATTTCAATATTAGTCATGTTAAACTATCAAGTGCCACGTTTGAATTCCACATCTACATGTGAAAACATTATCCACTCTGAGGTTTTGAAGATAAGGCATAGAAGAAGAAGAAGCAAATAATCAGTTCGGTGGACTCTGCTTTGCCTGTTAGCTTTTATCTTGATTTGATGTAAATAGTTACAGTAGGAGCTCAGAAATTATGAAATGAGATGAAATACTGCTGTCAATTTATAAATAAATGCCTTCATAGACTGGAGACAGATATTTCACCATGGGTGAGTGAATGGCACTGACACTACTTGTGAGCACAGTAGCTACCCTTCAGGGAAAACTTAAAGAATCCTTCTGATGTCCTCAACCTGGGTTTCATTTGGTTTTCAAAGTTTGCTGCTTTGCCTTTGGCATATGAAGACTGAAGATGAGGGGACTCCTCCTAAGAATGAAAACAAAACTTAGGAGCCCCTTTAGCCACACCAGACCTTAGGCATCCCCACACAACGGAGGTGTCTGATTTTGGTGGTGGGGAGAGAACAAAGCAGAAATTTGTAGCTGCTGCCACTCCAGTCCCCAAGATCTCTCTGGCAATTTTCTTTGAGTGCTCTGAGGGGGATTTGTAAGCTCTGAGGGTTGGTAATACGATATAGAGTCTTTCACATACCTTAATCCAGAGTGCCTCAGTAAGGGCTCAAAGCCATCAGGCTTTCCAGTTGTCAACGCAAGGAGAAATGTCAGCACACCATCCGATACAAGGCAACCAGGTGTCCAGGCCCAAAAAGCCATCTCCCCGGTGGCTTAGTATGGGGTCGTCATGGAATCTGAAACTGCCCCTTATCACCAATAACTCTGAGCAGAATGCATATAGTAAAAGGAAATACTGGGAGCAGATCCTGTTCTCTTCTGCTCTGGGTGACTAAATTACTGTGATATATGCTAAGCACTTACTATGTACCAAAAGCTGGGGTAGATATACGATCATCCAGTGAAATACTGTCCATGTCCCACTTGGAGCTAACAGTCTGAGTAGAAAGGAGAACAGGTTTTTAATCTCCATTCTTCAGAAGAGGAAACTGAAGCAGAAGAGTAGAGAGCAGAAAAATGGTGGAGTCTTCTCCTCCCACTGATTTATCCACCACCACTGTGGTCAGGGTTTACCTTTTCAGATGAGCCTGGATCAATTATTTCAAACGTTAGCTTAGCTTTTCTGGTTCTGGACAATTTAGTTATTAACCTATAGTTTGTGCTGTGACTGAAAACCATGGCACTCTTGGTGAGATGCTCTTGGGAGATTGTCAGTGTGACAGAAAGACAGGTAATTTATCTTTTCCCCGGTTTACATTCACCTCAAAACCTCTGTGCAACAGTGCATTTATATCTTCATTTACAACCGGAACTTTTCCATGCATACTGTTTTACAAACTTCAAAACTTAATAACTCACTTAAATTCACTTGTCCATCTTCTTCCTTACTGTGAACTACTTCTGACAGGGCATAATTCCTTGAGGGCAGGGGTTGTCTTCGCTAACACTACTATACTTCCCCAAATGTTTAGTATAATGCTCTGCATACTGCTGACATTCAGTAAGTATGATTGATTGGTGATTAATTGATTCAAATCTTACCCAATGTTCCTTATCCATTGCACATGAGCAGATGAGGAACCTCAAGAGTTTTGGTAGCTGGCAGTGTTTGAAGAAAATGAGCCATATAGAGCCAGTTTACACCCTTTAACCCTACAGGGTTTCATTGCTGTAATCCAGTTAGTAATCAAATCCAGACTGAAGTCTCAAGTCACAGTAGCCAACCACAACACTGCGGAGACCATTCACATGATTCCAGGGAGAGCTGGTTGGTCAGCCAAATGGGAGAGAAGCCTGTGAGGAATCCATGGGGCCTCTAGACATTTCCCAAATACTCACCACTGTGACACAGAACTAATTTAGTTTACTGCCATGGAAAGACAGAAAACACTGACCCTAGACATTTAGGCTTCTATCAACACACAAATTATTAAACAATTATAAGGTCCTTTCAATACAATCAGTTAATCAGTCAATCCATGGTACTTATTGAGCACTACCTGTGCGCAGAGCACTTGGGAAAGCATATTACAAAGAAGTAGGTAGACACGATTTTTGCCCTTAAGGGGCAAATGATGGTTTAATAATAAAAAATAAATAAGTGTGGTGGGGCTGGAAGGAGGGATGAGTAAAGGGGGTAAAGTCAGGGTGACATGAAAGGAAGTGGGAGAAGAGGAAAGCAGGACTTAGTCAAGGAAGGCCTCTTGGAAATTTTCTTCAGTAAGGCTTTGAAGGCATGGAGAGTAACTGTCTTTCAAATATAACAATTATCAATAATTATATTATTTATTAAGTGCTTACTATGTGCCATGCGCTGTACTAAGTGCTTGGGATGGATACAACCAAATTGTTTGGGACACAGTCCCTCTCCCATATGGGACTCAATCTCCATTTTACAGAGGACGTAACAGGCACAGATAAGTGAAGTGACATGCCGAAGATTATGAGGCAGACAAGTGGCAGAGCCAGGATGCGAGGAGAGTGGATGTTCTAGGCCAGAGGCAGGAGGTGGTTGAGGGGTGGGCAGCGGGATAGACGAGATTAGCATTAGTACAGTGAGGTTAGCATTAAAGGAGCAACGTGTGTGTCCTGCATTGTAGTAGGAGAGTAGTGAGGTGAGATAGGAGGCAGCAAGGTAATTGAATGCTTTAAAGTCAGTGATAAGGAGTTTCTGTTTGATGTCCGAATATAGTCAATGTCAGATTCTATCAACACTTTCCAACTTTTCCCAGCTTGTTGTGCTGGAATCAGAAATTGAGCCCTAAAAAATAGAGAGGCCTTCTAAACTGATGGTGGTAGTCCATCACCTTTAACAGAAAACAGGTTTCATACTTCCAGGCTCAAGTATGAGATTCACCCATTATTCTTGTGGGAAACAGCATCCATCCATCCATCCATCCATCCATCCATCCATCCATCCATCCATCCACCCATCCATCCATCCATCCATCCATCCATCCATCCATCCATCCATCCATCCATCCATCTATCCATCCAACCATTCATCCTTCTACCAATCCGTGTGTCCAGTAATAACTGTGGGACACAATCGCATGTACCTCTGTCAGAAGAGCTAAGAACATTTCAAAAGAGCCAGAGGCATCCCCTATCTAACTTGGGTTCCTTATCTTATCTTATGCTTCTTCCAGCAACCAGAAATCAGATCCATGCATTCATTTTACCCTTGACTCTGATGTGGGTAGGGAGTCCCCCCCAAAAAGGATGTACAAGCCTCATTGCTGAGGCTTCTGAACCCACATGAGGAAATGGATTTAAGGGAACCAGCATATTCTAGAGGAAAGAGCATGGGCCTGGGAGTCAGAAGACCTGGGTTCTAATCCAGAATTTAGATCAGTGCTTGGCACATAGTGAGCGCATAACAAATACAGTGATTATCATTATCCAACCTCTGCTTCCTGCCTGCTGGGAGACCCTCGGCAAATACCTTAATAATAACAATAATAATAATAATAATGATGATGGTATTTCTTAAAGGCTTACTATATAGCATGGTTCTATATACTAGGGTAATATTATTATAAATAACAATAATGGAATTTGTTAAGCGTTTACTATGTGCCAAGCACTGTTCTAAGCACTGGGGTGGTTACAAGGAAATCAGGTAGGACACAGATCCTGCCCCATGTCTTAACCCACATTTTACAGACAAGGTAACTGAGGATCAGAGAAGTTTAAGTGACATGGAATTTAAATGGCAGGGAAGCGGCAGAGCCAGGTTTAGAAACTATGTCCTCTGATTTCCACTCCTGTGCTCTTTCCACTAGGCAACACTGCTAGGTCAGACACAGTCCCTATCCCACAAAAGAGTAAAATCTAAGTAGGAAGGATTACAGGTACAGAATCCCCATTTAGCGGCTGAGGACACTGAGGTCCAACGAAGTCGTTGCTAGCCCAGGTCACTTAGCAGACAAGCGGTAAAGCTAGCTTTAGAACTGAGGTCCTCTGTTTCCCAGGCCTCACTGTTTAAGTTCTTTATACCTCAGTTTCTTCATTTGTAAAATGGGTATTCATTACCTATTCTCCCTCCCATCTAGACCGTAAGCCCCATGTGAGACAGGGAATTGATTCTACCTGATCATCTTGTATCTACCCCAACACTTAGTACAGTGCTTGACATGTAAAAATCACTTAACAAATATCATCATTACTATAATTAGTGGTTTGTATTAGTGTCACTCATATTCTGCCTGCCAGCTGTGCTCTCACTATGCACAGTTAACCAGTTCATTTATTCAGTAGTATTTATTGAGCGCTTACTATGTGCAGAGCACTGTACTAAGAGCTTGGAATGAACAAGTCGGCAACAGATAGAGACAGTGTCAAAGGCAACAGAGAGCTCAAGGAGGATCAGAATGGAGTAGGAGCCGTTGTATCTAGGCCGGGGTTTGCAGAGTACTTGGCATATAGTAAGTACCCAAACATAATTATAATTTTTATGCCATACTTCTTTTTTATGGTATGGTATTTGTTAAACACTTACTATTCTAAAAGGTGAAGTGGGTACAAGTTAATTCGATTGGGCACAGTCCCCCTCTCTCATGGTTCTCACAGTCTAAATAAGGACAAGATAGACTGTTATGACAGCGCTTACATTTTCTCTTTCGGTCAGTCAATTGTGGTATGTATTGAGCCCTAACAGTGTCCAGAGTACCTTGGCTTGCTACTGCATCAGTCTCCTCATCAATCCCCCTGCCATCCGTCTCTCAACTCTCAAGTGCATACTTTAATTGGCTTCCAAAATCATTTTTCTAAAAAGTCATTTCTCAGGTATCTCTCTGTTTCTTAAAATCATCCAATGGCTGCTCCATGTAGAGTAGAAACTCCGGACTAACAAGTCTGTGGCAACTCTCTCCCTTCTAATTATCCACTCTGTTTTCCTTCCCCAACCCAAATCACACTTCACATCCACTCGCTAGGCCTCACTTTCTTCTACCTTTCCTGAACTCCCTCCCCTTTCATATCCAGTAGACCACTGCTCTATCCATCTTCAAAGCCCTTCTGAAACATGCCTTCTCCAGGAAGCTTTCCGTGATTAATTTACATTTGTCCCCCCTCCCCAATTCAGTTCTTCTCTGCCACCTCCACCCTTACATACTTAAATTTATCTATACCTCTTTACATTCTTATTATCTCAATTTGCCGGAAAGTGATATATGTCTGTCTCCCCATCTAGATTTAATCTCTTTGAAGTCAGGAATCCTGTCTACTAACTTCGTGCAATAAATACTGTGGAAATCTGGCAGTTTTCAAGGTTAAGACTGGGGAAAGCAATTCAGAATGGTGGTAAAGAGTTCCCCCTCGTGGCTGTCTAGGCAACTTCAAGGTTGGCAGGATTTTTAGCATCCTGACACTCTGAATCTAATAGAACGACTAAAAAAAATTAGCTCCGAATTCTCCGAACACTCATTCATTCAATCCAGTCGTATTTATTGAGTGCTTACTGTGCACAGAGCACTGTTCTAAGCCCTTGGAATGTATAATTCCCTGCCCAAACCACGGGTTTACAGTCAAAAAGGGGGAGACAGACAACAAAACAAAGCAAGGTGTCAAGGCATCAATACCATCAGGATAAATAGAATCATAGATATATATACAGACACCATATTCCTTTTATTTCTTTTCATTCTTCAACCAGAAACAAAAGGTCCCCTAAATATATGCACTTCTAAAGGTTACTTTGAAATATTTCTTATGAATTATCAATGATGGTATCATAATCAATTATAATATGATTCTCCAGATGATTCTCTTATCAACTGAGTAGAGAAGGAATACTCAACAGCTAGAGAGCCATGGGACGGTGGCAACACACTGAGGAATAGACTTAGGGGTAAACACTTCCGTGACCCCTAAAATCCTCCCTGAATATTGGGATGGAATAAGTTGAAGACATTAGGAAAGTAGAGATTCCTCCAGGTGTCCAGTTCCTTATTCATTCAATAGTATTTACTGAGTGCTTATGTACAAATTGGAAACAGAGACAATCTCTGCCCTTTGATGGGCTTACAGTCTAATCAGGGGAGACAGACAGGCAAGTATAATAGCAATAAACAATAGCAAATAAATAGAATCAAGTTAATTTTGTTAACATCTCATTAACAAAATAAATAGGGTAATGAAAATATATACAGTTAAGCGGACAAGTACAGAGCTGAGGGGATGGGAAGGGAGAAGGGGGGGAGCAGAGGGAAAGGGGGGAAAAGAGAGCTTAGCTGAGGAGAGGAGAGGAGAGGGGGGAGTAGGTGGGAGCAGAGGGAGCAGAGGGAAAAAGGGAGCTCATTCTGTGAAGGCCTCTTGGAGAAAGTGAGCTTTAAGTAGGGTTTTGAAGAGGGGAAGAGAATTAGTTTCGCGGAGGTGAGGAAGGAGGGCATTCCAGGACCGCGGGGGGACGGGCTCAGGGGTTGACGGTGGAATAGGCGAGAACGGGGATGGTGAGGGGATGGGTGGCAGAGGAGTGGAGCGTGTGGGGTGGGCAGTGGAAAGAGATAAGGGAGGAGAGGTAGGAGGGAGCAAGGTGATGGAGAGCCTTGAAATCTAGAGTGAGAAGTTTTTATTTGGTGTGGAGGTTGATAGGTCACTGGAGGTTTTTAAGAAGGGGAGTAACATGCCCAGAGCATTTCTGCAGGAAGAGGAGCCGGATAGGAGAGGGAAGAATAGACTGGAGCGGGGAGAGAGAGGAGGAAGGGAGATAAGAGAGCAGGCTGACAGTAATCTAACCAGGATATTATGAGAGCCTGTAACAGTAAGATAGATGTTCGGGTGGAGAGGAAAGGGCGGATCTTGGCGATATTATAAAGATGATACCGGCAGGTTTTGGTGATGGATAGGATGTTTGGGGTGAACGAGAGAGCCGAGTCAAAGATGATACCGAGGTTGTGGGCCTGAGAAACGGGAAGGATGGTCATACCGTCCACAGTGATAGGGAAGTCAGGAAGAGGACAGCGCTTGGGAGGGAAAATGAGGAGCTCAGTTTTGGTTATGTTGAGTTTAGGTCGGGGGCAGACATACAGGTAGAGACGTCTTGGAGGCAGAAGGAGATACGAGCCTGAAGGGAGGGGGAGAGGACAGGGGCAGAGATGTAGATCTGTGTGTCATCTGCATAGAGATGATAGTTGAAGCTGTGAGAGCGAATGAGTTCACCAAGGGAGTGAGTGTATAAGGAGAACATTAAGAGGGCCAAGGACTGACCCTTGAGGAACCCCAACAGTTAGAGGATGGGAGGGGGAGGAGGCGCCTGCGAAAGAGACCGAGAATGACCGGCCAAAGAGGAGAACCTGGAGAGGACGGAGTCTGTGAAGCCAAGGTGAGATAAGGTATGGAGGAGAAAGGGATGGTATCAAAGGCAGCTGAGAGGTCAAGGAGGATTAGAATGGAGTAGGAGCCATTGGATTTGGCAAGAGGGAGGTCATGGGTGGCCTAAGAGAGAGCAGTCTCGGTAGAGTGGAGGGGACGGAAGCCAGATTGGAGGGGGTCCAGGAGAGAATAGGAGTTAAGGAATTCTAAGCAGCGAGTGTAGACGACTCATTCTAGGATCTTGGAAAGGAATGGTAGTAGGGAAATAGGGAGATAACTGGAAGGGGAAGGGGAGTCGAGAGAGGGTTTTTTTTAGGATGGAGGAGACACGGGCATGTTTGAAGGCAGAGGGTAAGAAGCCATTGGAGAATGAGTGGTTAAAGATAGAAGTTAAGGAGGGGAGGAGTGTGGCGCGATGGTTTTTATAAGGTGTGCGGGAATGGGGTCCGAGGCACAGATGGAGCGGGTGGCACTTGCGAGGAGGGAGATCTCCTCTGAGGACACTGCAAGGCAGGATGGGAAAGTAGGTGGAGGGTTGGAGGGGAGGTAGAAAGGGGAGGGATGATTTTGGGGAGCTCAGACCTGATTTTGTTAATTTTTTTGATGAAGTAGTTGACCAGATCATTCGGGGTCAGTAATGGGGGAGGGGGAGGAGGAGAGGACCTAAGAAGAGAGTTAAAGGTCTGGAACAATTGGTGGGGATGACGGGCATGGGTGTCAATGAGGGAGGAAAATAAGTCCTGGCGGAGGAGAGGGCAGAGAGGGCAGGAAAGGATATATTTGAAATGGATAAGGTCGGCTTGGTGCTTGGACTTTTGTCCAGCAGCGCTAGGCAGCTTGAGCGGTGCACTCGTAGTTATTATTAGTAGAAAGAGAATGGAAAAATGACTAAATAAAGCCCAGATTCTTTGTAAGTCACACAAAATGCTACAGTGACTGTAAGGATGATTTAGTATGAGATGGGGAAAATTTGTCTGGGAAGGTCTCCTGGAGGCAAGTCAGAGCGAAGACATTTTGTCACATGTCTTATGGTCTAGAGTGGATGGGGCAATGTCTCCCTGCTGAAGGCAGTGAGGGTGGGTCTAGAGCTTACAGCTGTACTATCCAATGGCTGAGTCTGCCACTTGGGAGGTCTTTCTCTGGAGCTTGAGACCACAAGAACTCTGTCCTCTCCTGGTTCTCCTCTTACCTCTCTGGCCGATTATTCTCGGTGTCCTTCGCTGGAGCCTCCTCCCCCTCCCATCCTTTAACTGTTAGAGTTCCTCAAGGGTCAGTTCTTGACCCTCTTCTGTTCTCCATTTACACTCATTCCCTCGGTGAACTCATCCGCTCTCACAGCTTTGAATACCATCTCTACGCAGATGACATGCAGATCTACATCTCCGCCCCTGTCCTCTCCCCCTCCCTTCAGGCTCACATCTCCTCCTGCCTCCGGGACGTATCCACCTGGATGTCGGCCCGCCACCTAAAACTCAACATGAGCAAGACTGAGCTCCTCATCTTCCCTCCCAAACCTGGTCCTCTCCCAGACTTCTCTATCACCGTGGATGGCACGACCATCTTTCCCGTCTCTCAGGCCCACAATCTCGGTGTCATCCTTGACTCGTCTCTCTCGTTCACCCCACACATCCTAACCGTTACCAAGACCTGCCGGTTTCACCTCTACAATATCTCCAAGATCCGCCTTTCCTCTCCACCCAAACGGCTACCTTACTGCTACAGGCTCTCGTCATACTGTGTCAGCCTTCTCTCTGACCTCCCTTCCTCCTCTCTCGCCCCGCTCCAGTCTATTCTTCACTCCGCTGCCCGGCTCATCTTCCTGCAGAAACGATCTGGGCATGTCACTCCCCTTCTTAAACAACTCCAGTGGTTGCCTATCAACCTCCGTTCCAAACAAAAACTCCTCACTCTAGGCTTCAAGGCTCTCCATCACCTTGCCCCTTCCTACCTCTCCTCCCTTCTCTCTTTCTACCACCCACCCCGCACGCTCCGCTCCTCTGCCGCCCACCTCCTCACCGTCCCTCGGTCTCGCCTATCCTGCCGTCGGCCCCTGGGTCACGTCCTCCCGCGGTCCTGGAACGCCCTCCCTCCTCACCTCCGCCAAACTGATTCTCTTTTCCTCTTCAAAACCCTACTTAAAAATCACCTCCTCCAAGAGGCGTTCCCAGACTGAGCTCCTCTTCCCCCTCTACTCCCTCTGCCATCCCCCCTTTACCTCTCCCCCTTTTCCCTCTGCTCCTCCACCTCTCCCTTCCCATCCCCACAGCACTGTACTCGTCCGCTCAACTGTATATATTTTCGTTACCCTATTTATTTTGTTAATGAATTGTACATCGCCTTGATTCTATTTAGTTGCCGTTGTTTTTACGAGATGTTCTTCCCCTTGACGCTGTTTATTGCTATTGTTCTTGTCTGTCCGACTCCCCCGATTAGACTGTAAGCCCGTCAAACGGCAGGGACTGTATCTGTTGACGACTTGTTCATCCCAAGCGCTTAGTACAGTGCTCTGCACATAGTAAGCGCTCAATAAATACTATTGAATGAATGAATGAATGAAAGAACACCCTCTGCTGCCTCTGCCTCCCAAAGGAGCTATCTGTGGGTTCCACTTTGGGTGAAACTTCTTGACTTTTTTCCTTCTAAGCACATTTGAGGAGCTTAATTGGTAGCAGAACTAGCAATTGGCTCACTCCTGTCTCGATTATGATATTTACTAGGTGCTCACTGTGTACCAAGCACTGTGCTCAATGCTGGGAAAAGTACAAAGTAATCAGGTCCAACACAGCCTCTGTCCCAAATGGGGTTGACCATCGAAATGGGAGAGATAAACAGGTATCTTAACCCCATTTTATGGATGAGGAGACTGATGCCCAGAGAAATCAAGTGAATTACTCAAGGTTGACCAGCAGAACTTGGACTGAAACCCAGGATTCTGATTCCCAGTATGTCACGCTTTCTTCCTTTTCCAGATGAAAGAAGATGACCAACTCAGGACCTAAACCTTTTTGAAGTGGTTGGACTGGACAGACTACAAGACTCCTTTACCAACAGTGAAGTGGGAAGAACCATTTGCCCCCATCCCTATCCTCCTGGCATCAGGACTTGTCTCTCTCTGGCTTCAGGATCAGAATGCTGACAAATGTTGAATTGAACTTCCTTGTGCTGAAAACTCCCACTACATACCATAGGGCCACCATAAAACTTAAAAGCAAACCACTCGGCTGCAAGGAGGAGTAAGGGGTGAGAGTTTGGTTTACAGATTCAGGGACTTGGAGAAAAAAAATACCTGCCATCTAGCTTTGGGTATGTACTTGATTCCTTAGCATGGAGGAACAGGAAATCAAGACATTGATTTCCAAGAGAGGCACCCCCATTCCGGTCCAACCAATCTACCCTACTGCTGTAAGCACTGTATTTTGGGGACTGAGGTCATGGCCCATGACCCCAGGATGGGGGGTGAGTTTGTGTGGTCCCTTTTTCCACCTGCTTTGCCCCTTTCTCTTAACGGCCTGTCTGAGGGTTTGAACTGTCCCACCTGGGACGGAGTTGGTACCCAAAGCTAGCACCTGCACCATGTGCATGAGCTGTAGCCTCATTAGCACTGGAGAGCAAGGCTTAAGCTTAATGAATTGCTTATTAATTTAGCTGAATTAAATTGATAAATTGAACTATTGTAAGCAAATGGACAGAAAATTTATCTTCTGTCTAAAGGGGCATGTTATGGTTTCTCAGAATGACAAGGTTTTATGCTTCTTTATGCACTTCTTGATTAAATAAATGGCATTCACAATGACTAACAGTCCCAGTCCTGAGTCTTCTATTTATATATTGTCCTCATTTCTCTCCTCTAACCCTCTGTTATCCTTTTTATTTTAAATGGTATTTAAACACTTACTATGCGTCAAGTACTGTTCTAAGCACTAGGACATATAATGATAATAATAATAATGTTGGTATTTGTTAAGCGCTTACTATGGGCAGAGCACTGTTCTAAGTGCTGGGGTAGATAAAGGGTAATCAGATTTTCCCACGTGAGGCTCGCAGTTAATCCCCATTTTACAGATGAAGTAACTGAGGCACAGAGAAGTTGTGACTTGCCCTCAGTCACAACTGAGGGCAACTGACAAGTGGCAGAGCTAGGAATCGAACCCATGACCTCTGACTCCGAAGTCCAGGCTCTTTCCACTGAGTCACGCTGCTTTCCCATTCCCCATTCAGATATATTTGAATTAGGCTGGACACAGTACCTGTCCCACATGGGGCTCACAATTTAAGTGACTTTTCTCATTTCTTTATTTTCTTCTTCACTCTTCCCTTTTTCCCCTCCCATTCTCTCCCATTCTTTACCTTAGGGCACCTGTTCCTCCCGCCTCCATCTCTCACCCCCAGTGATCTGGCCACCTACTTCATCACAAAAATCAACACAATCAGGTCTGAGCTCCCCAAAGTCACCCCTCCCCCTCCCCCTCCCCCTCCCCCCTCCCCCTCCCCCTCCCCCCACCAACCCTCTCCCCTACTTTCCCATCCTTCCCTCCAGTATCGTCAGAGGAGATCTCCTCCTTCCTCGCAAGTGCCACCCCCTCCACCTGTGCCTTGGACCCCACTCCCGCTCACCTTATAAAATCCATCGCCCCTGCCCTCCTCCCTTCCTTAACTTCTATCTTTAACCACTCAATCTCCAATGGCTCCTTCCCCTCTGTCTTCAAACATGCAAATATTTTCCCCATCCTAAAAAACCCTTTCTCGACCCCACTTCCCCTTGCAGTTATCGCCCTATCTCCCTACTACCCTTCCTTTCCAAAATCCTAGAATGAGTCATCTACCCTCGCTACTTAGAATTCCTTAGAATTCTGTCCTGGACCCCCTCCAATCTGGCTTCCGTCCCCTCCACTCTACCGAGACTGCTCTCTCTAAGGTCATCCTTCTTGCCAAACCTAATGGCTCCTACTCTATTCTAATCCTCCTTGACCTCTCAGCTTGCCTTTGACACTGTCAACCATCTCCTCCTCCTCCACACCTTATCTCACCTTGGCTTCATCCTCTCCTGGTTCTCCTCTTGTCTCTCTGCCTGGTCATTTTCGGTCCCTTTCGCAGGCGCCACCTAACCCCTCCCATCCTCTAACTGTTGGGGTTCCTCAAGGGTCAGTTCTTGGCCCTCTTCTGTTCTCCATATACACTCACTCCCTCGGTGAACTCATTCGCTCTCAAGGCCTCAACTATCATCTCTTTGCAGATGACACACAGATCTACATCTCTGCCCCGTCCTCTCCCCCCCTTCAGTCTCGTATCTCCTTCTGCCTCCAAAACGTCTCTACCTGGATGTCTGCCCCCCACCTAAAACTCAATATAACCAAAATTAAGCTCTTCATCTTCCCTCCCAAGCACTCTCCTTTCTTTGACTTCCCTGACACTGTGGATGGTACGACCACCCTTCCTGTCTCTCTAGCCAGTAACCTAGGTGTTATCCTTGACTCAGCTCTCTCTTTCAGACCACACATCCATTCCGTCACCAAGACCTGCCGGTCCTACCTTTATAATATCACCAAGATCTGCCTTTTCCTCTCCACCCAAACGGCTATCTTACTGCTACAGGCTCTTGCAATATCCCGGCTAGATTACTGTGTCAGCCTGCTCTCTGATCTCCCTTCCTCCTCTCTTGCCCTGCTCCAGTCTATTCTTCATTCCTCTGGCCGGCTTATCTTCCTGCAAAAACGCTCTGGGCATGTCACTTCCCTTCCTAAAACCTCCAGTCGTTTTCTATCAACCTCTGCATAAAACAAAAACTTCTCACTCTAGGCTTCAAGGCTCTCCATCGTCCTGCCCCTTCCTACCTCTCCTCCCATCTCTCTTTTTACTGCCCACCCCACACGCTCTGCTCCTCTGCCACCCACCTCCTCACCATCCCCCGTTCTCACCTATCCTCCCGTCAACCCCTGGACCACATCCTCCTGCGGTCCTGGAACGCCCTTCCCTCCTTACCTCCTCACTAGTTCTCTTTCCCTCTTCAAAACTCTACTTAAAGCTCACTTTCTCCAAGAGGCCTTCCCAGACTGAGCTCCCCTTTAGTCTAGTCTGGATATAAACTAGAGCCTGTAGCAGTAAGATAGTCGTTTGGATGGAGAGGAAAGGGCGGATCTTGGCGATATTGTAATTGTGAGACCGGCAGGTGTAGACGGATCGGATTTGTGGGGTGAAAGAGAGAGACGAGTCAAAGATGACACCAAGGTTGTCGGCCTGAGAGACAGGAAGGATGGTCGTACCATCCATGGTGATAGGGAAGTCTGGGAGAGGACCAGGCTTGGGAGGGAAGATGAGGAGCTCAGTCTTGCTCATGTTGAGTTTTAGGTGGTAGGCAGACATCCAGGTGGAGACATCCTGGAGGAAGGAGGAGATGTGAGCCTGAAGGGAGGGGGAGAGGACAGGGGCAGAGATGTAGATCTGCGTGTCATCTGTGTAGTCAAAGCCGTGAGAGTGAATAAGTTAACCAAGGGAATGAGTGTAAATGGAGAATAGAAGAGGGCCAAGAACTGACTCTTGAGGAACTCCAACAATTAAAGGATGGGAGGAGGAGGAGGCGCCTCCAAAGCGCTTAGTTCAGGCAGCATGAGAACGATTATGAATCACTCTACAGAACTGGCACAAAATTAGGTGTTGACAATAAATTTGAAAAAATCAGTTTGATATCGGCTCTCACCCAGAAGACCCTACACAAAACAGAAGATCTTCATCAGGAGCTCAGAACTGAATACTGGTGCAGGAGTTCTGCTACTTTAAGACGTACTTTTACCAACTGAAATTTGGAAGTACTTCCTAAGGTGGAAGTACAGCCTGGTGGTGAAGACCAAGCATGGATGCTCCTTCCAAATAATCTGCAAACCATTTTACAAACAGGTAGGCTGCTTACAGGCACATACAATAGAAAATTCAGCAAGCTCATCTTGCTAGATCCTCTAACCTTCCTACTGCTCCCTCTATTTGTCGGACTGTCTCCTCCATTAAATAGTAAACTCCTTGAGGTCAGAGCACAGTATAGTGGCTCCAGACTGGATGAAAAGAGCATTTAGATCGTAATGAATTTAGTATTTCCACAACAGTTGCCAAGGAGTGGAAAGGATGGAATGAGTTCAGAGGAGAATGGAACCCCATCTGTCTGATCAAGGACTGTTTCTATGAACTGTTTATGAGAAGGTTGGGCTCCTCCACTGAGTGTGCAATGAATTCAAGTTCTCTGAGAGTTTCTGTTCTTAGGAAAAAGCCGAAATAAAACCAAGTCTGGAAGAACAATTTACCCACAAGGCTGGAATATAACCCACCCACAGGTGAATTGGATGGTGCGATTTCAAGGTTTTTTCACTAAGAGAAATGAAGTAGCCTTTGACTCTGAAATACGCCACGGTGTCCAAAGATTTTTCTCAAGTGGCTAATGATCTCAACCCTGGACTCGTTGTTGTGCCAATTTTCAAAGCTAGAGAAAAACTCAGTCTTCTTTTCAAATATCGGAAAGTCGTGGAAAGTAGTATTGCTGCCCTTTCAGAACCAAATACTAGTTGAACACCATTTCAATTCTATTTCTGTGTTTCTTAGTCGCTAGAGGAATAAACCAGAAGGAAGGGTCTAGGTCCAAATGGTCTTGGAGCCAAGTTCCTTCCAGATGACAATCTGGGCTCTTGGAGAAGCTCATTAACTCTTCAGAACAGCAGGGCTGTTAGCAAATATCCTCTCTAGAAACTGGGGAAGGCCAACAGACTTTCCAAGGTGTCCATGTGTCAAATCAGAAGGAAACACAATAGGGTCAGCATTCAGTCAATCAATCAGTGATATTCATTGAGCGATTTTACTATGTTTGGAGCACTGAACTAAGCGCTTTGGAAAGTACACTACAACGTAATTAACAGACATTATCTGCCTATAACGAGCTTACAGTTCACTTTATTGCAACAATTCAAGGGTCTGGAGCCCCCCCCCTCAGGTCATTCTTGGAATTCAGAGGCCTGGGCTTCAGTGGGATGATTAAGATCTTGGAAAGGTGAGCTGTCTGAGGAACCCTGGGTGTACTTACTAGCCTCATGGGAACATGTGGGGGCTCTCCTCAGATTCTATCCTGGTGGGGTTTGGACAGCAACCTTATCTTATGAGAAGTAGCGTGGCATAGTAGGTCATATTGTCTTGGGAGTCAGAAGTCATGGGTTCTAATCCCAGCTCCACCACTTGTCTGCTGTGTTATCTTGGGAAAGTCACTTCATTTCACTGTGCCTCGGTTTTCTCATCTGTAAAATGAGGATTAAGACTGTGAGCCTCAGGTAGGGCAGGGACTGTGTCCTATCTGAGTTGCCTGTAGTCAACCAGGTGCTTAAACAGTGCCTGGCACATACTTAGCGCTTAACAAATGTCATATTTATTATTCATTCATTCATTCGAATTTATTGAGAGCTTACTCTGTTGCAGAGCACTGTACTAAGAACTTGGAAAATGCAGTTCAGTAATAAATAGAGACAATTCCTGCCCATCAACGAGCTCACAGTCTAGAAGGGGGGAGACAAACATCAAAATAAGTAAACAGACACCAATATAAATAAATAAAATTCTAGATATATACATCATTAATATAAAAAATATGTATATATATATATACTCAAGTGCTGTGGGGCAGGGAGGGGGGTAGAGCAAGTCGGAGTGATGAGGAGGCGAAGAAGAAGCAGAGAAAAAGGGTGGATCATTCTGGAAAGGCCTCCTACATAAGGTGAGCTTTCAGCAGGGGTTTGAAGGGGGAAGTGGGCTAATTTGGCCGGTGTGAGGAGGGAGGACATTCCAGGCCAGAGGTAGGACGTGGGCCAGGGGTCAATGGTGGGAGAGAAAAGAACAAGGCACAGTGAGAAGTTTAGCACCATAGGAGCTCAGTGTGCAGGCTGGGCTGTAGAAGATGAGAAGGGAGGAGAGGTGGGAGGAGAGGTAGGAGGCAGGAAGGGAATGGAGAGCTTTGAAGCCAATAGTGATGAGTTTTTACTTGATATGAAGGTTGATAGGCAACCACTGAAGATTTTTGAGGAGGGGGGTTGACATGCTCAGAGCATTTCGTAGAATGAAGTATAGACTGAAGTGAGGAAAGAAAGGAGGATGGGAGATGAGAAAGGATGTTGATGCAGTAATCCAGCGGGGATATGCTGAGTGATTATAGTAACAAGGTAGCAGTTTGGATAGAAAGGATGGGGGGATCCTGACAACGTGATGAAGGTGAGATCGGCAGAGGTTTTGATGTCAGATCGGATATGTGGGGTCAATGAGAGAATGGAGTCAAGGACGACATCAAAGTTGCAGACTTGTAAGAAGAGAAGGATGGTACAAAGATGTGTGTCCTATGTACTGAGCACTGTCCTATGTACAACAAGTACATAGGTACAGCATAGGTACCAAGTACAACAAGGTAATTGCGTTGTCCCACGTGAGGGTCACAGTCTTCATCCCCATTTTACAGATGAGGGAACTGAGGGGTTAAGTGGCTTGCTCAAGGTAACACGGCAGACAAGTTGCGGAGCTAGGATTTGAACACGTCTTCTGACTCCCAAACCCGGGCTCCGTCCACTTAGCTTCTCTATTAAACTAATAATAATTTTTATTTTCTAGGTTTTCAGAACTCCTGCTTGTTTCAACCTCTGCTCCAGCACCCTTGCCTGAAATTATTTTTCTTGCTAGCTATTTCACAGTGCATACCTTTGAGTCTTGGGGGACCAAGCAGGAAGATGTGGATGGCAATGTAATTCATCACCATCAAGACAAAAACTATTTGAGGCACTTAAGGATTCCCCTCCCATCAGTGATCCCCAACTCTTGGCTTCAGGAGACAGTTGTCTCCGATGGGTGTCACTGTTAGTGAGCCTTGTGGTTTAGGAAAATAGCTATCAGCAGAAAGCAGAGCAAGGAGGCCAAGAGCCCCAGGAGGTGAAACCCCTTCCTCTCAGTTCTTCCGTCCTCCACCAACCCCATATTCCCAGACTACCTTTTGTCATGCTCAGTGGCCCAAGATGCCCCACCTTTGATCCAGGAAGGGTCTGTGCTAGGTTAAAACTCTTTTAGTATCTCAGTCAGCTCCTGTGTTTCCCCACCCCCAAATATTCCAGTCCTGTGCTCCTTGACTTCTCTGACACCATTGTGGTCTCCCTCCTCTTTTGCCACCCATTCTCAGTCTGTTTTGCAGGCGCCTCCTCTGCCTCCCAACCCTTAACTGTGAGAGTTCTTCAAGGCTTAGTTCTGAGACTAAGTTTTATTCCCATTCCTTAGAGAACACACTCTCTACCATGGCTACCATATCTATGTGAATGATTCCCAAATCTACATCTCCAGCACTGATCTCTCTCTCCTCTGCAGTCTCAAATTTCCTCCTGCGTTCATCTCTACTAGGATGTCCTGCTGACACCTCAAACTTAACATGTATAAAACCGAATCCTAATTTTTCCACCCAAGCCCCATCCTCCTTTTGACTTTCCTGTCACTGTAGATGGCACCACCATCCTCCCTATCTCACAAGCCCATAACCATGAGTTTGCTCGCAACTCATCTGTCCCATTCAACCCACATATTCAATCTCTCACCAAATCCTTTTGGTTCAAACTTCACAGTATCTCTAAAATCAGCGCTTTCTTCCCCATCCAAACTGTTACAGTATTAATCCAAGTACTTCTCCTATCTCACACTGACTACTACATCAGCCTCATTGCTGAGCTTCCTGGCTCCTGTTTCTCCCAACACCAGTCCATACTTCATTCTGCTGCGCAGGTGATTTTTCTACAAAAACGTTCAAGTCCATGTTTCCTCACTCCTTAAGAATCTCCGACAGTTACCCATCCACCTCCACATCAAACAAAAGTCCTTATCGGCCTTAAAGCACGGAATCACCTTGCCCCTCCTACTTTTCCTCTCTGATTTTCTACTACAGCACAGCCCATACACTTCACGTCTCTAGTGTCAAACTACTCACTGAACCTCAATCTCATCTATCAAGCCCCTGATCTCTTTCTCTCATCCTGCCTTTGGTCTGGATTGCCCTCCCGCTTCATATCCCACAAGTGTCATTCTCCCTACCATCAAAGCCTTATTGAAGGCACTTCCTCTCCAAGAATCCTTCCCTAATTAAGCCCGCCTTTCCTCTTCTCTCTTTTGCATTTTCCTTATACTTGGATTTGCACCCTTTGTTCACCTCTCCCTCAATTCCCTATAGCATTTATGTACATATCTGTGGTTTATTCATTTATATTAATGTCTGTCTCCCCATATAGATTGTAGGTTCACTGTGGGCAGGGAAAGTATATTTCAACTCTATTATAATATATTCTCCTAAGTGGTTAGAACAGTATTCTGAACATAGTAAGTGCTCAATAAATATGACTGATTGAGAGGTCGTCTCAGTCCTCTCAAGAAGTGGCTAGACCAACAGCTCTCTGATGTTTCCCCACACCTACTGCATCCCGCTTCTCATGGCTCCATCCACTCTTCTCCCATCATGAATTCAAGCTCTCTCAGTTTCCCAGATGTTAGCAGTAGATGGACTGATTGCATTGTGACACCCTTTGGCATTCATGCAACTGGTCATTCTCCTCCAGAAACACATACAAACAAGCATTCACACACCCTTTCTCCATAAGAGCAGACCTACACACATGCCTTTCTTTCTTATGGTAAGACATCCATTTCCCTTCTCTTCCCATCCTTAAACCAGAACCATATTATAATGTAGGTATTTGTTAGGCGCTTACTATGTGCATAGCACTGTTCTAAGCGCTGGGAGACTCACAGTCTTATGAACCATATGAAACACAGGGCATCTTCCAGTGCCTAGTACAGTGCTCTGTGCACAATAAGCACTCACTCAGTAAATACTATTGAATGAATGACTCTCCTGCTGAGGAAGAGGCAGAGCTACTTGACAGCTCCGAGGTGCCCCAGTGATTCTCAGTCCCCGAACGGCAAAGTCCTGAAAAGTTGCCCAACTCTACTTCTACAGGCAATGCACACAGATAACAAAGAGATTCTCTCAACAATGCTCACACTCAGGAATATAATTTCAACCTCCCTCTTGCAATTCCTCTTTGAATCCAAGGCTAACTCAGCAGAGAGCAGAACATCTTCCAACATCAAATGTCCTTGAGAGGGACACACACTTTAAGGTAGGAAAATATTTTAATCACATGAAATGAGGTGTAATAAAAGCTGAAGTATTGGGTCTTAGTTCTGAATGATGAGTCCATTAAAAAATCTTTGTGCTGAGCTTCCCAATGTCAATAAGAATAAGCAACCTAACCAACAACAAAGCTCAGACCAAACCATCTCAGCTCCATGATCAGAAGATAACATGTAAGGGTGACATTTTTCCCAGGGCTGTAGCAACGTAGTAGACATGCAGATAGGAGCTTAGGACAGTGCTTTGCATACAGTAAGCAAACAATAAATATGAATGAAATGCGATTGAATGTAGAGTGTTTTCTGGGATCCCAAGGAAAGTGGAAGCCGAAGAGCTTCCCATCTGCTGGTAAGAGTTAGGTTTCCCCTTATCATTGTGATTTCTGCTGCCTAAACAGCAAGCTCAGTCTTTGTCTCCAGCTGTGTTTCTATGATGCCTGGCTCTAGGCCATCATTTATTCTCTGCATCTGTACGACTCCCTTGCTTCTCTGATCCCTCCCTGTGGACCCCACATACCTCTCTCCTCTATAATGGGAAATGAAGTTCTTACAGTATTTCCTACCTAACAAGGATACGCCAAACTAACTATGGGCCCACTATGTAACTATTTCACTTCATCTGCCCAGGGAAATGCTTGGATAGCTGGAAGAAACTCATCTCTTGTTGGCCCTTGACCACTACCGAATCACATTTAAATCAGACTTCTCAGAGCCGGTTGTGTCAGGCATCCGCTGCACAGCCCAGAGCAGTGGAAAACCACACCTAATATTTCTGAGAAATAAAGAACAGTGGTGGTGGAATAGCATTGTGGGAAAGCCCTAGAGCGTCATGGGAACAGATGATTTTCCTGGAGAAGACTGCTCGATGCCAAAGGGAGTAAGGGGTGAGAAGAAAGTCTTCAGGCAGAGTGGAAGGGTCCATCTTATTCACCTGCCTTTTTCTCCGTTTCCCCCAACACTTCTGAGAATGATTTATTCTCTCTGGTTTTATTCTAGTTCCCCGCTAGACTTGTAAACTTGTTGTGAGGAGGGAACATGAACTCGCAGTTCTATCAGTTCTGATATACTGTATTCTCCCAAGTGCACACACTAAGCACTCAGTAAATACTACTGATAGACTGATGGATTGATTCCGAGCAAGTACTGGGAGAAACTTTCCACTCTTCAATGGGATTGTTAGGGAAGAAATTTGGGAAGCGCAATGACTCTCCTTTCCTTCCTTTTCCTCCTCTTTCCTCCTTTTTCTTATCCTCTTTCTTTTGCTCCTCCTCCTTGTCCTCCCTCCCCTCCTTCTTTCTATCCTTATCATCATTCCTTTCCTCCCTCTCACTGGTTTACTCGCCTGGAGCCCTTCCATAGCTCAGCACTTAGCAAGTGAATGAAAAAAACTGAATGGAAACTCCTGATCAGTGAAACAAGCAAGATGCCAGCTTTCGCCCACATAAATGACTCATGCGTAATAGAAATAATAACAATAATAGTTACTGTGATAAAGTGTCTATTATATGTTCATAGTACTAAACTCTGGGGTAGGAACAATCTAACGCTGTCTGTAACTCACACTGTATTCATAGTCTAAGGAGGAGGAAAAAGTTATTTAGATCCCCATTTGTGAATGAGGTACAGAGAAGTGAAGGGACTTACCCAGAGTCACACATCAGGCATGAGATCGACTCTGGATTAGACCCTGACGTCCAGTCCTGTGTCTTTTCCACTAAGCCACTTTGTCTCGCATTGTGCTTGGGCTAATTCTCAATGTCATTTGTAGTGTAAGAGGTTCCTGAGTTGTTTACATAAAGCTGGCTTCAGCCTGGAGGGACTGGGCAGGATCATCGGCAATGTTGCTCTCAGGGAAGGGATTGGATGTGCTCAAGGGACCATGTTGCCTATCTGCTCCATCTCCTTGTTCACTCTAAAAATTGTAGGAAGAGATTAATGACCAGGAGGAAGCCTTTCTCCCTTAAAAACATTGGTGATCTTTGTTATTCGTGCATCTTCCTCCCCATTGGCTAACTCCTTGCACATTGAACCAGAAAGGATTGGTGTCCCATGGCTGACCTGACTGAAACATCTCTGAGTCATGCAAAAGGACACAACTTCCTGCTTCCAGAAAAGACACTAACAACATTTTGCACATGTAGAAGGGAATTTATGTTGAAGCTGAACTGTGCTTAAAATAACGATGTTCCACTTAACCTGCTGTTTTGACAATGAGAAATAGTACAAATACTCGAGGAACATATTTGGAATGAAGCTAGCATCGAGTCTACTTCAGCATTAATCATCCAATGTCATGGAATTTTCCTGGCATCATTTATTGACTCATTAAGAATCAACTGTTTCCTTGCATCCCTTATCTCCTTCTCCCCAGAAGCCAATTTGAGGGTCCCCAGTCTAACATTAGAGAGGTGATGCCTCAGTAGAGAAAAAGTTAGATATGTGAATAGTCACTAAACATGAAAAAGAAATCAGAAGCTACTTACAGAAGGCAACTCAAGTGAACCCCAAATCACCAAATGCTATTTATTTAATCACGGGACATGATCCCTGACTGGCTCTTTCAACCTAAAAATGAAAGCTATCATTAATAAATGAGCACAAAAAGCACACTTCAAAGTGAACATTTGCTTTATTCTTCTACAATTAAAAACACATGTCAAAACCCCCAATAGATTTCTCGATTATTTTCTTAAGAGGGGATCTTCTACCTCCTTTCAAAATAAATCTCCCTCCTTTCTCTAAGCCTCCAACATCAATCCATCAATCTAAAAATATTTGTCCCTATTCTTCCCTTCATCTAGTGACTTTCTGTTGGCTTCTTTTGTTCTACTTTCAAAAATGGTCCTCCCATTTCCTGAAAAAAACTCTCTAGATCCCCCATACCTCTAACAATTGTTCCATCTCCCTGATCACTGCAGAACACTCACTGTACTAAGTACTTGAGAGGGTACAATAGAACAGTAAACATTCCCTTAAAGCTTTCCCCTAAAACTAAACATGTTAAAACAGAACTTATTTCCCACCCAAACTCTGACCTTCTCCTGACTTAAATGTACCACCATCCTTCCTGTCTCATGAGTCCATAACCTTGGCTTTGTCCTTGACTCATCTCCACATGTTCAATCTGTCACTAAATTCTATCATTTCAACTTTCACAACATTGTTAAAATCAGCCCTTTCCTTTCCATCCAAACTACTACTTTATTAATAAAAGACGTTCTTTTAGTCCTTGCTGACCTCCCAACCTCCCGCCTCTCCCCACTCCAATCTATTCTTCACTCTGATGCCAGATTCGTCTTTCTAAAGAAACATTCAGGATTTATCACCCCTCTCCTCAAAAATCTCCAATGGTTCCCCATCCACCTCGATATCAAACAAAAACTCCTCACCATTGGCTTTAAAGCTCTCACACACCTAACCTCTCTCCTACAACACAGCCCATATCTCATTGAACAGCAAGCACCTGAGATCACTGCTTCACTTGCTTACCATCTGAAGTTGGCCCCAATTATCAGTGGTCACAACAAATTCTCATAATCCTCTTTAAGGTTTCTAGCAAAGGCATATGTGGAATTTATATTAATGGCTATCTCTCCCTCAAGGCCGTAAAATCACTGTGGGCTGGAAATGTGTCTGTTATTGTACTCTCTCAAGTGCTTAGCAATAATATTATGTTGGAAACAGAATGTTGCCAGAGAGTTTTCCTCTAGGGTTGTTACTGGGAGTAAGGCCAAACAGCACAGGGACTTCCTTAACAGTGTAATGGGAGTGGATTTCCCTTTTATTTTGCTCTCTTCACTTTTCCTTGTGAATCTCAGGAGAGATCAAAGCCGGAGATGCCTCCCACAGAAGGAAAAGTCTGGGCAGCCATTGCACGGGTGATTCCTGGCTCCTCAAGTTAACAGACTCATGCAAGTTTTTTCTCACTATGGTTAGCTTCAGACCTGACAACATCGTCTATGCCTCCAGCCCATGGGAATCCCTGGAACTGGCAGCAGGTTCCCTACCTGAGCCTGAACCGGTCTCACAAAGGATTTTGTGGGTGTGGGGTTCCTGACCTCAACCTCTCTCTCTCAAGCGACCCAGAGGCGATGGTCCAAATAATCCCCCACCTCAGCCTTCATCATTAAGAGGGGGGAAGAGTTTGGATGGCGAAACTCTTCTGCAACAAATCTGGGGAAGTGAAAGGAAAGTTCTTGTGCAGGTCACCAACAACATCAGGTGTCAGCGGAGAAACTCTGATTTGCAGGAGAATCATGAGCTTAAGAAAACCCTTATCACCAAACCGAGTATATCTGATTATCCCCAGGTGAGAAAACACAGAAAAGGAGGATTTGACATCCAACGGCTCCCACCAACCAAGCCTCACTTGCTCCTATGAATGGACATCCCATAAAGCAGCCGGGGTCTCTACTTTCTGGATCTCCAGGGTTTGAGAAGGAGCATTTCCCAGCAGTGAGGATCTGGCCCCAGTAATAGGAATCAGTCAATCAATTGATTGTGAAACAGCCTGGCATGAGCATGGCATGGAAGTGGACCTAAATTCCAATTCTGGTTCTGCCACTTGCCTACTGGGTGACCTTAGACAACTCATTTAACTTTTCTTTGTCTCAATTTCCTCAACCTCAAAATGGGATTCAGTACCTGTTCTCCTTCACTTAGACTGTGTGCCCCATGTGGGACAGGGACTGTATTAAGCCTGATAAAAGTTATCTATCCCAGCAGTTAGAACAGTCCTTGACACAAGATTAACAAATACCATTAAAAATTTAAGAATTTAATGTATGCAGAGCACTGTGCTAAGTGTTTGGGAGAGTACAATATAACAGAATAGGCGAACATGTTCCCTGCCCAAGAGGACCTTACAGTCTAGAGGGGAAGACAGACATTAAGCCTAAGCTGTGGCTGTTTGGACTGCTCTAGTTCAGTACTTGGCACTGAGTGGTGTATCCTTCCCATTTAATTGTGACACTGCATTAGAAATAATATTAAGTGGATTTTCAGAATGGCCAGGATTATATTAGGAAAGTGAAATTAGAAAATTTAAGGCTTAAGGCTCTGGGTAATTCTCAACAAGAGCAATTCGATTTTTTCTGGTTTTTCATTTCTTTGGCGATAGTGGGATATTAACTATAGGCATGACTTCATACATAAAAAGAAGGCTTTATGTGATTCATGTTCCATGTGTGGGCCTATTGTAGGGTGACCTAAAAAAGATTCTTACCTGACGTAGTAAATCAGGTTATATCTAGAGATGGATATAAAAAGAATATTCAGCTAATAAAGATCTTGGTGGGCAGGGAATGTATGTGTCTGTTAATTGTAGTATTGTACTCTCCCAAATGCTCTGACACAGTAATCACTCAACAAATACGACTTGAATAAATGATGGTGGATCCCATCAGCCTAGAATGGACAAATAGCTGTCAAGGAGTAGAGAGTTGGGTGGAGTGAAATCCGCTGCGCTATCTAGGTGAACCCAGAAAAGCTCAGCCCCCTGAGCAATAATAGAAATCCTCCTCCACAAGTGGCTGATAAGCCCCTGACCTGAAATGGAAATTCTGCCTGATGGACTCGATGGTTGTGCTGATTTGTGAAGAGCCACACACACTTTTCATCCCACATCCATAAGCGGTGGGAGACACAAGTCGACCACAGGGAAGGGCAACACGCAAGCCTCCCCTTTTCTCAACAGTGCAGATAGTTCCCCACCCTTTAGAACCTTCCCCATCTCCAGCCACAACTATATCTTTTCCAATAGCCTAAAGTGGCTGAATCATGGGTGCTTCTCTTCTCACCCCTCGATCTCTGCCCTTGCCCCACACTCACCCTAGAGAAGTGGGCTGCTTTGAGCTCAAAAACGCTAGTCTCCTCAGCCACCAGTTCCTTTCTGGGGCTGCAGGGCTAGGGTGGGCTGGTCAGCAGCAATGGGTGCCCATGGGCACTGTGCACTCTCAGAGCACATTGGAGCTGTAGCCAGATAATAATAATGATACTACTAGTACAACTACTATTATTACTACTTCAACATACATATGAATGTACCCGATGACTCCTCTGCCTCCTGCCTGCTATCCCTCCTCGACTCTGCCGACCTCCTCCTCCACCATACCACGCCCACTCACCCATTTGTTCACACCCTCTATCTCGTCATCTCATACAGCTGCACTATCTCCGTCCTCACCAACTCTGAAATCTCTCTCTGACCATAACCTTCTCAGCTGCCTCATCTCCCACACCCCCTCCCCCTGCAAATCTTCTCTACTGCCCCACAGAGACCTCCGCTCTCTTGTTCCCGTCCGTCTTTCCAAAATTATCTCTCCCCACCTTGCCGCCCTCTCCTCACTTCCACTCTCGATGATCAGGTCTCCGCTCTCAACTCCACCATCTCTATTCATCTCAACTCTCTCGCCCACCTTTCTCTCCACCACTCTCGCTCCACTAACCCACAGCCCTGGATCACCTCCTCTGTCCACATCCTACGCTCCTATGCTCGAGCTGCTGAGCGCTCCTGGCGAAAGTCCAAGCACCAGGCCGACCTCACACACATCAAATTTATCCTTTCCTGCATTAACTTTGCCCTCTCCTCCGCCAGGCAACACTTCTCCTCCTTCATCGACACCCATGCCCGTCAACCCCGCCGACTGTTCCGGACCTTTAACTTTCTCCTTAGGCCCCCTGTTCCTCTCCGTCTCCATCTCTCACCCCTAATGATCTGGCCACCTATTTCATCACAAATATCAACACAATCAGGTCTGAGGTCCCCAAAGTCACCCCTCCGCCTCTCCCCTCCCCCCCACTAACCCTCTCCTCTACTTTTCCATTCTAACCTGCAGTATCCTCAGAGGAGATGTCCCCCTTCCACCTGCGCGTCGGACTCCATTCCGTCTCACCTTATTAAAACCATCACCCCTGCCCTCCTCCCTTCCTTAATTTCTATTTTTAACCACTTAATCTACAATGGCTCCTTCCCTGCTGCCTTCAAACATGCCCACGTCTCCCCCATCCTAAAAAAACCCGCTCTTGACCCCACTTCCCCCTCCTGTTATGGTCCTATCTCCCTACTACTCTTCCTTTCCAAAATCCTAGAACGAGTCTTTTACAATCGCTGCTTAGAATTCGTTAACTCCCATTCTCTCCCAGACCCCCTCCAATCTGGCTTCCATCCCCTCCACTCTACCGAGACTGCTCTCTCTAAGGACACCCATGACCGCCTTCTTGCCAAATCCATTGGCTCCTACTCCATTCTAATCCTCCTTGACCTCTCTGCTGCTTTCGACACTGTCAACCATCCCCTCCTCCTCCATACCTTATCTCACCTTGGCTTCACTGACTCTGTCCTCTCCTGGTTCTCCTATTATCTCTCTGGCCGGTCATTCTCGGTCTCCTTGGCTGGCACCTCCTTCCCCTCCCATCCTTTAACTGTTGGAGTTCCTCAAGGGTCAGTTCTTGGCCCTCTTCTGTTCTCCATTTACACTCACTCTCTTGGTGAACTCATTCGCTCTCACGGCTTTGACTACCATCTCTATGCAGATGACACGCAGATCTACATCTCTGCCCCTGTTCTCTCCCCCTCCCTTCAGGCACGCATCTCCTCCTGCCTCCAGGATGCCTCCACCTGGATGTCGGCCCGCCACCTAAAACTCCACATGAGCAAGACTGAGCTCCTCATCTTCCCTCTCAAACCCGGTCCTCTCCCAGACTTCTCTATCTCTGCGGATGGCACGACCATCCTTCCCGTCTCTCAGGCCCGCAATCTCGGTGACATCCTTGACTCGTCTCTCTCGTTCACCCCACACATCCTATCCGTAACCAAGACCTGCCGGCTTTACCTTTACTATATAGCCAAGATCCGCCCTTTCCTCTCCACCCAAACGGCTACCTTACTGCTACAGACTTTTGTTATATCCTGGCTAGACTACTGTGTCAGCCTTCTCTCTGACCTCCCTTCCTCCTCTCTCACCCCGCTCCAGCCTATTCTTCACTCCGCTGCCCGGCTCATCTTCCTGCAGAAACGATCTGGGCATGTCACTCCCTTTCTTAAACAACTCCAGTGGTTGCCTATAAACGTCGGCTCCAAACAAAACCTCCTCACTCTAGGCTTCAAGGCTCTCCATCACCTTGCCTCCTCCTACCCCTCCTCCCTTCTCTCTTTCTACTGTCCACCCCGCACGCTCCGCTTCTCTGCCGCCCACCTGCTTACCGTCTCTCGGTCTCACCTATCCCGCCGTCGACCCCTGGGCCACGTGCTCCCGCTTTCCTAGAATGCCCTCGCTCTTCATCTTCGCCAAACTAGGTCTCTTCCTCTCTTTAAATCCCTACTTAAATCACTTCCTCCAAGGGGCCTTCTCAGACTGAGCTCCCCTTTTTCCCTCTGCTCCCTCTACCCCCTTCACCTCTCCCCAGCTAAACCCTCTTCTCCCACCTTCCCTCCTTTCCTCCCCGTCTCCCGTCGCACCCTCTCAGCAATGGATTCAGCCACTTAAATTTTGCTTTGTACATCACCATGATTCTATTTAGTTGCCTTTACTTTTATAAGATTTTCTTCCCCTTGATTCTGTGTATTGCCATTGTTCTTGTCTGTCTGCCTCCCCCGATTAAACTGTAATCCCCTCAAAAGGCAGAGACTATCTGTTGCTGACTTGTAAATTCCAAGCGCTTAGTACAGTGCTCTGCACATAGTAAGCGCTCAATAAATACTATTGAACTATTGAATGAATCTTGTGTTTGTGGGGTTTTTTTCATTATTATTCATTCAATCGTATGCTTCCTGGACTTCTTTTGTGCACTGTGCAGTGCTTCCTCTGTGCAGAGCAGTGTTCTAAAATCTGGGTAATGTACAATATAGCAATAAAAAGAAAGAATCGACTTACAATGAATTTACAATCTAGACAAGGGAGACAGACATCTATACAGGATAAACAGACATCAATATAAATAAATAAAGTCACAGGTAAATGAGTAAGTGCTGTGGGGCAGGAAAGGAGAGCAGAGCAAAAGTCAGAGTGACATAGTAGAGAGTGGGACGAGTGGAAAAGGGCAAAACCTGGGAGGGCCTCTTGGAGATGTGCCTTTTTAAGGCTGTAAAGTGGGGGGAGAGTAATTGTCTGGAGGATATGAGGAGGGGTGGCATTTCAGGGTGGAGGTAGGTTATAGACCAATGAACTGTGTTGAGACAGGAGAGAATGAGAAAGAGTGAGAAGGTTAGCACCAAGAAGAGTTAAGTGTGAAGGCTCAGTAAATACTACCACTAGAAAATGGGCATGCTGGATCATTTGTTTGTATTAATTCAGAACTTATATATGGGACAGGAGGCTACAGTAAGAACAGAATATAGAGAAACAGATTGGTTTCCAATTCAGTCTTTATGAGAATTCATGAGAGGTCAGATTCAATGAAGTTGACAGAGGAGTAGAGATTGGAAGAAGGACATAAACCAAAACTATACTGATGATACCACCTTACTATCAGAAAGTGAAGGGGATTTTAAAGAGGAGAGCAAAAAATGGGCCTGCCTTTGAATGTCAAGAAAGGAAAGGTCATGACAACGGAAATTTTAACATATCCATTTATAGATGAAGAGAAGATTGAAATAGTTGACAAATTTTTCTCATCTGAGGTCAATAATCAGTAACGATCAATAAAGAATTTTTCTGATATCAATAAAGAAACCAGTACTCAAGATTAACATTAGGAAGATTTGCTGAGAAGAGCATGGAAAAAATAATCACAGAATATGCTGAAGTAACAAAGCCAGAAGAATACAAATTGTCAATTCTATTGTGTTTCCAGTTGATAATGTTTGGATCCGAAAGCTGGATGGTGAAAAAACAGGATAGGGCATCAATTCTTTGGAAATGTGCTGTTGTAGAAAGCTTTTATGAATACCATCAACTGCCCGAATAGCAAACAGATGGGTTCTGCAGCAAATGAAACCAAAGTTGTCAATGAAAAACCAAATGACTCGACATTCCGGACACATCATCAGGAGAACTGATTCTCTGGAGAAGACACTAATGCTTGGGGAAAGCCAGGGAAGGAGGAAGGAGGAAGGAGGTTAAACCAACAGCTAAATGGATGGGTAATCACTAGGAGCTCTTGAGGAGCGAGGAATCGAAGACTGAATGCGCTTTTAGAAAAAGGGCAGCAGAGTGATATATAGACTGTTCCATAACGGAAGAAAAGTTAGCAAGGTTATAGATTATGGCAGAACCTAGAACCCTCTGGAGAAAATATATCCACAGGGTTGCTGTGAGTCAGAATTTGATAATGGTAACAGTGCTACTAGAGAGGAGTCTCCATCAATGAACCAGTAGTATTTTTTGGGTGCCCAGTTTGTTGAAAGGACTTCTCTAAGCACTTAGTTGAGTTAGACTAGAGCTGGTAAACAAAATTACCCTCTAGCTGGGGAAATGGACAATAAAATATATTACAGGATATGAAAGTGGATACGTGAATAAATACGTGAGTTATTGCTTAAGTAACAGGGCATGTAAGATAGGTATAAATGTCTGTAGGAGGCTTGCTTGTAACTTAAGTCCGTAGGTAGCAATGAAGTGCTGAAAGACAGCTGGAGAACTATAAGGAGTTCGGAAGGATTTTGAAAATGAAGAAAGCTGTGCTCTGTTGAATTTAAAGCAGGAAGGAATTCTAGGCAGTGGGGCAGTGGAAGAGACAAGAATGAGGTATGCTGAGTAGAGGAGTAATAATAGTAATAATTGATATTAAGTCATTTTATCAAGCACTGGGGTGGATACAAGCAAACTCATTCAAACGTATTTATTGATCACTTAGTGTGTCCAGAGTACAGCACTATACGCTTGAAATGTATAGTTCGGCAGCAGATAGAGACAATCCCTGTCCAACAAAGAATCAGGTTAGACACGGTAGATTTCTTGCTATCTGTAAATCATTTCTGTCCATATATTTTCCCAGTAGATTGTAAAGTCTTAGAAGGAAAGAAGGAAGGAAATATGCACCTTGTTTCCATTATGCACTCTGAAATACCTTAATACAGTGTTTCAAACACAGTAAGCATTTAGCTTATGTGGGACAACCTGATCACCTTGTATCCTCCCCAGTGCTTAGAACAAGATATGACACATAGTAATTGCTTAACAAATGTCATTATCTTTACTTTTTGAAGCGGTTTTCCTTTTTATTTCCTTGTTTCTAGTTCTCTTGGAAGCTTTAGCTCAGGAAAAAAATCCTTTTTTGATAACTTGCTACTCGATCCTCAATCGAGGTAACAAAATTCCATGGTGGCATTAAGATCTTGGTTGCTAATATGAATACTGGGTCATATGTACAGAGTCCATGGTGCAGTTTGATATGACACCTGTTTTATTGAGACTTACTAGGAGCAGGGACTGCCTGCCCGATCAGGTGAAAAGGTTTACCAACGTTGCGCATCTTGGGCGGGGAACGTGTCTACCAACACTGTTGTATTGTACTCTGCCGAACGCTTAGTACAGTCCTCTGTGCTCAGCGAGCACTCAGTATGAGCAATACTCAATACTCAACAATACTGAGCAATACTCGACAATACTCAACAATATGAGCAATACTCATCAAGGGTAAATACCCTTGGATGAAAGTGAGGATGAAAATGATGATGATGTAGAGGATGAAATGAATGTCTTAAAGTTGCTTCTACACAGTCATGGAGAGGATAATGGAGGATAATGGAGAGAACACGTTTCCTGCCCAAGATGCGCAACGTTGGTAAACCTTTTCACCTGATCGGGCAGGCAAGTCTCAATAAAACTGGTGCCATATCAAACTGCACCAAGGAATCTGTACACATGACTCATATCGGATATTGCCACTGAGACAAGACCTCTGACCTCCTGCCAAAATGCCTCAAGTTAGATGGTGAGTCACAGGGATTCGGATGCAAATATTACGAACTTTTTATTGGAGCCTGGGTAACTCAACTACGGCTGGAGAAGCAGCCTGGCTCAGTGGAAAGAGCACGGGCTTTGGAGTTAGGGCTTATGAGTTCAAATCCCTGCTCTGCCACTTGTCGGCTGTGTGACTGTAGGCACGTCACTTGACTTCTCTGCGCCTCAGTTCCCTCATCTGTAAAATGGGGATTAAGACTGTGAGCCCCACGTGGGACAACCTGATTCCCCTATGTCTACCTCAGCGCTTAGAACAGTGCTCGGCACATAGTAAGCGCTTAACAAATACCAACATTAATTAATTAATTGTGAGTGACAAGTGTCTCTTCTGTACATGCTACGCAGCTCTCTTTAACATCAGTTGTGTTGCCGCAAATACTGGCTTGTAGTGTCCCCTCCGGAGAACACTCAAGTTGCCCCAGGGTGGGAGAGGCAGATAGGGAGTTGTCCCACCCTTTCCTTGGGATCAGTGGGCTTGCTCTGTGCCACTGCTCATGACCATCACCCTCTCATCCCTTGTCGCTGTCTCCCAGACCCATCCACGCTCCCCATTCTGGTTTAAATGAACTTTATTTTTCTTTTGCGATTCTTGGACGTATTGTCTTTGGTTTGCAGTTCTCTCATTCATGCAGCCTGTCACCCTTATTACGCTATTACAATTACCGCTCTGATTTTGGAATAAAGACATTTGGAACTTTCCTTTCTTTACGCAATAGATTGGATAAAGAAACCCAAAGTTCCTACTAAGCCATTTTGATTAACAAACTAAATAACTGCATACGAAATGGAGGTTGGCCCAGAGGTATGGTACATTTTGCAACCCGGAGAACAATTCTCCTGCAGAAGAAAATGAAGTAATAATCATAATAATTTTTTTAAATGGTGGTATTTGTTAAGTTTCTTGCTATGTGCAAAGAACTGTTCTAACACTGGGGAGATAGGTGATCAGGTTGACCCATGTGGGGCTCCCCATTTTACAGATGAGGTAACTGAGGACACAGAGAAGTTAAATTACTTGCCCATAGTCTCACAGCTGGCAAGCTGTATAGCCGGGATTAGGACACGTGACCAAGCCCGCGGTATTTCCATTGAGCCTCACTGCTTTTCTAATATGTATTCTCCCTATTGCTCAGCCTTTCTCTCACCTTCTCCCTTAATCCGTTGTCTCTTTCTCTCTCTCACACCATCTCTTTGGCTCTTCAATCAATTGTATTTATTAAATTATTATTGTGTGCTCTGCTCTGTACTATGCACTTGGGAGAGTGTAATGTATCAGACTTGGTAGATACCTTCCCTTCCCACAAGAAGTTTATAGTCTAGAGGGAGAGACAAATTAAAGTCAACGATGGAAATGTAGATAAGTGCTATGGGCCTAAAGGTGGGGGGTATGAAGTATACAAATCCAAGTGTGAGGGAAACATAAAAGAGAGTGGGAAAAGAGGAAATGAGGGCTTAATCGGGGAGGGCAATGATGGAGCTGTGCTTTTAAAAACAGGGCCATCACTATCCCAGCCATCCCGGTTTTATTAAAATCAAAGTTCCTCAAAAAGGACTTCCCCGAATAAGCCCTCTTTTCCCCTACTCCTTCTCCCTCTCTCTCTCTTTCACCCTTGCACTTATACACATATTTCTAATTTATTTATTTACATTAATATCTGTCTTCCCTTTTTGACTATAAGCTTAATATGTGCAGGGAACATGTCTACCAACTCTATTATATTATATTTTCTCCCAAACACTAGCTTGATTGACTGATTTGTAGAGACGCGTAGGGAGTTCCAGGCCAAAGTCAGAATGTAGGCAAAGCGTCGAGATATATGATATCAAGGTACATTGATTGAGTAGTTTGACATTAAAGGAACAAAATGAGTGTACTGAGTTGAAGAAGAAAATCAGCTAGGTAAAATAGGAAGGGGCAAGTTGGTTGACTGCTTTATAGTTGAGAGTAAGAAGTTTCTGTTTGATATACATGTGGATGGGCAATCTCTAGAGTCTCTTGAGGAGCGGGGAATCGAGGACTGAGCGCTTTTAGAAAAAGGGCAGCAGAGTGAAATATAGACTGGAGTGGGAGGAGACTCCAGTTAAGGAAGTTAAGGAAGGCCAGTTAAGTCCAGTTAAGGAATTCCACAATGAGGCTGATGCAGCTCTGGTCATCTACCTCAGATTGCATGTTTATGCTCATCTGTAGTGGGGACAGTGAGTTGGATTCAGTGCGATCTCTAGAAACGACTGGGGCTGAATCAACTAATCAATTAGTGGTATTTATCGAACACATACTCTATGCAGAGTACTAAGAATTTAAGAGAGTAGAATACAACAGAGTTAGCTTAACAAATGCGTTTATTCACCCCATCAAACAGAAATCGTTTTGGTCAGATGCCTTGTGGGTCGGTACAAATGCAACAACTTTGGCCTAGCTCTGTGTTTTAGTTTGTTGTCTCTCCTTAGTATTTCTCTGTCACAGTTGTCTGAGAAATTTGTCAGATTTACCACATTTGTCACAATGATTGCTTATCATAGCTGTTAATTTTAGATAGGATTATTCACTTGTCCGCCTTGGGTTTTTTTACTGACAGCTAGACAAAGTAAGTTATTGAGTCCTGACTGTGTTGTATCCTGGATATTTGGTCTGTGAACATCATTTAATGCTGATTCTCTGTGTTGATCATAAAAAATAGTAAACTGTGTTCCTCAGTCAATCAGTTAAGCAATCAATCAATGGTATTTATTGAACAGAATTCTGTATTAAGACTTGGAAGGGGGCAGTGCAACAGTGATCTACCAATCCCCTGCTCACATGGAGCTTTCAGTCTAGAGGAGGAGATAGATATAAATATAATTAAATAAATTTAAAATGTGTATATAAATGCTGTGGGACAGAAGTATTTATCATCTCCATAGTCTTTAGCTAATGACTAGGGACAAATTGATGACAAATAAATATTTTCTTGCATTACCCAGACGCTCCACTTGACTTAATCACTTATTTGTCAGCAATTTTATTTTGTTTTGCCCAGGGTAAGACTCTATCAGTATTATTATTTATGGAGTTACTCACATAGGTCTACTCTTCGCAGGATTGCAGCTGGGGAGTTTTCAGTACTTTTCCAGTCTCAGCTATAAGAGAGACAGTCAAGCAGAGGCGCACCCATTCCATTCATAGCTTGGTCATTGGCTAGCAAATGGAAGGGAATCTGTTACAAGTCAAACTCACCTATGCTAGGCAGCAGCAGCGTGAAAGAGAGGGAGAAGACTCAAAGAAGAAGACAATGGTAAACCATTTCCATACTTTTACCGAGGAAACGCTATGGATATATCTACCAGAACGATTGCAGATGGAGGTAGGTTGTTCTGGGAAATATGCATCCATGGAGTTTCTGTGAGTTGGAAATGAGTCAACAGCATAAGCACAGAGGTCTTGAGGTTGGAAGAAGAAAGGAGGAATAGGCCACGATTAACAGAATTCCTTCTTGATGGACTTTTGCAGAGCGGTGATGAAGTGCACTGAGTCATCCAGACTCTCTTGATCAGCACCCAAGGAGTAAATAACAGACGTTGTAAGACGGCTGAAAGAGTAGTGGGTGCAGTCCCTCATTTCTAAACTGAAAACTTCTTTCACTTTTCTACGGGGAGAGGTCAAGCTGGATGTCAAGAAAATCACCGTTCTTTATGGTGTCCTGGTCACTCTAGGACACCCGTTGGCTGAATTAGAGACTGGGGACTTCGCTTTTCCCTAGAATCACTGAAATTCTGCATTTACCGAACGTGGCATTTGATGAATAATGCTACAGAAACTGAAATATAGGAACATATGAAATGTTACTACAGTATCCACGGCCCATCTGAACATTGGCAACATTGTCAACATCACTGATAGATGCTTGGGGTAACCGAATAATTGTTGTTCTCTTTAGCGTGGTTCGGGATTGATCACCTGATGACTCTAAATTGTCTCTGTCAAACTTTTGTCCATGAACTTTTCCAAATCCTTCTAGGACCTCTTGATAACGGATGAAGTTGAAGCGGCTCTATCAATCAATTTTATTTATTGAGTTCTTACTGTGGGTACACCTTGATATTAAGTGTTGAAACTTTAGTAGTAAAAGACACAGTCCTGGCCCTCAAAGGAACTGGGAGGAGATAGGAAAGATGTACACTAGTAAAAATGGTGGGAGCAAGAGGAAAGATATGGCTATAATTAAAATCAGCAAATGTGTAGAAAGATGAATAGCTGAGTAACTATAAAGTATTTGTCAATGTATATATAAGAACTGAAGATGTCTGAATAGTTGTATAGATGGCTGTTGGGATGGAATGACTTAGAGAGGTGATAAATAAGTTGGGGAAGTCTTCCTGGAGGTGAGGAAACATCTAAAGATTAAATGAAAATATTTTAGAATCCATGCTCACACACATATAATGCTCACCTATGCCACCAGCTGGCTCTGTACACTTTGAAATATCTTTCTTCAGAAGCATTTACAGATAGTTGGGTCACACCAAGTGATTTCTTCAAGTACTTCTGCCCTTCCTTTTAGTCCAGCTCCCCTCTTCGATAATAACTCAAACTTACTTACAGGAAGCTTGATTGCCCCTAGATTCCTCAAGTCACTCCATCCAGAATATCCTGGAGCAGTGTCCAAACAACAACATAGATGTACCTGTTTGACCTCTCATTCAATCAGTTGCTCTTTATTGAAGATTACTGTATCTAGAAGTAAAGTTCCATTACAGTGTAGCTCCTTTTGGCTAGAGAATGTGCCTTTTCTTCAGGACTTTTCCGAAGTGCTTAATAATAATATTAATGATAGTATTTGTTAAGCGCTTCCTATATGCCAAGCACTGTTCGAAGAGCTGGATTAAAGTCAAGGTAATCAGATTGTTTCACTTAGGGCTCATAGTCTTTATCCCTATTTTACAGATGAGGTAACTCTGACACAGAGAACTTGCCTGAAGTCACACAGCTGATAAATGGCAGAGCAAATTATAACCCATGACCTCTGATTCCCAAGCTCGTGGTCTTTCCCCTAAGCTATGATGGCAAGTAGTCCATGACCCACATAGGGTTCACAATCTTAATCCTCATTTTATAGATGAGGGAACTGAGTCCCAAAGAAATTAAGTGACATTCATTCAATCAAATTTATTGAACGCTTTACTTCCCCACCGCTTTCAAACATGCTCAGTTCTCCCCTATCCTAAAAAAATTCCCAGGATTCCATGGCCCCCTCCATTTATCACTTAGAATAGTGCTTGGCAGGCTGTAAGCGCTTAAAAAATACCATAATTATTATTGCCCCATTTCCCTCTTATCAATCCATTCCAAACTCCTTGAGGGAGTTGTCTAAACCCTGTCTCCATTTCCTCTCCTCCAATTCTCTCCTTTGATGTGCTCCAATCGGACTTAGAAGCATGGCTCACTGGAAAGAGCCCGGGCTTGAGAGTCAGAGGTCACTGATTCGAATCCCAGCTCTGGGATTTTTGGGTGACCTTGGGGAAGTCATTTAACTTCTTTTTGCCTCAGTTTTCTCATCTGTAAAATGGAGATGAAGACTTGTGAGCCTCACATGGGACAACCTGACGACCCTGTACCTCCCCCAGCACTTAGAACAGTACTCTGCACATAGTAACCACTTAACAAATACCAACTTCATTATTTTATTATTATTCTGCTCCCTTCATCCCTTGGAAATAGCTCTCTCTAAGGGCAGGAAAGACTTCCTTTTGCCAAATCCAACTGCCTCCTTATCTTCCCTCCCAAACCCTCTTCCTGACTTCCCTATCATTATGGATGCTACAACCATCCTTCCTGTCTCTCAAGCCAGCATCCTTGGTGTCATCCTTGACTCAGCTCTTTCATTTACCTCACACATCCAATCCATCACTAAGGCCTACCGGTTTCACCTTTATAAGAGCGTCAAAATCCGCCCTGTCCTCTCCACCCTTATTAGTACAGACTCTCATAATATCCCAGCTGGATTATTATGTTGAGACTCTTCTCTGATCTCCCCTCCTTTTGTCTCTCCCCACTCCAATCTATTCTCAATTCTGTTACAGAAACGTTCTGGGCATGTCACTCCCCTCTTCAAAAACCTCCTGTGGTTGCCTGTCAACCTTCGCAAGAAACGAAAACTCCTCACTCTTGGCTTCAAAGCTCTCTATCACCTTACCTCCTCTTACTTTACTTTACCCTTTACTTTACTTTACTTTACTTAACCTTCTTTACTTTTACAGCCCATCCGTACACTCCACATCTTCACGATCCCTTGTTTGCGCCTGTCCTGCTGTCGACCCCTGGCCCACGTCCTAAGGCTGATCTCGAGTGTCTTCCCTCCTCACATCTGCCAAACTAATTCTCTTCCCCTCTTCAAAGCGCTACTGAAATCTCAACTCCTCCAGGAAGTCTTCCCCGACTGAGCCTTTCCTTTCCATCTATTTTTCCTCCCTTCCCCATTCCCCCTTCTCCCACCCTCTGCTCTTCCCTTTCCCCTCCCCACAGCACTGTGTATAATTGTATGTGTTACTACTCTATTTTGCTAATGATGTGCATATATGATTCTATTTATCTTGATAATATTTACCCCAGGCTACTTATTTGGTTCTGTTTTATTTTGCTTTGTTTTCTGTCTCCCCCATTTAGACCATGAGCCCATCATTGGGCAAGGATTATCTCTATCTGTTGCCAAATTGTACATTCCAAGTGATTAGTACAGTGCTCTGCACAAGGTAAGCGCTCGATAAATATGATTGACTGAATGAATGAACACGGAAAATTTAAAAAAAACCAAAACAGAAACAAAAAAAAATTCCCTTCAGTCTGCTTTCAGGAGGACTCAGGACCCAAACACAGCTTCCTTGATCTTAGAGAAAAGAAAGAATCTCGGTCTCCTCCAGTCACCCATCATTGTCCTTTCTTCTTCCTGCTGTTATGAGTGGTTTCAAAGAAGTCCCTGAGAGTCAGAGTAATCAGTCAATCAGTGGAATTTATTGAGTACTTACTCTTTGCAAGAGCACTGTACTGAGTGTAGACACATTTCCTGTCCTCAAGAAGCTTACAGACAAGAGAGGGAGCTAGACATTAAAATAAATTGTGACAAGGTGAGAAGATGGAGAAGGTGAAGACCTCTGGGAGTGCTTCTCTACTCCTCAAGAACCTCCAGTAGTTGGCCATCTACCTCCCCATCAAACAGAAACTCCTTACCATTGAAAGTAAGCTCTCAACCACTTTGACACTTCCTACCTCACCTCTCTACTCTCTTAGCGAGTATGCTAAGTATGCTAAAAAGCCAGCATGCATATTTCGCTCCTCTAATGCCAACCTACGAGCTCAACCTGTCTTGTCTACCTCGCCCCAACTTCTCATCCACATCCTGCTTTTGGCCTGGAACGCCTTCCTTTTTCATATCCGCCAGACAATTGGTCATCCATAATAAATTTATATTGATGTCTATCTTTCCTTTTAGAGACTGTAAACCTACTGTGGACAGGGACTATGTCTGTTTTAATGTTGTGTTGTACTCTCCTAATATTTAGTTCAGTGTCTTGCACTCAGTAAGCACTCAATAAATATGATCGATTGATTGACTGATTGATCAATTAACTAGAGAAGGCCTCCTGGGCTAACGGTGATTTCGGAAACGTTTTGAAGGAGGAATAGCTGAGGTCTGGCAGACTTGAAAGGGAAACAGGATTCAGGGAAGAGAAAGGGCAGAGCAAGGGGTTGAAGGCAGGAGAATGAGGCAGTGGGTGAGTGAGTGGAAGCTCTTGGAGTTTCGGAGCCAGTTAGCAATCAGGAAGCACTCAGGAGGAAATTACCTCAGAGCTGCTGTGGCTGCTGTGCCTCCCTGAGTCAAGGTGGCAAGGGCAAACCCTGCTGAAATAAGGAAAGAAACATTACCAATCACTTTTTCAGTGATTTGACAATCAGGCCAGACTCTAGCAACTGCTCAAGAGGCAAGAGCTATCTGCTAAGGTTCCTTTTATGTTTTTCCATCTATTGGTCTGTTTACTTGTAACAGATGTTAGTTTATAGTCCAGAGGTAATTTCTCATTCATTCATTCAATAGCATTTAATGAGCGCTTACTATGTGCAGAGCACTGTTACTAAGCATTTGGCATATACAAATCGGCAACAGATAGAGACAGTCTCTGCCCTTTGACGGGTTTACAAGCCTAATCAGGGGAGACAGACAAGAACAATGGTAATAAATAGAGTCAAGGGGAAGAACATCTCATTAAAACAATAGTAAATAAATAGAATCAAGGTGATGTACATCTCATTAAACAAAATAAATAGGGTGATGAAGAGTGGACAATACAGTGCTGAGAGGATGGGAAAGGAGAGGGGGAGGAGCGGGGTGGGGGAGAAGAGGGTTTAGCTGTGGTAAAGGGGTTTAGAGGGAGCAGAGGGAAAAAGGGAGAGCTGAGTCTGGGAACACCTTTTGGAGGAGGTGAACTTTAAGTAGGGATTTGAAGAGGGGAAGAGAATTAATTTGGCGGGGGGAGGAGGGAGGGCATTCCGGGACCGCGGGAGGACGTGACCAGGGGTCGACGGCGGGATAGGCGAGACCGAGGGACGGTGAGGAGGTGGGCGGCAGAGGAGCGGAGCGTGCGGGATGGGCAGTAGAAAGAGAGAAGGGAGGAGAGGTAGGAAGGGGCAAGGTGATGTAGAGCCTTGAAGCCTAGAGTGAGGAGTTTTTGTTTGGAGCAGAGGTTGATAAGGCAACCACTGGAGGTGTTGAAGGGGAGTGACATGTCCAGAGTATTTCTGCAGGAAGATGAACCGGGCAGCGGAGTGAAGAATAGACTGGAGTGGGGAGAGAGAGGAGGAAGGGAGATCAGAGTGAAGGCTGACACAGTATTCTAGCTGGGATATAACTAGAGCCTGTAACAGTAGGCAGATCTTGGTGATATTGTAATGGTGAGACCGACAGGTATTGGTAACGGATCGGATGTGTGAGGTGAAAGAGAGAGACAAGTCAAAGATGACGCCGAGGTTGTGGGCCTGAGAGATCGGAAGGATGGTCATACCATCCACGGTGATAGGGAAGTCTGGGAGAGAACTGGGCTTGGGAGAGGAAATGAGGAGCTCAGTTTTAGTCATGTTGAGTTTTAGGTGGTCGGCAGACATCCAGGTGGAGACGTCCTGGAGGCAGGAGGAGATACAGGCCTGAAGGGAGGGGACCTGACGGGGCAGAGATGTAGATCTGCTTGTCATCTGCGTAGGGATGGTAGTTGAAGCCGTGAGAGCGAATGAGTTCATCAAGGGAGTGAGTGTAAATGGAGAACAGAAGAGGAGGGTCAAGAATTGACCCTAAAGGAAATCCAACAGTTAGAGGATGGGAGGGGGAGGAGGAGCTTCCCCTCCCCCTCCCCCTCCCCTTCTGTTTCCGACTTGTTCATCCCAAGCGCTTAGTACAGTGCTCTGCACATAGTAAGCGCTCAAGAAATACTATTGAATGAATGAATGAGCTTGCAAAGGAGACTGAGAATGAACAGCCTGAGAGATAAGAATAGAACCCTGTTCCGTGAAGCCAAGGTGAGATAAGGTGTGGAGGAGAAGAGGATGGTCCACAGTGTCAAAGGCAGCAGAGAGATTAAGGAGGATTAGAATGGAGTAGGAGCCATTGGATTTGGCAAAAAGGAGGTCATGGGTGACCTTAGAGAGAGCAGTCTCGGTAGAGTGGAGGGGACGGAAGACAGATTGGAGGGGATCCAGGAGGGAATGGGAGTTAAGGAATTCTAGGCAGTGAGTGTAGACGACTCATTCTAGGATTTTGGCAAGAAAGGGTAGTAGGGAGATAGGGTAATAATTGGAAGGGGAAGTAGGGTCGAGAGAGGGTTTTTTTAGGATGGGGAGACATGGGCATGTTTGAAGGCAGAGGGAAAGGAGTCATTGGAGAGTGAGTGGTTAAAGACAGAAGTTAAGGAGGGGAGGAGGGCAGGGGCGATGGGTTTTATAAGGCAAGTAAGAATGGGGTCCAAGGTGGAGGGGGTGACACTTGTGAGAAGGGAGGAGATCTCTTCTGAGGATACTGCAGGGAAGGATGGGAAAGTGGCCGGGGGGGCAAGAGGGGAAGAGGTGACTTTGGGGAGCTCAGATCTGATTGTGTTCATTTTTGTGATGAAGTAAGTGGCAGTGAGAGATGGGGGACGGGGAGGAACGGGGGGCCTAAAGAGAGAGTTAAAGATCCGGAACAATTGGCGGGAGCGATGGGCATGGGTGTCGGTGAGGGAGGAGAATAGGTTTTGTCTTGCAGAGGAGAAGGCAGAGTTAAGGCAGGAAAGAGTAAATTTGAAATGTATGCGGTCGGCTTGGTGCTTGGACTTTTGCCAGCAGCACTCAGCAGATTGAGCATAGGAGCATAGGAGGCGGAGAGAGGTGGTGATCCAGGGCTCTGGATTAGTGGAGCGAGAGCGGTGGAGGAAAAGCAGAGCAGGATTATTGAGATGAGTAGAGAGCGTGGACTTGAGATCGGTGACCTGATCATCAAGAGTGGGAAGAGAGGACGGGGGGCAAGGTGGGGAGAGATGCTTTTGGAAAGACAAATGGGATCAAGAGAGCGGAGGTCCCTTTAGGGCGTAGCAAAGATTTACAGGGGGAGGGAGTGTGAGAGATGAGGCAGGTGAGAAGATTTACAGGGAGAGGGAGTGTGAGAGATGAGACAGGTGAGAAGGCAGGTCAGAGAGAGGGATTTCAGGGTTGGTGAGGGAGGAGGTAGTACAGAGGTAGGGGATGATAAGATCGAGGGTGTGATTGAGTCAGTAAGTGGGCAAGGTATGGTGGAGCAGGAGGTTGGCAGAGTCAAGGAAGGAAAGCAGGTGGGCAGCAGAAGAGTCATCAGGTACATCCATGTGGATGTTGAAGTCTCTGAGGATCAGAGTGGGCAGAGAGAAGGAGAGAAGGAAGGTGAGAAAGGAGTCTAGGTGGTTGAAGAAGTCGGAGGTGGGACCAGGAGGGTGGTAGATGACAGTGATCTATCTGGAGGTATAAGCGAATGATATGGGCTTCGAAGGGATAGTGTGGAAGCGGCAACAGGGTGAGAGTAGGAAGCCGACGCCTCCTCCCTTTCTGGTGAGTCTGGGGGAGTGGGAGAAGGAGAGGCCACCGTTGGAGAGAGCAGCGGCGGATAACGTGTCTTTGGGAGTGAGCCAAGTTTCCGAAAGGGTGAGGAGGAGGAGAGAGCAGGAAAGGAAAAGGTCATGTATGAATGCTGTTTTACTGTTGAGCGGGGGTTCCAGAGGCCAAACTTGAAAGTGGGTGCAAGAGGGGGAGAGAGGGGAGAGCGGGGGGAGGGGAGAGTTTGGATGGGAACGAGGTGGCAGGGCCCTGGATGGGGAAAGGGTGAGGAGGGGTGGTGGTGGGACAAGAGGACTGGGATGGGGCATGGGTGGGGAAGAGGGAAGGGAGGAGGGTGTGAGGAGGGGGGTTGGTGGGGCAGGAGAGTACGGGGAGGGGGAAAGAGGGATGGCGCTGGTAAAGTGGGGTTATAGGGCAGGGGAGGGGGGGAGGAAGCAGAGGAGAGAGCAGGAAAGAGCTGGGCGAGAGAGGGGAAGGGGAGGATTGGAAGGGGTAGAAGGGGGGGTGGAGGGACATGGTGAAGCCAGAGAGGTACGTGGCAGCACTGACAAAATTAAACAATAACAAGGGAAATGGGTAATATAGTAACATGATACAGTATGATACAATAAAATAGTGTTAAAAAGCGGGCGATGACCAGGGTCGGGGGTCGACCTGATCAAACTCAAAGTCAAAAGCCAGCGGCCAGGAGAGTCCCAGAGCTCATGACCAAATGTCTCTGAGGCTGCAGCAGGGGCCCTAAGGTTGTCCGGGGTGGGTTGCGGGCGTAGGTGGCTGCTAAGGTAAGGTAACACGGTGAGAACAAGGACATCGTTGCCCGGGCCGGGGGAAATAAATCACCTCACGGGGTAAGAGGGGGTGAGGGCTTCCCAAAATGGCCGCTTCAAGCGGAGTGGGGCGGGGGGGAGGGCGGTTAGGGAGCACAATGTCCCCGGGCCCAAGCAGGGGGACACATTGTCCCCAGGGCTGAGCTGGGGGGTCACAATGTCCCCAGGGTCGAGCAGGGGAGTGCAATGTCCCCAGGCCAACAGTCAAACTCCATGACAATTGCCTGCTCACTGCAGAGGGCAGAAGGGATCCCCCCTTGTCATCCTCCTATTAGGACAATACAGCCACATTACACGGCTGATTGTGTCTGCAGCTTGTGGTGCACTTTAACCCCTGATTTTCTTTCCCGGATCTTCTTTCAATCAATGATATTTATTGAGCACATACTGTATGCAGAGCACTCTACTGAGTGGACTTGGTCAACACAATCTTTTCCCACTGGGAGGCTAGAGCAGGCAGACATAGAAATAAATTAGAAATAGGAGAAATGGCAGGGTAAAAAGAAATGAATATAAGTCCTTTGGTGCCGAGGGTGGGGTGAATATGAAGTGTTAAAAAGTACAGATCCAAGTGCACAGGTGAAACAGAAAGGAAAGGGAAAGGTGTAAATAAGGGAAGTCAGGGAAAGGCTTTTGGGAGAACTCTGGTTTCAGAGGAGCTTTGAAGGTTGTAGTGAGCTTAACCAGTTTTTCCCAAGCCCTGTAATCCTGTATTTTGGGGGTTGGAATTTTGTCCCTTTATAGCCCCATTTCTCCTTGTTCCTCCTTTATTTTGTGCTGTACTGGGGTAGAGCATTTCTCTGTTTTATCAAAGACACTTGGATTTTCATTCGTGCCTTCCAATATCCATCCCAGTTTAGTCCTGTTCATTTTCACTTTGATGAACAAGGTGCAGGCGTAAAAATCTGGTCACCTTTCATTTCCATTCTTTATGAGGACCCTGGACTAGCCCTGATTATTGGTTTCGAGGTTCTCCAGGAAGTCTTCACTTCTTCCCCTCTTTTTATCCCCAACACCCAATTCCACACCTTTGACTTGTCCCAAGGGAAGCAACCTACTATAGCAGAAGCCCTGGGTTCTGGCCTCGGGTCTGTCTGAATGTGGTTAATGACAGCAAAGACCACACATGTCTTTGGCAGTGTCCTGCACCTCTGCCTGTCTCCTAGCCCTTGCAGGGGCATGATAGACAAGAAAGAGCCGGCCAGGGGGTGGGGCAAGTCGGCCAGTCTGTAATCATTTCCTCCACATGTGATCTTGGTTCTGAAGTCTCAGAACTTGAGTCTCATCCTGATGGGAGGCTATGGCCACAGTAGCCTTTGGATTCTCCTATCCTGTGCCTGAGCATCTGCTGCTTGAGTTGTCCTCCTCCTTGCTAAACCACGGTCCTTTCCACCTTCAAAGTCCTACAAAACTCTATAGAAAGCATTCCCTAACTAATTTGAATTTCTACTACTCTATTCCATCTCAGCAGTCATCCTTAGGAGTATTATATCTACCCTAGTGTTTAGCATAATCCTTGAAACATAGAAAGTGCATAACAAACACTATCATTAATATTTCTATTAGTATCATAGGTCATCATCTCTTCCCAGATTTCCAAAGTCCTCCTAAAATTACACCTCCCCTAGACCTTCCCCAATTAATTCATAACATGGTGAATCAATTCAGTGGACTTGCAGCATGGCCTAGTGAATAGAGTCCAAGCCTGGAAGTCAGAATCATCTGGGTTCTAATCCCGGCTCTGCCACTTGTCTGTTATGTGACCTAGGGCAAGCCACTTAACTTCTCTGTGCTTCAGCTACCTCATTTGTCCAATAAGGATTAAGATTTTGAGCCCCATGTGTGACATACATTAGACAAAGGAGGGGACAAGATGAAGGAGAGCTTTGAAGCCAATAGTGAGAAGTTTTTACCTGATACATAGGCAACCACTGGATATTTCGGAGGAGGAAATGCCCAGAGCATTTCTGCAGGTCGATAATCAGAATGAAGTATATACTGAAGTGAGGAGAGACAGGAGGTTAGGATATCAGAAAGGATGCTAATGCAGTCACCCATTTGGGATATAATAAGCGATTGTTACCAACAAGGTAGCAGTTTGGCTGGAGAGGAAATGTACCTATATATCGTATTTGTATAATTATTTGTTCAGGTCATTAATCCTGACATCTGTGCTACCTGTTGTTTCCCTATTTTTCCTCCTCTTACTATTTAAATATATTTTTTGACTCAGTCATTGTATTGTAAACTCCTTGAGGGCAAGGAATGCGTGCCTTACTTCTAGTCTGCAATACCAAGCGTTCAGGACTGTGCTTTGCACAAGCAGGTGTCCAATAAATACCATCGATGAATATGCTTAGTCCATTTCTTTCTCTATTTTTGCATACTCTTGCCATCCCAGATGTATCTTTGCTTTTCCTCCAGGAAGCAAACATATCGGGTCTACCTACTTCCCCCCAGCTGATTGCAAATGCCTTTAAGCCAGGCACCACGATGATACCACTCTGCCAGGGATTTCTCTTGAACGGAGAAGGTTCTCGGTGGCGTCGTGTACATCACAGACGTTTAGAATAGTCTGCCACTCATATTTATTGAGCACTGACCGTGTGTACAAACTGTACTAAGCACCTGGGCGGGTACGACACGGCCATCTGTGGTACCTGCCCAAGGCGAGCTGAGAGTCTCGAGGACTGTAGCGAGTGCACACTGTGCACACAGTGGGAGCTCGGTGTCGTTCCGTAGGCGGGCATGCAAGGAAGCACCGTGCACCCAATAGATGCTCGACGTTATTCTGGGCACTCTGGGAACAGCGCCGTGCCATCGATCCATTTTATTGAGCGCCCCACTATGTGCGGGGCACCGTACAGAGGGCTGGAGAGAGCCCATTTTAAAATACTCGATAGATATGTTGTCCACCCACTGTGAATGTACCCAGGAGGTGTCCAGTTCGGGGGTGTGGGCCCTGAGGAGGAAGTTGGTTATCACTAGTGTGTGAGGAGGGAGGTGAGCAGGTTAGACCCCGAGAGTTTGAATTCGGGGTGTCTGCATCTGCTGTTGTTGTTGGCGTCCTCACGGGAATAATAATAATAATAATGATGGCATTTGTTTAGCGCTTACTATGTGCCAAGCACTATTCTAAGCGCTGGAGAGGATACGAGGTGATCATTTTGCCCCTCGTGGGGCTCACGGTCTTCATGCCCACTTTCCAGATGACGGCACTGCGCCCTCCCTCCTTCACTTCTTTCCCGCCGACCGAGGGCGCTGCGGCCACATGCCTCAACCCTGACGCCCCGATCGTTCCCACCGTTGCAACGGTCGGTGTCCAACTGTTGGCCCTTATGACGGCCCGCCCCTCGCCCCCTTAGCTCGGCCCAAGGACGGTGAGCCCTCAGGGAGCCTCGGGTTGGGGGCCTGGTTTGACCTCGACCCCATTGCCAGTCCTGCCTGGGCCTTGCCAACCCACCGACGAGGGACAGGGTGGCAGGGAAGGGGAACCCCCTCCCCCTAATACAAGAAGACCCCCCTAGTCAGGGCAGGAAAACCAGTGACGCCCTGGGGCTTCCCGCTTCTCCCAGTTTTTCCCCAGGGAAAGTGGGAAGCGGCCTAGAGCAGGGGGCCGCCTTCTCCTGGAAGATCCACCTGTGCAGGTCAGTAATGCTTATTAATAATCAATAGGTCTTCCTCCTCATCATTCATTCATTCAATAGTATTTATTGAGTGCAGAACAATGGACCGAGCGCTCGGAATGGACAATTCGGCAACAGAGAGAGCCCATCCCTACCCGATAATGGGCTTACAGAGAAGCAGCGTGGCTCAGCGGAAAGAGCCCGGGCTTGGGAGTCGTAGGTCATGGGTTCGAATCCCCACTCCGCCATCTGTCAGCTGGGTGACGTTGGGCAAGTCACTTCACTTATCTGGGCCGCAGTGCCCTCATTTGGAAAATGGGGATGAAGACTGGGAGCCCCACGTGGGATAACCTGATCACCTTATATCCTCCCCGGCGCTTAGAACACTGCTTGGCACTTAGTACGCGCTTAACAAATGCCATCATCATCATGAGGTAACTGAGGCCCAGAGAAGTGAAGCGACTTGCCCAAAGTCCTCCTCCAGCTGACCAGCGGCAGAGCCGGGATTCGAACGGATGACCTCCGACTCCCCGGCCCGGTGGCGGCCCGGTGGCGGCCCGGCCGGCCTCCCAGAAATGTGCGGAAACCGGGCGGTCCGCTAGCGGCCTCCGCCTTCCGCCGCCTCGGCGAGCTCTTTTCGGCGCGCCCGAGCGCGGAGGGTGGGGGCGCATGCGCCGAAGCCCTACGGCTCTGCGGGCGTCTGGGACCGCTTCCCCCGGCTTGGTTTTCCCGCCCCTTCCAACCACCACCATCCGGGTCCTCCTCGCCGGTCGGCCGGCCGGTCGGTCAGGGGAGCGAGTGAGCGAGCGCCGGCGGCCCGTGTCCGTGGCGGGGCTACTAATAAAGTTGATTGAGAAGCCTAGCGGCGCTGTCCGCCGCCTCCTCCTCGCTCCCCTTCCCCCGTCCTCCCCACGTCGCCGCGGGACTCCGCCGAGGCCTGGTGAGTGCAGGGCCCCCGGCTCTAACGCGCGGGGCCGGGGGGACCGAAGGAGGGAGCCGGCGGGCGGAGGGGACGGCGGTAGGGCCGAGGAGCCCCCGAGGCGGCCGCCCCCGCCGGGTCGTGGGTCCGGGAAGCGCCGCCGAGCCGGGGCCTCGGCCGGGGCCGGGAGCCGGCCACCACCTCCGAGGGCCCCCGAGCGGGCCGCCAGAAGGAACCCGAAGCCCCCCCTCCGGGAGCGCCGGGCCTCCGGGAGGCCGCTCGCTAACGGCGCGTGGGCAGGCCGGGCTGAGCCCCGGTAGCCGTCGGCTCCACGTCGGCCGGGGGGGAACGGAGGGTAGAGCACGGCAGGATGCCCCGGAGAGGTGCGCGACCTGAATCGACCTCGGTTCCCGAAAAGAGCCCCGGCCGAGGGGCTCCGTTGGGGGGCGGGGGCTTGGGCCGCGCGTTCACGGTGCGAGGCCGGCGTCGAGGGCCCGGTGACTCTTGGAAGTAGAGCCACGGGTCGAGGCCGGGGATGGGCTTCCCCAACCCGGCGCGACCTCGCCGGAGGGCGCGAGAGGCCGCCACGGACGCCGCCCGGGTGGCGCGAGGGCCGCCTCGCCTCGTCCAACCGGTAGATCCGGACGGTTCCCCCGGAGCGTTTGGGGAAAATCCCAGGTTGACGGGAGGTGCTCCCTTCTAGACCAGGCGGAAGGATGGGGCGGGTGGGGTTTTTTTTCCTTTGGTTTTGGGCATTTTCATATTTTGTTTCACTCCCCTCCTCCCTCCCGTTGGTGTTGCTTTCTGAAGGAGGCCGTCCCCGTCGTGTGCGACCGGTTTGAAATTCATTCATTCATTCAGTAGTATTTATTGAGTGCTTACTATGCAGACCACGGTACTAAGCGCTTGGAATGTACAAATCGGCAACAGATACAGTCCCTACCTATTGACGGGCTTACAGTCTAATCGGAGGAGACAGACAAAAACAGTAGCAATAAATAGAATCAAGGGGATGTGTATTTCATTAAAACAATAGCAATATATAGAATCAAGGAGATCGACATCTCATTAACAAAATGAATAGGGAAATAAAAATATATACAAATGAGCGGACGAGCACAGTGCTGAGGGGAGGGGAAGGGAGACGGGGAGGAGCAGAGGGAAAGGGGGGAAAAGAGGGTTTAGCTGAGGGGAGGTGAAGGGGGTACAGGGGGAGCAGAGGGAAAATGGGAAGCTCCGTCCAGGAAGGCCTCATAGAGGAGGTGAGCTCTAAGTAGGGCTTTGAAGAGGGGAAGAGAATTAGTTTGGTGGAAGTGAGGAGCGAGGGCATTCCAGGACAGCAGGAGGACATGGCCTAGGGGTCGACAGTGGGATAGGCGAGAATGGAGGACAATGAGGAGGTGGGCAGCAGAGGAGCGGAGCATGTAGGTTGGGGAATAGAAAGAAAGGAGGAGATGTAGGATGCGGCAAGATAACGGAGAACCTTGAAGCCTAGAATGAGAAGTTTTTGTTTAATGCAGAGGTTGATAGGCAACCACTGGAGACTTTTAAGAAGGGGAGTGACATTCCCAGTGTGCTTCTGCAGGGAGATGAACCGGGCAGCAGAATGAAGAATAGACTGGAGCGGGGAGAGACAGAAGGAAGGGAGATCAGAGTGAAGGCTGACAACAATAATCCAGCCGGGATATTATGAGAGCCTGTTGCAGTAAGGTAGCCATTTGGGTGGAGAGGAAAGGGTGGATCTTGGCGATATTATAAAGGTGAGACCGGCAGGTTTTGGTGACAGATTGGATATGTGGGGTGAACAAGAGAGCCGAGTCAAAGATGACACCGAGGTTGCGGGCTTGAGAGACAGGAAGGATGATCGTACCATCCACAGTGATAGGGAAGTCAGGAAGAGGACAGGGCTTGGGAGGGAAGGTAAGGAGCTCAGTTTTGGACATGTTGAGTTTTAGGTAGCGGGCAGACATCCAGGAAGAGACGTCTGGAGGCAGGAGGAGATACGAGTCTGAAGGGATGGGGAGAGAACGGGGTGGAGATGTAGATTTGTGTGTCATCTACATAGAGATGATAGTTGAAGCTGGGAGAGCAAATGACCTTTGAGGGACCCCAACAGTTAGAGGATGGGAGGGGGAGGAGGAGCCTAGAAGGAGACTGAGAATGAACGGCCACAGAGATAAGAGGAGAACCAGGAGAGGATGGAGTCCGTGAAGCCAAGGTGAGATAAGGTGTGGAGAAGGGGATGGTCTGCAGTGTCAAAGGTAGCTGAAAGGTCAAGGAGGATTAGGATAGAGTAGGAGCCATTGGATTTGGCAAGAAGGAGGCCATGGGTGACCTTAGAGAGAGCAGTCTCATTAGAGTGGAAGGGACGGAAGCCAGATAGGAGGGGGTCCAGGAGAGAATGGGAGTTAAAGAATTCTAGGCAGCGAGTATAGATGACTCGTTCTAGGAGCTTGGAAAGGAAGGGTACTAGGGAGATAGGGCGATAACTGGAAGGGGAAGTGGGATCAAGAGAGGGTTTTTTTAGGATGGGGGAGACGTGGGCATGTTTGAAGGCAGAGGAGAAGAAACCACTGGAGAGTGAGTGGTTCAAAATAGAGGTTAAAGAGGGGAGGAGGGAAGGCGTGATGGTTTTTATAAGATGAGCGGGAATGGGGTCCGACGCAAAGGTGGAGAGGGTGGCACTTGTGAGGAGGGAGGAGATCTCCTCTGAGGATACTGCAGGGAAAGATGGGAAAGTATTCAATAGTATTTATTGAGCGCTTACTAAGTGCAGAGCACTGTACTAAGCACTTGGGATGAACAAGTCAGCAACAGATAGAGACAGTCCCTGCCGTTTGACGGGCTTACAGTCTAATCGGGGGAGACGGACAGACAAGAACAATGGCAATAAATAGAGTCAAGGGGAAGAACATCTCGTAAAAACAATGGCAACTAAATAGAATCAAGGCGATGTACATTTCATTAACAAAATAAATAGGGTAACGAAAATATATACAGTTGAGTGGACGAGTACAGTGCTGTGGGGATGGGAAGGGAGAGGTGGAGGAGCAGAGGGAAAAGGGGAAAAAGAGGGTTTAGCTGCGGAGAGGTAAAGGGGGGATGGCAGAGGGAGTAGAGGGAGAAGAGGAGCTCAGTCTGGGAAGGCCTCTTGGAGGAGGTGAGTTTTAAGTAGGGTTTTGAAGAGGGAAAGAGAATCAGTTTGGCAGAGGTGAGGAGGGAGGGCGTTCCAGGACCGCGGGAGGACGTGACCCAGGGGTCGATGGCAGGATAGGCGAGACCGAGGGACGGTGAGGAGGTGGGCGGCAGAGTAGCGGAGCGTGCAGGGTAGGTGGTAGAAAGAGAGAAGGGAGGAGAGGTAGGAAGGGGCAAGGTGATGGAGAGCCTTGAAGCCTAGAGTGAGGAGTTTTTGTTTGGAGTGGAGGTTGATAGGCAACCACTGGAGTTGTTTAAGAAGGGGAGTGACATGCCCAGATCGTTTCTGCAGGAAGATGAGCCGGGCAGCGGAGTGAAGAATAGACTGGAGCGGGGCGAGAGAGGAGGAAGGGAGGTCAGAGAGAAGGCTGACACAGTAGTCTAGCCGGGATATAACGAGAGCCTGTAACGGTAAGGTAGCCGTTTGGGTGGAGAGGAAAGGGCGTATCTTGGCGATATTGTAGAGGTGAAACCGGCAGGTCTTGGTAACGGATAGAATGTGTAGGGTGAACGAGAGAGACGAGTCAAGGATGACACTGAGATTCCGGGCCTGAGAGACGGGGAGGATGGTCGTGCCATCCACGGTGATAGAGAAGTCTGGGAGAGGACCGGGTTTGGGAGGGAAGATGAGGAGCTCAGTCTTGCTCATGTTGAGCTTTAGGTGGTGGGCCGACATCCAGGTGGAGACGTCCTGGAGGCAGGAGGAGATGCGAGCCTGAAGGGAGGGGGAGAGGACGGGGCGGAGATGTAGATCTGCGTGTCATCTGCATAGAGATGGTAGTCAAAGCCGTGAGAGCGAATGAGTTCACTGAAGGAGTGAGTGTAAATGGAGAACAGAAGAGGGCCAAGAACTGACCCTTGAGGAACTCCAACAGTTAAAGGATGGGAGGGGGAGGAGGCTCCAGCGAAGGAGACCGAAAATGACCGGCCAGAGAGGTAAGAGGAGAATCAGGAGAGGACGGAGTCCGTGAAGCCAAGGTGAGATAAGGTATGGAGGAGGAGGGGATGGTCGACAGTGTCAAAGGCAGCAGAGAGGTCAAGGAGGATTAGAATGGAGTAGGAGCCATTGGATTTGGCAAGAAGGAGGTCATGGGTGACCGTAGAGAGAGCAGTCTCAGTAGAGTGGAAGGGACAGAAGCCAGATTGGAGGGGGTCTAGCAGAGAATGGGAGTTAAGGAATTCTAAGCATCGATTGTAGACAACTCGTTCTAGGATTTTGGAAAAGAAGGGTAGTAGGGAGATAGGGCGATAACTGGAGGGGGAAGTGGGGTCAAGAGCGGGTTTTTTTAGGATGGGGGAGACGTGGGCATTTTTGAAGGCAGAGGGGAAGGAGCCTCTGTAGGGGAGAGGGTTTGGTGGGGGGGAGGCAGAAGGGGGAGGGGTGACTTTGGGGTGCTCAGACCTGATTGTGTTAATTTTCGTGATGAAGTAGGTGGCCAGATCGTTGAGGGTGAAGGATGGGGGAGGGGGAGGAACAGGGGGCCTGAGGAGAGAATTAAAGGTCCGGAACAATTGGCGGGGGTGACAGGCATGGGTGTCAATGAGGGAAGAAAAGAAGTTTTGCCTGGCTGAGAAGAGGGCAGAGTTAAGGCAGGAAAGCATAAATTTACAATAGATAAGGTCAGCTTCATGCTTGGACCTTCGCCAGCAGTGCTCAGCAGCTGGAGCATTGGAGCGTAGGAGGCGGAGAGAGGCAGTGACCCAGTGCTGCGGGTTAGTGGAGCAAGAGCAGTGGAGGCAAAGTGGGGGCGAGAGAGTTGAGATGAGTAGAGAGAGTGGAGTTGAGAGCGGTAACTTGATCATCGAGAGTGGGAAGGGAGGTCGGGGGGCAAGGTGGGGAGAGATGCTTTTGGAGAGTTGGATGGGATCAAGAGAGCGGAGGTCTCTGTGGGGCGGTAGCAAAGATTTGCAGGGAGAGGGAGTGTGAGAGATGAGGCAGTTTAGAAGGTTATAGTCAGAGAGAGGGATTTTCAGGGATGAGGTAGTGCAGTGGTAGGAGATGACGAGATCGAGGGTGTGACTGAGTCGGTGAGTGCGCAAGGTATGGTGGAGCAGGAGGTCGGCAAAGCCGAGGAGGGGTAGCAGGTGGGTGGCAGAGGAGTCACTGGGTACATCCATGTGGATGTTGAAGTCTCCGAGGGTCAGAGTGGGCAGACAGAAGTAGAAGGAAGGTGAGAAAGGGGTCAAGATGGTTGAAGAAGTCAGTGGTGGGACCAGGAGGGTGGTAGATGACGGCTACAAGTATCTGGAGGGGGTGGTAGAGGTGAATGATATGGGAGATCAGACCCTGCCAAAGGAGCAGTCAGGCAGATATGACTGCGCTTGCTGTCCGACTCACGCTTCCAAGGAGAAAGGACGGTTGCTATTATCCTCACGATTTACCCAAAGCAGGCTCTTTCAGAGAGTGAGAATCAGGGTCCTCCCCAATGGATCGGTGGAATTGTTAAAAAGGAGAGCCGGGTGGTGGGCCTCATTTTCTCAGCCCCAAATGCCCAGTTGGCCTTATGATGACATTTTCTACCCCCCCCCCCGCCCAACTTTCTTCTGAAAGTTTGTCCAGGCTCAGAGTACTCAACCTTTTTTGTTTAGTCCCCAGCAGATCCCACTCGAGTTGGTCCTAGCGAGCAGACCTGGTTCTTAAACCATCATTCGGTCGCAGGGTTGGAGAGGGAGAGTATGTATTTTGAACATATTCCTGGAGTTAAACCCATGTTCTGATTCCCCTCTTGATGGTTTTCGATGCCACACCGAGGGAGGACGCCTTGCGATAGGCCTGCCTGGAGTGGAGGATGCCCAGATTACCCCGGGCCGGATCCATATCTCGATTGTAGAGACATTGTTTTCTGATTGCCTGTAGATTTGAAAAAGGCATTCATTTCTGGCCAGTGGTTCTGGCCAAGGGCTGTGGTGTTGGAGGTGGGGGAGGAGGGTGCGGGCCAGGCGGTTTGTTTACCTTATCTTTCCTTTGGAAAAGTTTTGAAGTCTTGTGTTCTGTCTTGTCATTTGCTGGCCGGGGGTGGGGGGTGGGGGCGGGAGCGTATCTGGGGCTGGGGGAGAGGCTTTGCAAATGGGCCTGTTTTGCGAAACTAGCAGTAAGGAGGGGTATAGATGAGCATATTGTCCACTGAAAATTTGAGAAAGGTTTCCATTATTTCAGAACAGAATGTGACATGTCAGTCCGCCCCTCAAAACACTCTAGCGGTCACCCATCCACCTCCACATCAAACAAAAACTCCTAGCCACTGGCTACTCCACCACCTTACCCCCTCCTACCTCACTTGGCCAGTCACCTTCTACAGCCTGGCTCCTCACGGTTCATTCCTCTAATGCTAACCTTCTGTCTGGGCCTCGATCCAGTCATTCATTCATTCAGTAGTGTTTATTGAGCATTTACTATGTGCAGAGCACTGTACTAAGCACTTGGATTGTACAGTTCGGCAACACATAGAGGCAATCCCTGCTTATTTACGGGTTTACAATCTAATCAGGGAGATAGACAAAAACAAGACAACTTAATCACGATAAATTGAATCAAGGAGATGTACACCTCATTAACAGAATAAATAAGGTAATAAAAATATATTGAGCACAGTGCTGACGAATTAGCACAGTGCTTAGGGGAAGGGAGAGGGGGAGAGAGCAGAGGGCGAAGGGGGAGCAGAGAGGGAGCAGAGGGAAAAGGGGAAGCTCAGTCTGGGAAGGCCTCTTGGAGGAGGTGAGCTCTCAGTAGGGCTTTGAAGAGGGGAAGAGAGTTAGTTTGGTGGAAGTGAGGAGGGAGGGCATTCCAAGACAGCGGTACGACGTGGGCCAGAGGTTGGCGGTGGGATAGGCGTGAATGGGGGACGGTGAGGAGGTGAGTGGCAGAGGAGCAGAGCATGCGGGTTGGGCGGTAGAAAGAGAGAAGGGAGGTGAGGTAGGAGGAGGAGGCAAGGTGATGGAGAGTCTTGAAGCCCAGAGTGAGAAATTTGTGTTTCATGCGGAGGTTGATAGGCAACCACTGGAGGAGTGACATGCCCAGAATGCTTCTGCAGGAAGATGATCTGGGTAGCGGAATGAAGAATAAACTGGAGAGGGGAGAGACAGGAGGAAGGGAGATAAGAGAGAAGGCTGACACAGTAATCCAGCTGGGATATTATGAGAGCTTGTACCAATAAAAAATCTGTTGGATGGAAAGGAAAGGGCGAATCTTGGTGATATTGTAAAGGTGAGACCAGCAGGCATTGGTGACGGATTGGATGTGTGGGGCGAATGAGAGAGCCGAGTCAAGGATGACACCAAGTTTGCGGGCTTGAGAGATGGAAAGGGTGGTCATACCATCCGCAGTGACAGGGAAGTCAGAAAGAGGACAGGACTTGGGAGGGAAGATAAGGAGCTCAGTTTTGGACATGTTGAGTTTTAGGTAGCTGGCAGACATCCAGGTGGAGACGTCCTGGAGGCAGGAGGAGATAAGAGCCTGAAGGGAAGGGGAGAGATCGGGAGGAAATGTAGATTTGTCTGTCATCTTTATAGAGATGGTCGTTGGAAGCTGTGGGAACTAATGAGTTCACCAAGGGAAGGAGTATAGATGGAAATCGTCTGGCCTCCCACCCCAGCCCACCCTCTGCCCCTGGGCTGGGTTTGCTTGACTCTCAGCCCCTCAGCACTTAGGTACATACCTCTAATTTATTTATTTGTATTGATGTCTGTCTCCCCCCCAGGTCGCCCCTCCACACCCCGCTCCAACTGGGCAGGGAATGTGTCTGTTTATTATTGTATTGTACTCTCCCAAGTGCTTAGTACAGGGCTCTGCACTCAGTAAGCATTCAATAAATATGATGGAATGAATGAAATGGAAGATCCCATTTTTATCTTTTATAACCTGCCAAATTTGGTAGGGTCATAGTCACATTAGATGAGTAAAATTGCCCTCCTACCCAATATAATGCTTCATTCTTAGTAGGTTTTCTGGCACTTCTAATAGGTTTCATGTCGTATGTATTGCCAAATGTACAAATTCATCCAAAAACCCCCCAAAGCAGGTGGAAATAACCGAAAGTGCAAAGTGTAGAGTACATGGGATTTTTCAAAAAGCGTTTTGAATTTCTGGGACGCAGTCTTTTTTTTCCTTTTGCCTCCAGAGAACATGAAGAAAATACATTTTTTTCCTAAGGGGAAACAGGTAGAACTTGTAAAAATCAAGGAAGACCGAAAGAAAATAACCATAGTGTACCTTCCCAAATAATCAGTGAGTTGCTTAGGCAGATTTTGTTCAACTCTATCTTAAACCCACCTATACCACCTGGCAACCAACCCCCATGTAGTCCTCACCAGATTACGATTCCCTTTTACTCTTTCAGTTCTTCCACCCCCTCTGCTTCCAGCCCAAACACCTGTACTCAACTTGATCCTTCTCCTTGTCAAACACCTACACTTCTCTTCCAAATCCTCTACCCAGTACCTCCTTTCTGGTTCATTAGGAGCCAGTTATTATGCCGTCCTCTTCTGCAAGTTAGAGAGTCGGTGTGCCGGAAGTTTCTAGGTTCTAACAGCTTTTCCACCGTACCTTGATAAACAGGTGGATCTGTAGCACCGTCTTGCAGCAGTCCTCTGAAGAAAAACTACAGAGGACATATAGAGACACTATTGAGCCCTGCTAGACTGAAAGCCCCCTGAGAGCAGAGACTGTGCCTGACCAGCTCTGTTGTAGTGGACTCTCCCAAGCTCTTAGTACAGTGCTCTGCCCACAGTAAGTTCTCAATAAATACCATACGTTGGTTGATTGTATTTTTTTTTGTATTTTTTGTATTTTTTTCTCTTTTGTATTTTTCTAACCAAAGTGAGAGAGCTATGGACTCTTGGTCAATTGATCAATCAGTGGTATTTATTGTGTGCTTATTTGGAGCAGCGAGTGCACTGGAATCGAAACAGCAGTCAGACCAGTTCAGTGCACTACATTCAGGAGTTGGGTGGCTTTCCTCCAGCAAAGGCTTGCGGGAAGATTAGGCTGCAAAGAGGCGGGCTGGAGAACAGAGCGGCTTAGTGTGGAACAGATACATTAGGTAAGCAAAACCCTATCTACAGGCACGTGATGCAGTAGGGAGTGTCTGTGGTACAGCAGTCATTCCAGCCACATTTGCCCACATGGATAAGGCCTTTCCACCAGCAGTGTCGTCTTCCAAAATGAGCCTGCTGTGAACAGGGCATACATCTAGACAGATGAGCCAAACTGAAGTGGTCACAGAGAGTCAGCCCTCCTCTGGTGTAATATGCACCCACCTCTAAATGGAGTAGTCTTTAATTGAGATTACAGAGGAAGAGAGAGCACGCAAAAGTCTTTAAAAATGGAAAGATTTTAGCTGGCATGAGTGCTTCCAGTCTCCTGCAATATCTCACTGCCTGGAGTCTGCATAGTTGTGCTGGGTGACATGGAAATGGATGGCTAGGAACGTTTTTTTTCCCTCAGGCAAAGGTAGCTGTTAATTTGGGCAGGAGACAGGAGTAGAATTCTGCTCCTAATGGAGCTTGAGTCAGCTTGCTGTTCATTGTTGTGTTACCTTTTTCTGGGAGTGTGATTTTGAGTTGCATTCCGAAGAATTGGCAGGTAAATTCAGAGGCAAGTAAATCCCGCTTTCCCCTACAGTTCGGTTTTTAATCCTTGGCTGACCTTGAAGGGGCATTATGACTACGGCCATAATTACACCTGGGGAAACCTATCTGTTTCCTGTTGTCTTTAGGAACTCAAGCCAGATGATTTGCAGTGAAGACTGCCCGATTCGATACATTAGATAGAGTTGCGAGCTGCCTTCTGCCTTTTTTTTTTTTACGGGAGTTGAGATTCAATCTGTAACTTTTAATATAATTGACTCTGTGGTCTCTTCATGGGTTGAAGAAAGAGCTATACGTTGGCTTGACGGACTTTGCTTCATTAATACTTTGATTAATGAAGCCCATTCCATCAATTTTGGACTGATTGAAGGAAAAATTTAAATCATCTACAGAACAAAATATATATACCTAAAGATCACACTCCCTATTTTACCTTTGCTAACACTGGCAGAGAGTGACCGTTTAGTCATACATTCATTCAGTAGTATTCACTGAGTGCTTACTATGTGAAGAGCACTGTACTAAGCGCCTGGAATGTACAATATGGCAAAAGATAGAGACAACTCATGCTCGTAATGGGCTCGCAGTCTAAATGGGGGAAAGAGACAGCAAAGCAAAACAAAACAAACAGAACAAGACAACATCACCAGGATAAATAGAATCATGGAGATATATACCTCATTAACAAAATAAATAGGGTAATAAATAATGTATACAAATAAGCACAGTACTGAGGGGAGGGGAAGGGGGAAGAGCAGAGCATGGAGCAGAGGGAAGGTGAGGGCTCAGTCTGGTAATCCCTTATGGCAGTAGACGAATCAGGTTGCCAGAGTTGATAACCCAGGTACCCTTTGGAGGGTTTCATATTTGATTTTTGCACCGATCAAGAAGTGCCAGTCATCACTATTACCTTATATCCCAGTCATGCATGTTGTCGGCCCCCATCCTCCACCTTCTTAAAAGCCCCTATGTCTTCTCTTCCTCCCTCTGTGCTTCCTATCTTGGAGTTCTTTGAACTTTTCCTCCCACCTTTACTTTGGCAAATACCCTTTGGTCCGAAGGCTTCCAAACCCTTGAGAAACTGCTCAGCTGAAGTCAACAGAAAGCACATTGGTATGTTATCTCTCTCCCTCTCTGCGGTCTTGCATTTCCCCTTGCCTTCATGCCACCTCTACTTGGATGTCCTGCCATGGTCACCACTAACTTAACTTGTCTAAAACAGAACTCCTTATTTTCTCACCTGAATCCTGTCCTTTCCCTGACTTTCCCAACATTGTGGGTGGTAGCACCAGCCTTCCTTCTCACAAGCACGTAACCTTGGTGTTATCCTGATTCCTCTTTGTCATTCAACCCACATATTGGATCCATCACTAAATACTGTCAGTTCAACCTTCATAATGTTTCTAAAATCCCCTCTCCTCTCTCCAGCCAATGGTACCATGTTAATCCAAGCACTTATAATGCCATGTTTACTCTGTCAGCCTCCTTGCTGACCACACTGCCTCCTGTCTCTCCCCACTCCACTCCATACTTCACTCTGCTGCTCAGGTCATTTTCTTAGAAAAACATTCAGGCTATGTTTCCCTCTCCTAAGGAACCTTCAGTCATTGCCCATCGTCCTCCGCATTAAACAGAAGCTCCCTACCATCAGGTTTAAAGCACTCAGTCACCTTGGCCCCTTCTACTTCACCTCTCCTCCTACTCTCCTACTACAGCTCAGCTCACATGCTTTGCTTCTCTAATGCTAGCCTTCTCACCGTACCTCAATCTCGTCTATTTTGCCACTGTCCTCTCGCCCACATCCTGCCTCTGGCCTCCAACACCCTCCCTCTTCATAACCAACAGACAATTACTTTCCTCCCATTCAAAGCCTTATTGAAGGCACGTCTCCTCCAAGAGACCTTCCCTGACTAAGCTTTTCTTCCTGACTTTCGTTTTCTTCCATCTCTCTGCATTGACTTGCTCCCTTTATTCATCCCCCCTTTCAGCCCTATGGTACTTATGAATGTATTTGAAATGTATTCATTTATATGAATATCTGTCTCCCTCTCTAGACTCTAAGCTTGTGGGCTGTCTTTATATTGTACTCTCCCAAGTGCTCACTGCAGTGCTGTGCACACAGTAAGCTCTAAATAAATACGATTGACTGAGTAAGGGAGATTCTGTTGTGTAAAAGGGGAAAAGAAAGGTTTCCCTACAAACTTATTATTCATTCATTCAATCGCATTTATGTACTACATTTATGCACTGTACTAAGCACCTGGAAAGTAAAATTCAGCAACAGAGACAATTCCTGCCCAGCAACAGACTCACAGTCTAGAGGGTACACCTTCTAGGCAGACACCAAAACAAGTAAACAGGCATTAGTAGCATCAATATCAATAAATGGAATTACAGATATATATACATCCTTAAATAAATAGAATTATAAATGGGAAAATATATATAAAGGTGCTTTGGAGCGGGGAGGGGATAGAGAAGAGGGAGCAAGTCAGGGCAATGGGGAGGGGAGGAGGAGCAGAGAAGAAGAGGGGCTTAGCCTGGGAAGGCCTCTTGGAATAGGTGACCTTTCAGTAGAGCCTTGAAGGGAGAAGTGTCCTAGTTTGGCGGTTTTGAGGAGGGAGGACATTCCAGGCCAGAGGTAGGAAGTGGACCAGTGGTTGAAGGCGGGACAGGCAAGAAAGAGTCACAGTGAGAAGGTTAGCACCCAGAGGAGCGCAGTGTATGGGCTGGGCTGTAGAAGGAGAGAAGGGTGGTGAGGTAGGAGATGTCAAGGTGATGGAGAGTTTTGAAGACAGTAGTGAGTATTTGGTATTTACTGATTGCTTACTGAGTGAAGAGCACTGTTCTAAGCACTTGGGAGGCTACAATGCAGTAGAATTGGTAGATATTCTATCAGGCCACCAGGTGTTTGTCTTCTAAAGGAGGAGGCAGCCATTAAAATAAATTACAGATAGGAGAAATGGCAGTAGTGTTATGGGGCTGGAGATGAGGTGAGTATCAAAGTGCTTAAGTGCCCAGATGCATATGTGCCCAATGTGGAAGGGAAAGGAGGGCGAATGGTATGGGGAAAGGAGGGATTACTCAGGAAAGTCCTCTTGGCAGAGATCTGATTTTAGTAGGCCTTTGCAGTGAGAGAGAGTAATGGTGTGTCAGTTGTGATGGTGGGGGGGACGTCCAGGCCAGAGGGAAGGACATGGACAAGGGATTGGCAGAGAGCTAGATGAGATCGAGGCACAGTGAGTAGATTGGTGTTAGAGGAACAGAGGGTGTGGGCTGAGTTATAGTAGGAAATTAGTGAGGTCAGATAGGTAGGGGGAGAGCAGATTGAGTGTCTTAAAGCTGATGAAAGGGAATTTCTGTTTGACGCGGAGATAGACGGGTAACCAGCTGCCTCTGGAAGTTTTTGAGGAGTGAGGAGAAGTGGTCCAAATATTTCTTTCAAAGATTTTCAGGCAACAGATTGAAGTGTATACTGGAGTGGGGAGAGACAGGAGGCAGAGAGGTCAGCAAGGAGGCTGATGCAGTTGACAGGATGGGATATAGTAAGTGCTTGGATCAATGTGGTAGGGGTCTGGTTGGAGAAATGGAGTAGTTTCTAGAGATGATGTAAAGGTGGAACCCACGGTAGTTGGTGACAGGTTGAATGAGAGATATGTCAAAGTCATTAGTCAAAAGGAGTGAAGAACTGTGGGAGCCATAAGTGAGCCAGAAACACACTGCTTGTAAAAGTCACATTCTGCAACCTTAGGCTAGATTATAGCCAGTTGGTCCCTCTTCCCACTCCTTGGTTCCCTGGTTCAGCTGAAATAGTCATAATCAATCGTATTTACTGAGCACTTACTATGCGCAGAGCACTGTACTAAGCGCTTAGGAGACTACAGTACAACAGAGTTGGTAGTCACATTCCCTGCCCACAATGAGCTTACAGTCTAGAGGGACAGGGTAATTCAAACCCACTACTTTCAAGTTTACCAGTTATTACTCATTCCAGGGTTGGGCCATGTTGGCTTGTATATTACTAGCTGAATCACCCATAGTAAGCCATGACTCCCTCCACAGGTACCCAAAATCCTTCGACCCCAATCCTCGTCCCTTATCTTGCTTCTGCAGTCAACCAGAAGTATTTATTGAGTCCTCACTCTTTGAAGAACACTGTACTGAAAGTTTCGAAGAGTACAGCATACCAAATGGACACATTCCCTGCCTACGACAAACTTACGCTGCAGTTCCACCATTTCCTTGAGGTGGCAAATCAGGCCAAAATTCTCCAGTAGGATTCTATCTACCTCCTTTCCACCCTCCAGGGACGTTGAATCTGGGAGCAATGGGAAAAGTTAGGGTTTAGTGCGAAAATTAGAGCTGTTTCCAGGTCGAGCGGCCCAAAGCAATCTGGCCAGGACCAATCTGGGTTGGGATAACACTCAGAGTACCTTGTTGGAAGATGTCCCCGGTGCCATGGAGTCAGAAGTGAGTTGGGCCAATGAGAAAGTAGGTTGAAGCTGTCTTCTTTGGGATGCTGAAGGACCAGAACTGCCTGTGAGGGAAGCCCCTGGGAAGTGAGGATTGTTGCACTTCCTGTTTGTTCCCAACTACTTCTGGGTCAGCCATGCTGTTGTTGCTGTGCTGCAGCCAGTTCTCAACCCAGCTGTGGGGAGGTGTGCCAGATAGTGGTAGTCTTAGTAGCATATATTAACAACTTACTGCATTCAGTACACAGAGAAAGAGTGCACAGGTGGTATTTATTCACTCATTCATTAGTATTTATTGAGCGCTTACTATGTGCAGAGCACTGTACTAAGCGCTTGGGATGAACAAATCGGCAACAGAGACAGTCCCTGCCGTTTGACGGGCTTACAGTCTAATCGGGGGAGACGGACAGACAAGAACAATGGCAATAAATAGAGTCAAGGGGAAGAACATCTCGTAAAAACAATGGCAACTAAATAGAATCAAGGCGATGTACATTTCATTAACAAAATAAATAGGGTAATGGAAATATATACAGTTGAGTGGACGAGTACAGTGCTGAGGGGATGGGGAGGGGGAGGAGCAGAGGGAAAGGGGAAAAAGAGGGTTTAGCTGCGGAGAGGTGAAGGGGGGGTGGTAGAGGGAGTAGAGGGAGAAGAGGAGCTCAGTCTGGGAAGGCCTCTTGGAGGAGGTGAGTTTTAAGTAGGGTTTTGAAGAGGGAAAGAGAATCAGTTTGGCGGAGGCGAGGAGGGAGGGCGTTCCAGGACCGCGGGAGGACGTGGCCCAGGGGTCGACGGCGGGGTAGGCGAGACCGAGGGACGGTGAGGAGGTGGGAGGCAGAGTAGCGGAGCGTGCGGGGTAGGTGGTAGAAAGAGAGAAGGGAGGAGAGGTAGGAAGGGGCAAGGTGATGGAGAGCCTTGAAGCCTAGAGTGAGGAGTTTTTGTTTGGAGCGGAGGTCGATAGGCCAACCACTGGAGTTGTTTAAGAAGGGGAGTGACATGCCCAGATCGTTTCTGCAGGAAGATGAGCCAGGCAGCGGAGTGAAGAATAGACTGGAGCAGGGCGAGAGAGGAGGAAGGGAGGTCAGAGAGAAGGCTGACACAGTAGTCTAGCCGAGATATAACGAGAGCCCGTAGCAGTAAGGTAGCCGTTCGGGTGGAGAGGAAAGGGCAGATCTTGGCGATATTGTAAAGGTGAAACCGGCAGGTCTTGGTAACCGATAGGATGTGTGGGGTGAACGAGAGAGACGAGTCAAGGATGACACCGAGATCGCGGGCCTGAGAGATGGGAAGGATGGTCGTGCCATCCACGGTGATAGAGAAGTCTGGGAGAGGACTGGTTTTGGGAGGGAAGATGAGGAGCTCAGTCTTGCACATGTTGAGTTTTAGGTGGCGGGCCGACATCCAGGTGGAGACGTCCCGGAGGCAGGAGGAGATGCGAGCCCGAAGGAAGGGGGAGAGGACAGGGGCGGAGATGTAGATCTGCATGTCATCTGCATAGAGATGATAGTTAAAGCCGTGAGAGCGAATGAGTTCACCGAGGGAGTGAGTGTAAATGGAGAACAGAAGAGGGCCAAGAACTGACCCTTGAGGCACTCCAACAGTTAAAGGATGGGAGGGGGAGGAGGCGCCAGCGAAGGAGACCGAGAATGACCAGCCAGAGAGGTAAGAGGAGAACCAGGAGAGGACGGAGTCCGTGAAGCCAAGGTGAGATAAGGTATGGAGGAGGAGGGGATAGTCAGACAGGGACAGGCTCCTGCATGGGGCTCATAATCTATGAATGGACAAACCCTGCATTTCATGTATGTTTAAGGCTCTTAGATAATCCTCATGGAAATTATTTCTATTTACTCATTCAGTAGTATTTATTGAGTGCTTACTATGTGCAGAGCACTGTACAAGCTCTTGGAATGTACAGTTTGGCAACAGAGACAGTTCCTGCCCAATAACGAGCTCACAATCTAAACGAGGGAGACAGTGAAGCAGAACAGAACAAAACAAGTAGTAGAGGTGTTGTATCAATAGAGTTCTGAAGCTTGGCACTGGCTTACCTTGGGTTAAATGCTTCAATTTGCTCTTTTGAGAGATTGGGGTTTGTTGTTTTTTTTGTTTACTAAGAACTCTTGGGGACAGTGAAGAATAGCCTTGATTTTGGATTGCCTATATTTGATAAAACTAGGGAGGGGTTTGGAAGTTGGCAAGGCTGGAGTAGGAAATACATTTTTATGGGGCTTACCTGCCCACCTTGGTATTCTCTTTGGCATCTCTGGAAGTTCAGACTGAAAGTTTCCTGTGTCAGAAGGTAGACAGAAAGAAATGCACAGACATGGATCTGTTCCTGCTAAACCCCCCTACTGGAGCTATTGGAGCTCTTTTGGGAAGGATGAGGTAGCTAATGGGGGATAAGGGGTGATGCCTGAGCTGTGAAGTAAAAAGGGGTAGGTAATGACAGTAATTGGAAAGTGAACATAACACTACTACTACTCTTTACTACTACTACTACTACTACTACTACCAATGCCCTTTACTACTACTAAAGTCTTGAGACTTTAGTAAACTGGTGGAATTGGGGGAATTGCAATTTAAAGGTGACTATGATCAATATGAACATCATATTTTCTCTTCTAAATACTAGTCATCTTTTTCTTTAAACCAGTTTTCAAATTTTGGTAACAAAATAATTTGGACACCGGATTTAATGGGGAGCAGAGGAAGGTGTGTTTCAATAGACCCTAGATGCTGTGCTAGAAAAGATTTCCTTAGCTGTTGATTTCCTTGATCACTTTTGGGAGCTGGGTCCCCATGTGGGAGAAATTAGGAGCCCTGCCAGTGTTCTGTGGAGTTGGGGGAGAGCACAATTATGGGGAAGATGGGTCAAGGGACTTATTTCTGTTCCCCATAAATTGTGCCGCGTTTGAGCAGTGAGACCACGGAACACCAAAGAGAGCCCAGATTTCAAAGACAAGACTTGGGCTCTAGGGAACTGGTAGGTGGCTGGATTGTTGTTTTTGCTTCTTCCCACTTAACTTCCTTTGACGTGTCAGGGCTGGGGAAGTAGTGCTTACCCTGAGGCAACAGCTGGGAAAGAGCAGTAGAAAGAAAATCCTCGAAAGCTGGTGGAGTACTAAGTCCTATTGAAATTAAACATGGGAAGTGACCACACTAGACTCACCTGCAGGCCAAACTCCCCTCGAATCTAGAAATATTTTCCAAGTTTTTGAACCTGTTGGCAAGAAACAATTCTTATGGTTTAATCATAGCGAGTTAATGCTTAAATAATGTGTTATGTAAGGTATGTCCTTTGACAGGTTGAGAGAAGTGATGAAGTGGCAGCCGGGAAGAATAAGGTGGGGAGAGGAGAAGTTTATCAGCTTAATGCTTCCTGGAGGAGATGAGATTTCCAGGGGCGAGTGAGAGATGGGGGGGCGGTCAATTAGAGGAAGCAGGGAATATGTTGTTTGTTGCATTCTCCCAAGCTTTTAGTACTGTGCTCTTTCCACACTCCTTCTGGTTTAACTTGAGAAGGAGGGTGGACTGTCAGATATGAGGTGTAGGGGTTTTCCAGACAGGGGTAAGAGCATGAGAAAGAGGTCAGTAGTGAGAGAGATGAGAAGAAGGCAAAATGAATAAGTTGCCTTGAGAGGCAGAAGGAGATGAGGGTTTGCTGCCTAAAAGAGATTGGGACTGGGGGGTAGATTTGGAAGTCATCACATAATAATAATAATTACTATTATGGTACTTGTTAAGTGCTTACTGAGTGCTGAGCACTGTTCTATGTCCTGGGGTAGATACAGGGTAATTAGATTGACCCACTTGGGGCTCACAATTTTTTAATCCTATTTTTATGATGAGGTAACTGAGGCACAGAGGAGTTAAGTGACTTGCCCAAGGTCACATAGCAGACAAGTGGGGGGAGCCAGGTTTAGAGCCCACGTCCTCTGACTCCCAAGCCCATGTTTTTTCCACATAGAGTTGGAAGTAGTAACTATGAGAGTGGATGAACTCCCCATGGGAGAGATAAGGCATAGCTAGCCTCATGGTTCCTGGGAAGTGTAATCCCAACCGTCTCAGATTATTGCCCACATGTGAAACCACTGTGCACAGTTGGCTGCTTGGCAGTGAGGTCTGTGTTACTTCTGTTTAGTAAAGATGGGAAAATTTCAATCTCACTGGACTAGTTTTCAGGAAAAGTGGAAAGTCCAAGTCAGTGGTACTCCTTTGGCCCTTGCTGCCTTCTCTCTGGCCTCAAAAGAATGCCTGATCAAGTTCAACTTTACGCTGTCCAAATCACAAGCCAGGCCCAGCTCATAATAATAATGATGATGTTATTCATTAAGTGATTAATCTGTGTCATGCACTGTACATAGTGCTGGGGTGGATAAAGTTCATACAGGATTCTGTTAGCCTCAGTGAAAAATAGAAAGAAATAGGGACAAAAGGACTGTTTGGGGGTAGGGAGTAGAAGACATTGGTTGGTGAGTTGCTGCTATTTTTGGAGAAAGCTGCTAGCTAGGGAACGTGGCAGAGTGTATGCAGCGGAATCATTAAAAGGGAATCTGAAGTTGTGAGCTTTGGCAGGGAACATTTCTTTTCTACTGCTTTGAAGCTACCATCCTAAATAGATCAGGTTCAGGGGCCACTCTCTACATTGTGTATGTGGCTGGGCAGCTGCAGGCACCGAAGACCCAGCTAAAATTACAGCTGTGGGATTGTAGCCCACTCTTTGCAGAGCATCTTGTTCCCGATTCCAGTCCCTCCATGGACTTACTGTCCCCAAACTCCTGCACCTACCTGATACTGGGGGCAGCCGCCCACCAGAAGACTGTCCCCCGTTTCTGCCCGGAGGCCATATTAAATGACTTGACTGGTGAAATACAGCCAGCAAATTGGGTTTTGCTCACCTCTGACCTAGGTGCACTTCCAAATCTGGGGCTAAGGTAGTGTGCAGCAGTAGGAAGCAATTATTAAATGCTTGGGGCAGGCATCCACAATCCCTTCTATGATCATTAATGGCAGGAGAGTCTGGTTTAAATAATTAATCTCTAAATATGAATTTCTGCCAACGTCAAAGGCAAGATAGACTCATAGCTTGGTGGCAGGGGAATAGGAAATGGAGAAAAGTGAGGCCGACGCATGTGCTGTTTCTTAATGCTGTACTCATTGGTCTTGTTGGGGTTTTGTTTGCAAACTGTCAAAGGACAGGACATTTCTGTGAATCGGAGTCTTTAAAGCTTGCGTTTAAGAAATAAATGTTCCGATGCTAACTAAGTGTTGTGGAAATTCAGTAGAGCTGGAACAGTAATCCTGGAGGTTGAATTCTCCTAATTTAAAATTGAGGGAGGCAGTGCAGGTTTCCTTTTCCAGTTCTTGCTGTGCCTCAACTTTGACCTCTGAGTTTGGCCTCTGGCATTTTTCAACCAAACTCCAATAGTGCTCAAAGAGGGAAATTCCTGCTGCCCTCGCCAGCTGCTCGGCTGAGCTGATTCCTCTGTCACAATTCCTTACCATCTGCCCCTATGGATAGGTCAAATTTTCAAATTTGATTTTAGTTGGGTTTGTTTTTTCATTTGGATTGAAGTCAAGTTTTATAAATTTAAAAATCAGCATTAATTAGCAACCCCTCAAAAGTGAAATGGAAAGCAAATGGGTATCTAAGCCTGCTGGACTCCTCCCAATTCGGTTTCCGGGACAGCTGCACTGCAGTGACTCCCTTGGAGGAAGAGCTGTAGTTTTGATCACTGTCGATTCAGCTTGACCTATCTGTCATCGAAACCAGTCCGGAGTATTTTGTAAATATATAATGGAATGGGCCCCCACCACTCACTTCTGCTTTCAAGCAAGCGAAGAGGAAAGGGGTGGTGCAGAGCATAAACTCATGTAAATTCGTTGTGGGCAGAGAATGTGTCTGTTTATTGTTGTGTAGTGTATTCTGCCAAGCACTTAGTACAGTGCTTTGCACACGGTAAGAGCTCGATAAATACAAATGAATGACATTAAAGTTTCCCAAAATAGCAAGATAACCAGTTGAGAACGGAAACCCCAAAGGGTGACTTAGTGCGGCTTAGGGAGAAAAGAGTTTCTGACCATTGTCTGCATTCTCCCCTCCCACTTCTGTGGTGCCAGTGGCCCTCTTGAGTCCAATAGAGACTCGCCCCTCTCTTTCCTCTTCTGGCAGCTGTTTCAGGAGGCTCAGTAGCACTTGCTGAGGGAGGAAGGTAAAATGATGTGTGCTGATGTAGCCAGTGTATGCGTCACCAGGCTCTCTGCTCCATACCCAGCGCCTCACCACCGTGGAGAAGGGCACTTAGGGAAAAGGGTGAACATGTTAAATGCGGTGGGCCTACGGTCCCCAAGCCCAATAGTTTCACAGAGAAATAGCTGATCCTGGAAGCTCAGAGCACACCGCTAATAAATAATGTATTCTTCCCTCCCACATAAGCACAGGTTCATCCAGATGCAGAGGAATGGATTTAATGGAGACTTGCAAAAATATTTTATATATAATTTAATGGGGAAGAATTGCACGTGTTTTAAATAGCTGGCACACAGTTAAGGCCAACAGTATACCATAGCTAAATTGCCCATCTACAGCCCTGAAAGGGATAAAACCAAAAGGACAAAAACCCAGGACTGCTACTAATGCATTCCTCCTGGTCCAAATTGGAGCAGTCCGAAATAATAATAATGACAATAATAATGATGGTATTTGTTGTGTGTGCTAAGCATTTTAGTAATAATTATAGTATTTATTAAGCACTCACTGTGTGCAGAGCACTGTACTAAGAGCTGAGAGAGAATGCACAAGTGGGAATTAGAAATGGTGCCTGGCCCTCAGGGGGATCCTAATCTAAATGGTACTAATTACTGGAATAGATTAAAAGATAAATCAGGTTGGACATAGTCCCTGTCCCTCACCAGGCTCAGCCTAAGAAGGAAGGAGAACAGATATGTAATCTCCATTTTATAGCTGGAGAAACTGAGGCATTGAAAAGATACTTCAGGCAGGTGACAAAGCTAGGATTAAAAAGTCAGGCCCTGCTGGAAAACTCTGACTCTCAGGGCCATGCTGGAAAACATGCTTGCACAGGCCAAACACACATGAGTGCTTGCTTTTATGGGTTCCCCTGGCCCTGTTCCCCATCCTAAGGTGGCCAAGCTTTGATGTCTCCTCCCTCCTAGCACGGGGGCACTGCAGCCTGGAGAGGGGCAGCAAAGATTCTCTGGAAAACAAAATTCCCAGGTGGAGTTGCTATCTGGAGAGGGGAGAGATTGCCCAACTGAGGCAGTGTCACATAATGAACAGAGGGCAGGAAATCCCCTGAATGATCACTCTGAGCAGGAGGGGTGAGGGTGAACTAGCTAAAGGGGCAAGATAACTCTAGCATAGCTTTTCAGAAAAGGGAGCCAAGGTAGAAAAGAACCCCACCCACCATCCATCCATAAGCATCTGGATACCCGCCTTTGTGTATTTTTGCAGATTTGGGAGGCACAGAATGGGAGAAAAATAGAATAAAACCTGGAAACTATTTGCAAGATTGGCGCTTATCTGATTCTTAGCCCTTAAAATCTACCAAGGTAGATTTAATCAAGTTTCTGACCACAGCCATCCTATCAATCCTTCTAGACTGCAAGCTCCTTGGAAGCACTTAGTAAAGTGTTGTGCAAACAGTAAGTGCTCAATAAATAACCATGATGGGTGATGATCAGTCAGATTACTGAGTGCCTGCTGTGTGCAGGATACTATAAAGTGTTTGGGAGAGTATACTAGAATAGCTAAACCTTGTTCCTGACCTCAGGGACCTTACAAGCTAGTAAAGGAAGCAGAAACTAAAATAAAATATTGATAGGAGGAAGGAGGAGCAGAATAAAATGTACTGGAAGTAATGTTGAAAATACCAGGTTATGTGAGCAGTATATGGAAATGCTGTGGGAAGGGTTGAGAGTACCTGAATGATTGGTTGACTTGGAAGGGATGAAGTGGCAGTTACGAGGGAGGGTGGAAGATTAGAAATTAATCAGGGAAAGCCTCCGGGAGGAGATTTGATTTCAGGAGAAGAAGGGAAGAGTTTCATACTGCAATAATAATGTAATGTAATAATAATAATAAGAAAAATTACTCTAGACTGTAAGCTTGTTGTGGGCAGGGAATGTCTGTTTATTGTTTTATGGTACTTTCCCAAATAGTATAGTGCGCTGCACACAGTAAACACTCAAGAAATACAGTTAATGAATGCATGATATTTGTTCGGATTTTATTTACCTAGTGCTGTGCTAAGCTCTGGGTTACTTACTTGGTGATCACAGTCCCTTTATCATGCAAGGTGCTCAGTCTAATGGGGAGGAAGAACAGGTATTTTACTCCCCATTCTTACAGATGAGGAAACCGAGTCACAGAAGAGTTGCTATACTCGCCCAAGATCACTGCAGCCAAGAGGGGCTGCCAAGTTCTTCTGTCTCCCACCCCCACGTTCTTTCCACAACAATAATAATAATAGTAATAATGATATTTGTTAAGCACTTACTATGTGCCTCGCACTGTTCTAAGCACTGGGTTATATACAAGGTAATCTGGTTGTCCCACATGGGGCTCACCGTCTTAATCCCCATTTTCCAGATGAGAAAACTGAGGCACAGAGCAGTTAAATATCATGCGCAAGGCACACAGACAAGTGGCAGAGCCGGATTTAGAACCCATGTCCTCTGACTCCCAAGCCCATGCTCTTTTCACTGAGCTATGATGCTTCACAAGGTCATCTATGAAGAGTGCCGCAGTTTTACCCTGGTAGGAGAGATTCAGCAAAAGAGAAACACAGAAGGCCCAGTGAGCATGTTTATTTGAGAGGAGTGAAGGTTGCTAACTGGGCTGCGGTGAGAGGACAGTGGATAAGTATGGAAGAGAGCTGATTGAGTGTTTTAAAGCCAGTGGCCAAGAGTTTCTGCCCAATGCAAAAAGAAATATGCAACCATATAAAGTATTAAGGAAGTGGTGTACAGAATGACATTTTAGAAAGTGATCTTAATAGAGTAAAAGAGATGAGTACATCAGGGAGGAGGCCTGATTCAGGGTAAGACACAGATCCTGAAAATGTGGAGGAAAAACTGATGAGATTTCATTGATGATCGAATAGGGGATTAAAAGAGGGAGGCATCAAAAATAATACCAAAGATTCAGGCCTCAGATCCCAGGAGAGCAGAGATGTCAACTGCAGTGGGAGGGAAAATGAGTTCAGTTTGAGGTATATTGAGCTTGAGGTGACAGCAGCGCTTCCATGTGGAGATCTAGTGCAGGCAGGAGAAAATGTGACATTGCAGAGAGGGAGGGAAATTTGGGAGCCATCTCCAGAGTTGGTAGGTACCAGAAAGGTAGAGTTCAGGTGAAAAAGGATGGGATCAGGACTATGAGAAAACTGAGCCCGCTATTGGGCAGGGATTATCTCTATCTGTTGCCGAATTGTACCTTCCAAGCGCTTAGTACAGTGCTCTGCACATAGTAAGCACTCAATAAATACTATTGAATGAGAAGACACCCGTCAGGGAGCTTATTAAGGGCAAGGGAAAAGCCGGAAGGGATAGACCAGAGAGGTAATAAGAGAACTGAAAAACATGGTTGAAGGCAGCTATAAGGTCAAGCAAGATTAGGACAGATAAGGACAGTCTGATAGATTTAGTGAGAGGAAGCGAGTAATTAATCTTTTCTTTATGGGGAGGGATCCCAGGGCTAATTGAAGCTACCAATAGTAATTGTACTAATAATATTAAGCAGACTGTGCAGAGCACTGCAGTGAGCCATTTGGAATAACTATTCAGGTGAGCTCACAGTCTCAGTTGGGACAAGGGACTGGAGACAGACACATTAGAAATGTTGAAACAATAAAGTCCTAAAACTGGGTAAAACACATGGACGAATACACAAAATGAAAATAAAATTTAGTAGGATGATGTGGCTAGTAGGTGGAATTTCAGGCTCTCCATGGCTCAGAGTCTAAAGACATTTTCTTAGCTCTTACCATTGGCTTTAATGATAATGCTAATAATGATATTTGTTAAGCGCTTACTATGTGCCAGGCACTGTTCTGAGCTCTGGGTAGATGCCAGCTAATCAGGTTGGACACAATCCCTGAACCACGTGGGGCTCTCGCGGTCGTTAATCCCCATTTTACAGATGAGGGAACTGAGGAACAGAGAAGTTAAGTGCCCAAAGCTGCAGACAGGTGGGAGAGCTCAGTTTAGAACCCAGGTCTTTCTGACTCTCAGGCCTGTGCTCCAGCTACTAGGTCATGCTGCTTCCTGTCTGTCCGTCCCCCCCGCTAGACTGTGAACTCTTTGTAGGCAGGGAATGTTTTGATGTTATATTGTACTCTTACCTTACCTTGCTGTTTTTACTACTCCAACTTAACCTGCATACTTTATTCCTTTGCTGCCAACCTTAGTCAATGTATTTCAATCTCGTCTGTCTCTCCAACTTGTTGCCCCCCTCCTGCCTCTGTCCTGGAACACTATCCCTTTTCATTTCCATCAGACAGTCATGCTTCCCACCTTCAAAACCTTATTAAAAACACATCTCCAAGAGGCCTTTTCTGGCTAAGCCTTTATTTCCTTTTCTCCTACTTCCTTCTGCACTGTCTTTACACTAGGATTTGCACTCTTTATTCACCCCTCCCTCAGCCCTACAGCACTTGTGTACATGTCCATAATTTAAGTATATTAATATCTGTCTCCCCTTCTAGACAGTGAGTTCATGGGAAGGGAATGTGTCTACAAACTCTCCTGTGCTGTGCCCTTCCAAAAACTTCAAAGACTTAACTTGTACCTGCCTCAGTACAGACTCAAACTCAAACTCAAGAGAGTTTGACAGAGTGTAAGCGCTTAACAAATACCATGAAAAAGGGTTTAGTACAGTGCTCTGCACATAAGGAAGTGCTCAGTGAATACAACTGATCAATGCCTGTAATCCCTAGCAACCAACGTTCCCCAGATTTTTTGGAAGTTTCCTGCTGCATGGACAGAAGGTACAGTTCTGGGTACTGAGTAAATACCATTGATTGATGGCAGGTGCTCTCGTAACTACAGCCCAGCCCGCATACTACACTCCTCTGGTGCAAACCTCACTGTACTTCGATCTCCTCTATCTCACTGCCGACTTCCCGCCCACATCTTACCTCTGGCCTGGAATGCCCTCCATCCTTCAGAGATAACTGCTGTCCCCCCACTTCAAAGCCTCACTGAAGGCACATCTCCTCCAGGAAACTTTCCATGACTGAGCCCTCCTCTCCTCTTCTTCCACTCCCATCTGCGCTGCTCATACTTGCTCCTTCATTCATCCTCTCTCCCTTCCCCAGGACATATATGTACATATCTGTAATTTATTTATCTGTTGATATTAATGTCTGTCCCCCCAGCTAGACTGTGAACTCTTTGTGGGCGGGGAATGTTTTGATGTTACATTGTACTCTCCCAAGGCTAAGTGCAGTGTTTTGCATACAGTAAGTGCTCTATAAATACTGTTATTACTATTAATAATAATAATAATAATAATAATAAGGTATTTCCTTTTGCCACCAGGGTGGTCGAGGGCAGGACGGGATGGAATTTCCTCAGTGGCTCAGAGCTCCGGTTCCTGAGGAAGTAACGTGGCTTGCTTTGCCATGGGGGGATTTCATAGGGATATGGCCAAAACATGCAGCAGCAACTTTGATCACCTGCAGCCCACACCCGGGGCCTGAGGGGACGAGGACCCCAAGTGACAGGGGAGGCAGTGAAGTACTTTTCCTTCACTTGGCTTTAGTGGTGAGGGGCCAAGGATGTGCAAGGAGATGGGACTGCAATTAGCTGTAAGTAGACCCCCAGCCTGATTTTATCCAGTGTTGAGTTTCCAGACCAAGTGAGCACAAGCCTCTTTAATTGTGGAGAGGGAGGAGAAGAAGATTCAGTGGGGGCGAAGGAGAATAAGGTGAGGAAAAAAGCCTACAGTCTAAACTGTCCAAACTCTAGTGGTCCCATTGGCTAAAATCACTTTTTTCCCAGGAGGTCCTTCCCCTTTGCCTGGATCCCCTTTCCCAGAGCCTGCCCTCCCAGCAGTTAGAAGTAACCTTTCTTACTTCCTTTCTTCTTAAAAAAAAATTAATGGTAATCATTAAGTGCTTCCTATGTGCCAGGCACCATACACAAGCACTAGGGTAGAAAGAAGATAATCAGGTCGGACCCAGTCCTTATTCCATATGGGGCTCGCGGTTTTAATTCCCATTTTACAGATGAGGTAACTGAGCCACAGAGAAGTGGTGGCATGTGCAAGGTCACACAGCAGAAAAGTGGTGGAGCTGGGATTAGGACCCAGTTCCTCTTCCTGCTGTACATTCCAGTTAAATAGTGGCCAGGGCTTCAAGTACACAGTCTTGAATGATCAAAATAGGCTTCAAAAGCACACACTTCATCTGCAAAGTTCATTCATTCAGTAGTATTTATTGAGCGCTTACTATGTGCAGAGCACTTTCATTCATTCATTCAATAGTATTTATTGAGCGCTGACTATGTGAGAGCACTGTACTAAGCGCTTGGAATGAACAAGTCGGCAACAGATGGAGACAGTCCCTGCCGTTTGGCGGGCTTACAGTCTAATCGGGGGAGGCAGACAGACAAGAACGATGGCAATAAATAGAGTCAAGGGGAAGAGCATCTTGTAAAAATAATGGCAACTAAATAGAATCAAGGCGATGTACATTTCATTAACAAAATAAATAGGGTAATGAAAATATATACAATTGAGCAGACGAGTACAGTGCTGAGGGGATGGGAAGGGAGAGGGGGAGGAGCAGAGGCAAATGGGGGGAAAAGAGGGTTAAGCTGCGGAGAGGTGAAGGGGGATAGAGGAAGAAGGGGAGCTCAGTCTGGGAAGGCCTCTTGGAGGAGGTGAGTTTTAAGTAGGGTTTTGAAGAAGGGAAGAGAATTAGTTTGGTGGAGGGGAGGAGGGAGGGCATTCCAGGACCGCGGGAGGACGTGGCCCAGGGGTCGACGGCGGGATAGGCGAGACCGAGGTGAGGAGGTGGGCGGCAGAGGAGCGGAGCGTGCGGGATGGGCAGTAGAAAGAGAGCAGGGAGGAGAGGTAGGAAGGGGCAAGGTGATGGAGAGCCTTGAAGCCTAGAGTGAGGAGTTTTTGTTTGGAGCGGAGGTTGATAGGCAAACACTGGAGGTGTTGAAGAAGGTGAGTGACATGCCCAGATCGTTTCTGCAGGAAGATGAGCCGGGCAGTGGAGTGAAGAATAGACTGGAGCGGGGCGAGAGAGGAGGAAGGGAGATCAGAGAGATCAGAGCACTGTACTAAGCGCTTGGAATGTACAAATCAGCAACAGATAGAGACAGTCCCTGCCCGTTGATGGGCTTACAGTCTAATCGTGAGAGACAGACAGACAAAAACAATAGCAATAAATAGAATCAAGGGATGAACATCTCATTAAAACAATAGCAATAAATAGAATCAAGGTGATGTACATTTCATTAACAAAATAAATAGGGTAATGAAAATATATACAACTGAGCGGTCGAGCACAGTGTTGAGGGGAAGGGAGAGGGGGAGGAGCAGAGGGAAAGGCGGGAAAAGAGGGCTTAGCTGAGGGGAGGTGAAGGGTGGGTAGAGGGTCAGCACAGGGAGCAGAGGGAAAAGGGGAAGCTCAGTCTGGGAAGGCCTCTTAGAGGACGTGAGCTCTAAGTAGGGCTTTAAAGAGAAGAAGAGAATTAGTTTGGCAAAGGTGAGGAGGGAGGGCATTCCAGGACAGTGGGAGGATGTGGCCCAGGGGTCGACGGGATAGGCGAGAACAGGGGACGGTGAGGAGGTGGGCAGCAGAGGAGCAGAGTATGCAGGTTAGGGAGTAGAAAGAAGGGAGGAGAGGTAGGAGGGAGCAAGGTGATGGAGAGCCTTGAAGCCTAGAGTGAGAAGTTTTTGTTTCATGCGGAGGTATATAGGAAACCACTGGAGGTTTTTAAGAAGGGGAGTATCATGCCCAGAGCGTTTCTGCAGGAAGATGAGCCGGGCAGCAGAATGAAGAATAGACTGGAGCGGGGAGAGACAGGAGAAAAGGAGATCAGAGAGAAGGTTGACAGAGTAATCCAGCTGGGATATCATGAGATTCTTTACCAGTAAGATAGCCATTTGGGTGGAGAGGAAAGGGTGGATCTTGGCGATATTATAAAGGTGAGACCGGCAGGTTTTGGTGACAGATTGGATGTGTGGGGTGAATGAGAGAGCCGAGTCAAAGATGACACAGAGGTTGCGGTCTTGAGAGACAGGAAGGATGGTCGTACCATCCTCAGTGATAGCGAAGTCAGGAAGAGGACAGGGCTTGGGAGGGAAGATAAGGAGCTCAGTTTTGGACATGTTGAGTTTTAGGTGGCGGGCAGACATCCAGGTAGAGACGTCTGGAGGCAGGAGGAGATACGAGTCTGAAGGGAAGGGGAGAGAACAGGGGTGGAGATGTAGATTTGTGTGTCATCTGCATAGAGATGATAGTTGAAGCCATGAGAGTAAATGAGTTCACCAAGGGAGGGAGTGTAGATGGAGAACACAAGAGAGCCAAGAACTGACCCTTGAGGAACTCCTTCAGTTAGAGGATGGGAGGGGGAGGAGGAGTCTGCGAAGGAGACGGAGAATGAACGGCCAGAAAGATAAGAGAACCAGGAGAGGTCGAAGTCCGTGAAGCCAAGCATTCCTTTATCTGCAAAGAGCTTACATTCTAATGGGGGAAGGAGACATGAACATATTTACAAATAGAATAATCATAATAATTTAAGGCACAATTGAATGATGGATTCTAGGAGCTTGGAAAGGAAGGGTAGTAGGGAGATAGGGCGATAACTGGAAGGGGAAGTGGGGTCGAGAGAGGTTTTTTTTTAGGATGGGGGAGACGTGGGCATGTTTGAAGACAGAGGGGAAGAAGCCATTGGAGAGTGAGCGGTTCAAAATAGAAGTTAAGAAGGGGAGGAGGGAAGGGGGCAATGGTTTTTATAGGTGAGCGGGAATGGGGTCCGAGGCACAGGTGGAGGGGGTGGCACTTGCGAGGAGAGAGGAGATCTCCTCTGAGGATACTGCAGGGAAAGATGGGAAAATAGGGGAGAGGGTTGGGGGGGAAGGCAGGAGGGGGAGGGATGACTTTGGGGAGCTCAGACCTGATTGTGTTAATTTTCGTGATGAAGTAGGTGGCCAGATCGTTGTGGGTGAGGGATGGGGGAGGGGGAGGAATGGGGGCCTGAGGAGAGAATGAAAGGTCCAAACAGTTGGCGGTGGTGACGAGCATGGGTGTCAATGAGGGAAGAAAACAAGTTTTGCCTGGCTGAAGAGAGGGCATAATTAAGGCAGGAAAGGATAAATTTGCAATACATAAGGTTGGCTTGGTGCTTGGACCTTCACCAGCAGCGCTCAGCAGCTCAAGCATAGGAGTGTAGGAGGAGGACAGAGACAGTGAGCCAGGGCTCCGGGGTTAGTGGAGTGAGAGTGGCGGAGGGAAAGGGGGGCGAGAGACTTGAGTAGAGAGGGTGGAGTTGAGAGTGGTAACCTGATCATCGAGAGTGGAAAGAGAAGACGGGGGGCAAGGTGGGGAGAGATGCTTTTGGAGAGATGGATGGGATCAAGAGAGCGGAGGTCTCTGTGGGGGAGTAGTACAGATATGCAGGGAGAGAGAGTGTGAGAGAGGAGGCAGGTGAGAAGGTAATGGTCTGAGAAAGGGATTTCAGAGTTGGTGAGGGAGGAGATAGTGCAGTGGTAGATGACGAGATCGAAGGTGTGACCGAGTTGGTGAGTGGGCAAGGTATGGTGGAGCAGGAGGTTGGCAGGGTCGAGAGCGATAGCAGGCAGGTGGCAGAGTAGTCACCAGGTACATCCATGGTGATGTTGAAGTCTCCGAGGATCAGAGTGGGCAGAGAGAAGGAGAGAAGGAAGGTGAGAAAGGGGTCAAAGTGGTTGAAGAAGTCAGTGGTGGGTCCAGGGAGGGCGGTAGATGAAGGCTACAGGTATCTGGAGGGGGTGGTAGAAGCGAATGATATGGGCTTCAAAGGAGGGGAATGGGGAGTAGGGATAGTGCGGAAGCGGCAATGAGGTGGGAGAAGGAAGCCGACACCGCATCCCTTTCCAATGAGTCTGGGGGAGTGGGAGAAGGATAGGCCTCCACTGGAGAGAGCAGTGGTGGAGACCCGTGTCTTCAGGAGTGAGCCAGGTTTCCGTAAGGGCGAGGAGGAGGAGAGAGTGGGAAAGGAAAAGGTCAAAGTTGTATCCTCCTGTTCTGTATAGTAATTTTTTAAGATTGAATGCTCTTTTTAGAGTTCTCCAGTAAGTTTCCTAGAAAGAAGAGAAGCTTTGATAATAATTCTCATTACACTAACTCAATATCTTCACATTTTCCCTTGCTGGTACTCTATCATTTTGAAGCCAGCTGAACTGTTAAGTTCCTTTCCACTATTTTAATGCAGTCGATTCTCAGTTCCGTAGGGGCTGGGTAAGCAGTTCATGAATCATCCATGACTCTCCTCTGCCATCTGCCTGCCCTTACACATTTTCACATCCAGTACACAAATTTAAACAGGGTTCTGAAAGGCAGATTTAAGGGATTACTTTCTGTCTTAAGTCTGAAGGATAAAATGGAATCACGAAAATGTGTTCTGTAAGAAAGGTGCAAATTCTGCCTTACCCATCTTATGACAAAGAAATAAAGTTTTATCCTTCAGGAATACTAACTTTCTGTAAATGACACTTACAGGGATTTACAACAGAGGGAAAATAACCTGACCACTTAACCTGACCTAAGTCTTATATTGATTTTACAGTTCTCAAAAAGCAACTGAAAATGCATTTCCTTAAAAGATAATTGCAGTGTCTGAATGTTTTCCAGGTCACAAAAATTGATTGCCATGGAGTAACTTGTTCCCATTAAAAGTCATGAAATTGTACACAGCATAATCATATAGAGGATATTAAATGGCAATTTAGATGATGGATTTGTGAAACTGCAGATATAAAGTGCCCTGAAAATTCATTCATTCAATAGTATTTATTGAGAGCTTACTATGTGCAGGGCACTGTATTAAGCGCTTGGAATGTAAATGACAGATACTGCATGTTTGACCTACTGCAGTCTCCCAGCAGCACCCATAGAGTAAGGGGTGGAGGGGGTGAGAATGGGATTTGCTCCTTGTCATCCCTCCCGGCTCCCGCAGCTTCTAGAGAGTGAAGGAGTTTCTCCTTGGTGCCGACGCTGGGGAACCTTTCTACACGATCTTGCTGGTGTGTCACTGAAGGGCAATTGAGGGAAAAGCAGGGAAGGAAAGGTGGGTAAGAAAGCTAGGGACCATTGGTCCAGGAAGAAGCTTACAGAGAGGCATCTCAGACAGCAGCCACCACCACCTCCATCTTCCTCAGCACTTTGGGCACCCCCATAGGGGCCTGAATGTCTTGGCACAGCAGAAGACTTTTCTGATGAATTGCCTGTTGTCTGTCATTGCCTTTAGTATCGGTTCTATTGCATAGGGATTATATTCAGGACAAGTCCTGTGATAAGGGAAACTCAGGTAACAACTGTGTCCCATCTATGCATGCAACTGGTTTTTTTGTTTGGTTTTTTATGGTATTTAAGTGCTTACTCTGTGTTGAGTACTGTTCTAAGCACTGGAGAAAATACAGGTTAAGCAGAACGGATATAGTCTCTTTCTCTTTTCTAAGTAGGAAAGAAGACTGTTTCTCCTGAAACTGCTTCAAATTCCATGTAGACAGATACATGTCAGAAGAACAGCCCCTAATTCTTTAATAACACTGTCCAAAACACATATTGAAAACATATGTCCTGAGACAGACGCCTGCTGAATTTCCTATATTGCTCCTTCTCCTCCTCAACAATGTCCCTTCCCAGTTTCCCCTCCTATCGTCTTTCTACAAGCCCTAGTATCCCTACTCTTTTTCATTGTGTTGACATTTTAAACTGTTTACTATCTAGGAGCTATTTGTACAGTGACCTAGACTTTTAGAAGGAAATGCACTACATAAATCCACCTTTATCTCCAAGCCTGAAAATTAATCCAAGAAAGTTGTCACATTATATCCCTTTACAGATGTGAAGTGTGACTGAAAACTGTCTAATGATTGTCAGTTGGAAAGGACGCCTATTCCCACCAGAGCATAGGGTATTCTTATCTTTCTGGCCGGTCATTCTCGGTCTCCTTCACAGGTGCCTCCTCCCCCTCCCATCCTTTAACTATTGGAGTTCCTCAAGGGTCAGTTCTTGGCCCTCTTCTGTTCTGCATGTATACTCACTCGGTGAACTCATTCACTGTCACGGCTTTGACTACCATCTCTACGCAGATGACACACAGATCTACATCTCTGCCCCTGTCCTCTCCCCCTCCCTTCAGGCTCGCATCTCCTCCTGCCTCCAGGATGTCTCCACCTGGAAGTCGGCCCACTACCTAAAACTCAACATGAGCAAGACTGAGCTCCTCATCTTCCCTCCCAAGCCCGGTCCTCTCCCAGACTTCCCTATCACCATGGATGGCACGACCATCCTTCCCGTCTCTCAGACCCACAATCTTGGTGTCATCCTTGACTTGTCTCTCTCGTTCACCCCACACATCCTATCCGTTACCAAGACCTGCCGGTTTCACCTTTACAGATCCGCCCTTTCCTCTCCACCCAAATGGCTACCTTACTGCTATGGGCTCTTGTTATATCCCGGCTAGACTACTGTGTCAGCCTTCTCTCTGATCTCCCTTCCTCCTCTCTCGCCCCGCTCCAATCTATTCTTCACTTCACTGCCCGGCTCATCTTCCTGCAGAAATGCTCTGGACATGTAACTCCCCTCCTTATACACCTCCAGTGGTTGCCTGTCGACCTCTGCCCCAAACAAAAACTCCTCACTCTAGGCTTCAAGGCTCTACATCACCTTGCCCCTTCCTACCTCTCCTCCCTTCTCTCTTTCTCCTGCCCACCCCCGCACGCTCCACTCCTCTGCCACCCACCTCCTCACCGTCCCTCGGTCTCGCCTATCCCGCCGTCGACCCCTGCGCTATGTCCTCCGCAGTCCCGGAATGCCCTCCCTCCTCACCTCCGCCAAACTGATTCTCTTTCCCTCTTCAAAACCCTACTTAAAACTCACCTCCTCCAAGAGGACTTCCCAGACTGAGCTCCCCACCCTCTAGTCCCTCTACCGCCCCCCTTCACCTCTCCGCAGCTTAACCCTCTTTTCCCCCCATTTGCCTCTGCTCCTCCCCCTCTCCCTTCCCATCCCCTCAGCACTATACTCGTCTGCTCAATTGTATATATTTTCATTACCCTATTTATTTTGTTAATGAAGTGAACATCGCCGTGATTCTATTTAGTTGTCATTGTTTTTACGAGATGTTCTTTTCCTTGACTCTATTTATTGCTGTTGTTCTTGTCTGTCTGTCTCCCCCGATTAGACTGTAAGCCCGCCAAACGGCAGGGACTGTCTCCATCTGTTGCCGACTTGTTCATTCCAAGCGCTTAGTACAGTGCTCTGCACATAGTAAGCGCTCAATAAATACTATTGAATGAATGAATGAATGAATGGATAGTCTTCAGGGAATTAGACGTCCTAAGTAGTCAACTGAGATCATTCAAGCCCAGGCCATGTTTTAAACTAAAGTATAAAGAATAATAACCGATTCCTCTTTCATTCTGACTTTCTAGTCAACTTGTTTTTATACAGACACTTTCTTATTTGCTTTATGTAACATGTGGATCTCTTTCTAAATTTAAGATGATCCGGCATTTAATGATTTGGAAACAGAAAAGGGAGAATTTTGTGTTGGTAAATTAAATGCCTTTCTGTCTATAAAAAACTGAAGAATTTGGAAACAACAAAAAAACTATTTTATTTGAGCCAACACATTAGTGTGTTTTTCTAAATTGCCTGAAACCTGGAGGGCTAGCTGGCATTGGAATACTTCATCATCCATGGAATACTTCATCATCTATCTACTGAGTCAAAAAGGGACAACTTAGACTCTTATTACAAAATTGTAAAGATACTTATATTTTTAGTGATGAACATTGAACCATTAGGATTATATTTTTATTTCACCTATGAGCTTTTCAGTCACCTTTTTACATCACTTATGTGCCTTTTCTTTTAAGCTATCAATTGAGTGATGGGTAGAATAGCTTTGGAGCTGGTATATTCCTTTCCTCTTAAGCTGTGAGGACTAGCGGAAAGAGCATGAAGATGAATACAGGAGATTTGTATGACCTTGGTCAAATCACTTCTTTGGACCTCAGTTTTTCTGATTTGTAAAATGGGGATAAAATGTCTGCCCTCCCTTCTTCCTAGGTTGTGACTGTGGAACAAGGACTGTGTTCCATCTGATGTTATTGGTATTAAACATTTACTCTGTGTTGAACGCTGGAGTAAAAGTGAGATAATTGGAAGAGTAGAGAGGCTTAAATGTCTTGTTTGAAGTCTTGCAGCAGTTAAGTGGTGGAATTGGAGCTAGATCCTGAGTCATGTGACTCCCAGTCCTGGGCTCTTTCCCTGTAGGCCATACTGCCTCTGATTATTCGCGTCTACGTTAGCAGGGTTTTGACACATAGGAGGAGTTTAATAAAGGCTATGTTATCATCATTGTTTTAAATTGAAATCAGTGAGAGCTTACTGTGTGCAGAGCACCATACTAAGCGTGTGGGAGAATATGATCCAATAGAGGTGGTCAGCCTGGTCCCTGCCCACAAGAAGCTAACATTCAGCCCTACTAGTTTTTTCTTACTTGCTAAAGGAGGGATCTCGGGGAGCTCATGAAGCTAGCATTTCTTGTGTTGCTTGTATTGATGCTCATTGATGCTTTTGGAAATGTAGCTCTCAAATCTCTTCTGAGGACTCTACATTTAAAAGGATCAAATTTTTGAATAAAAGTTTCAGGGACTACCCAGCATAATCAGCGTCACCTGTGGTTGATGATCATTTAATTTGGGCCTGCTTCCTAAATCTGCATTTCTTTAAAAGTACAGGGTTATGTCTTTTGAGTTTTCTCTGTATTTGATTGACCCTTATCCATAAACCCTGCCCCTACCAGCTCTTAATAATGTTGGTATTAAGCGATTACTATGTGCAGAGCACAGTTATAAGCGCTGGGATAGATTCAGGGTAATCAGGTTGTCCCAAGTGAGGCTCACAGTCTTAATCCCCATTTTACAGATGAGGGAACCGAGGCACCAAGAAGACTTGCCCAAAGTTATACAGCTGACAGGTGGCCGAGCCGGGATTAGAACCCATGACCTCTGACTCCTAACCCCGGGCTATTTCCACAGAGCCACACTGCTTCTCTAGCCTTCCGTAAGTTAGCCTTTTGGGCACTGTGATTGCTTCCACAGACGTATTTAGGACATTTATTCTAGTGTGAAAATAAATGATCTTTGACATTTTGACATTTGACATTAGCCTGCTTGGATGGGTTAATATATGTCTATTCACAGAATGTTGGTTCTAGCTAATGATTTTCTATTAGACACAACTGCATTCTGTAATGCAAGAAATTACAGATTCCAAATTATTGTAATTGGAGGAATTTGAGTAGACTAGCCTTATGGGAAGCTGGTGTGCTTTACAGTTTGTAAAGTATGGGCATTTTGACACTTAAAAACTCCAAGCACACAAGAAGATATTAAAATATTTCATTGTTATCCCAAAACAAATGATAAAATTAACAGCTATTGATTCACTACTCTTGATTTCATCTTGGGATGTTTTGGAGTTTTCTAAACCCCGTGGATTCAACAAATATGCATTCAGAAAGAGTTTTTCTAAAGTCAAAAGTTTCTGATCATCTTTAAAATGCATTTAATATAACCTAGTTAACTTGGAATTTTTACATTCTAGTTTAATATATTTCAGCAAATGGTTGTATTTTCTCAATGCCCCGCATTTGAAATCTTGGTCCTCAATTTCTGGCTCAGGGTGCATGAGCATGCTAGTTTATGGTACTACCTTTTGGAAGACTTAGGTTTTGCCTTCTGACAGAAAAGGGAGGGTCACAAAAGTCATAAATAACACCCATTGCCCTGTGCACAGTCAGTTAAAGCGTCCATTTTGGATAGATGAAAGCTGCATGTGGATCGAATCCAGAAAGACATCTATGGGCTGCAGGTTCCCTGGTAAATCACTCTGTAGAATTGAGGCATTTATCTTGGTAACTGGGGCTGGGCCTGGGGCCTTGTTAGCAGGTAAAGGAAATGCTGCTTCTGATGATGGGTGAACCCTTCTGTCTCCACTGCTTTTTGCCAGAGATTTGAGTGGTGAATGAAAAAGAAGTGAGAAATGAAGACCTCTGAGTGTAAGATTAATATAGCTTGAATCTTGAAACTTTAATCAGAAGAACAGTTTTTTTTTATCACCTTGCATTGGGTTTGTGGTGTCTGCAAAGAATAACTTCTTGATATTGATGGTTTTTTTTCCATGGGATTTCTGTTGTTCATCTTTCTCACTCTGGTTGAGGTTTTCTTTATTTTTATTTCTATTTTTTTAATTACAGGACTTGAAAAGCTGGGAAAATACCCTTCCCCAGCTTTGTTGAAGATTGAAAAGTGAAGCCCTGCCCTCCTCTTCCCTTCAGTCAGTCCTCAGTGCTATTCGTGGAGAAACAATTTTTTTTGAATTGTCTGCAATCCCCACTTCCACTTGCCTTTGGCTTTTTGGTGGCAAGAAGTTTCCCTGAAGATTGATATCAAATGACGTCCATGGCCAGCCTGTTCTCTTTTACTAGCCCAGCCGTGAAGCGCTTACTGGGCTGGAAACAAGGTGACGAAGAGGAGAAATGGGCAGAGAAAGCCGTTGATGCCCTGGTGAAAAAGTTAAAAAAGAAGAAGGGTGCCATGGAGGAGCTGGAAAAAGCCCTGAGCAATCCTGGGCAGCCCAGCAAATGCGTGACCATTCCTCGCTCCCTCGATGGGCGCCTTCAGGTTTCCCACCGAAAGGGCCTGCCCCACGTTATCTACTGCCGGGTGTGGCGCTGGCCAGATTTGCAGAGCCACCATGAGCTGAAACCATTAGATATGTGTGAATTTCCCTTCGGGTCTAAGCAGAAGGAAGTGTGTATTAATCCATACCACTACAAGAGAGTGGAAAGTCCAGGTGTGATCAGGCCTTCAGTGCCATTTGAATGAGCTCTTACTGGGGAGGGGTGGGAGGTCAGTGCTCGAAGGGCAGCAGGACAAGGTAAAGTAAAGTGGATGCTAGGGGGTATTTTCAGCAAGAATTGGGGATTTGATTCATCACTCTCCTGCCCGGGGGCTAAACGCTTGGGAATGTACAGAAGTATTAGTGGTTGGAACTTGTTCTCAAGAAGCTTTCCTTCTTGTGGGGAGGCTGGAGGGGAGACTAGAAAAATTTTTAGATATGAGGAAAAGGGGATGCATTTTATTATGTAACCAGGAAGGTAGGCTTTGCCAATTTGGGAACTTCTGAGTTCCCGTGCGCTCAGGCAGTGCTAAAGTGGGAGTTGGTGTGGGCATAGATTAAGGAAGGTAGAAATGAATCAGGGAAGGCCTTTTGGAGGAGATGAGCTTTCAGGAGAGCTGAGGACTGTCAGTCAACCATTTTGGAGAATACTATGATAAAGAGACTTAGATTTTGAGTATTAGAATCAATATTTTGATGGTAGAATTTTAAAATGCTCTGTGAGAGCTCCAACATTCTTCCTGTTGAAGCAATATTTTCTGCCATAAACTCCTGCCCCGGAATGTGGATTTCCAAATCAGTAGCACAGTGCGGGGAAGCTAATAGAATATAGGGACATCTGGCCCTTAAGTAATGTGTACATGAAGAATTCTGGGGGTGCCGTTCAGCATTCTGAACTACTCATTTTTACTACCTCTAGTGATTATTATTCTTAGGGTATTTATTAAACACATACTATGTGTCAAGTATTGTTTAAGAACTGGGGTAGATAAAATTGTTTAAGAGCTGGGGTGAATCAGGCTGGAAATGTTCCTGGTTCTACCTCTGCCTCACAGTCTAAGGAGTATTGCATCCCCATTTTCCAGATGAGAAAATTTAGGGGCAAAATAGTTAAGTGGCTTGCCCAAGGTCACAAAGCAGGCAACTGGCAGATCTGGGATTAGACCACAAACCCATTCTCTTTCACCTGACCGCCCACCAAAATGCCATTTCTATCTGCTCTGGAACTTCTTAGAGTTAAGCCTCAAAAGCTAAAGTCGGTTCGTGCCATGGATCTCCGCTTGCCTCTCCAGATCTGGTCTGGCTCCCGGCAGTTTGGAGTAGCAACTGAATTTCCTGGGGAAGGTAGCTCCACGTCATCCTCAGAGGTGGTGGCAAAGGTTTGGTATTGGTCACTCACCTCTCTTGGGTCTTCTCTCAGCTGTATCCAGGTGTTTCATCCAGGATACAGAATAAAAAGCCAGCACAGCATGCCCCAGGCATGGATTTGTAGCCCAATTTCAGACCTTCCATTGGTGGGAATCAAGCAGCCAGTCCTACACCAGCAGCATGGAAGACATCTTGTTTCTTTGATGTTCCCTCAGGGACTACAAAACCCAGCAGCTCAGAGGAGCAACCAGCCAATATGAAACCTTTCCCCTTTGGTCTCTGCCCAAACAATTTTTGAACTTAGCTTGGGTTGGACTTGGCCCTGGAATTTTGACCAATCTGGGGTTTAATAGCCCTATTGCTCCCTCACCAGGCAAGCGAGCTGAGGTCAGTTGAGGGCTAGAAGAGGTGAATCCTAAGGAATCACAGGAGAGTGGAAAGAGCTTTATTTGTAGTTAACTGTTTACAGGCTTTCAGTGTTTTGGTCAGTCAATTAGTGGTATTTGCTGAGTGCTTACCAGATGCAGAGGACTGTACTAAGTGCTTATCTCTTGGTTTTTGTCTTCTAGTCTTGCCTCCGGTATTGGTGCCCAGGCATAGCGAGTTCAATCCGCAACACAGCCTTCTGGTCCAGTTCAGGAATCTAAGCCACAACGAACCTCACATGCCGCAGAATGCCACATTTCCAGACTCCTTCCAGCAGCCCAACAACATTTCCTTTCTCCTGTCTCCCAATAGCCCTTATTCTCCCTCACCAACCAGCAGCACGTACCCCAGCTCTCCAGCCAGCTCGGGGCCAGCAAGCCCATTTGAGCTTCCAGGTAAAAACAGAAAGTCAGAATGTACACTGAAACTATTAGCACAAGCCAAACCAAAACAAGGATGAAATCCCTTTTTCTCTGGCTGATCATGTGTTATCTCTGAATGCTTTACTATTGCTGGATTTTGGTCTGCAGACCCCTTTTATGCTGCATTTTTCCAAATATTGTTGCAATCCTTTTGGCTATTTTAGTTTTGATTTTTGACCTGAATTATCTCTTGGAGTAATAGAAAGATTTTCTTTGGGAGCTTTTCTTATCAGATTCTTAAATGCTCCTGTCACGAGCTTAAATGATAAATAAGTTAGTAACATTGAAGAGTGAGGCTTTAAGTACAATTTTCAATTATTTGTAAGACCCCTCATTTTTAGGTTCAACTCATTTTTAAACAAAGTATCTTCGGGCTTTGCAGAAAGTATTCAATATTTTTTCTTCCCCAGTTGAATGTGTTAAAATTCAGATGTCCCAGGTCTCAAATGTTGATGACTGATTGTTAGAGATAATTGAGAAGGCAAATGGATTTAGGTTGTGTGTGGCTGAGGGGAGGAACTGGGAAGGTCATGTGCATCCCGTTTTTAACGTGGGAGGAAATTCAGGCGGGCCTGTTGACCCTACTTGGAGGACCTAGAACTCCTCCTCTTGCCAGTGGCTTTGGTGGGTGTTGAAAAATTCAGTGAATGCTCACCATTTTCTAGACCCCATTATTGTAGGGGTGACCATAAGTATAATGGCACCTGACCATTGGTCAGTCTCATCTGGAGTCCACTCAAGCTCTTCCTCAATCACCGCTTCTCCTTGACTTTGCTCCAGTTAAGGCGATGAGGTAGTAGGTCCCCACGTTCAGAAGCTCCTGAGTTCTGGACTAGAAGGAGAAGAAATTGTTCCTGCCCCTAAAGACATTAAAATTTTGTGGATATATAGAGGTGACAAGCATGCCAGTTTGAACAAAACCAATCTTTGCCAAAAGAAGTTAAACTTGTGAGTGCTGTGTATGTAACCTTGAGCAAGTGACTTAACCTCTCTAGGCCTCCACTTGGTCTGGGGAATCAATTACCCGCTCTTCCTACCTCTTCGGTTGTGAGGACTATTAGGGACAGGAACTGTGTTCCATCTGATGATCTTCTTGTACCCAAGTGTTTAGCATAGTGCTTTGACAGATAGTAAACACTTAATAAATTCATTGTTATTATTGCCAAACAATAGAAGGGTAGAAATAAGAGGAATTTTGCTAGAGTAAAAAGGTGACTAATGTAATTTAGAATTAATCTTTATGGGAAGAGTACGCTTGAGTAGTATTTTTTATTAAGTGTTGGGATAGATCCAAGATAATCAGATCCATCACATTCGGAGCTCACAGCCTAAGAGGTAGGGAGAGAGGATACATTGTCCCCCTTATACAGATAAAGAAACTAAGTCATAGAGATGCTAAGTGACTTGCCCCAATTCATAGAGAGGGTTAGTGGTAGAGATGAGACTAGAACTTGGGGTCTTCTGACTCCTAGTTGCAGTGCTTGCTATACTAGGCCTCAGTTGGGGATCTACGTTCTTATAGAGAGGGTTGGGGAGTGCATTCTGGGCTAGGGAGTGTGACATGCAGGAGTGGATTAGTGGAAGAAGGACAATAGGGGTATGCTGGATGACCAGTAGGTTTTGGTGTCTGGAGAAAATTATCCTGAGCCAAGACTAGAGTGTAGATAATGATAATCATAATTGTGGGGTTGGTTAAGGGCTCTTTGCCAAGCACTGTCCTAAGCACTGGGGAAAATACAAGATACCTAGGTTCCACATAAGGCTTACAGTATTAGTAGGGGGAAGAATAAGTAACAAATCCCCAGCATGCAGATGAGGGAATTGAGGCCCAAAGAAGTTAAGTGACTTGCCCAAGCCCAGACAGCAGTTAAGTGGTGTAGCTGGGATTAGAACCCAGGTCCTCTGACTTACTGGCCCATACTTCTCCCATTAGGCCAAGCTGCTTCCCATGAGATGAGACTTTAGAGAGCAGGGAAGTCGGGGGAATCAGTGGAGGGGCTTAAAAATCCTGGCCAGGATCAGCTAAGTGAGAAAAATCCCAGGTGTGTGAAGGTAGCGGGTCTTTGAAGGAGAGATAGAACATCTGAGTGGCACAGAAGCTTTTGTGATGACTCAGTGAGTCATTGTGGCTCAGGACCAGATTTCCAGGGAAGTGAGTCTTGCAGGGGATCACTTAAAGGAAGAGTGCGGGCTTGGAGGTGCATCATTGGGAGGGTTCCCGGAAGTTAGGGGCAGAATCGAAGGATGTGTGGAGGCCAGAAGGTTTGAGGGGAATGAAAGGTCCCCCTCTGCTGGATAGGAAGAGGAAGAGGTTTGAGATGTGTTGATGGAAAGGCTAGATAGGATAATCTAAAAGTTTGCTTTTAAGATTATCTAAAGTCTAGTCAGAAGGGGGAGGATAAGGAAACCATGTGGCAGTTGAAACTGAGATGGAAAAGTATAGAAGCTGGACATTTCAATCGTATTTTTTGAGCACTTATGTGCAGAGCACTGGATTAATCATTTGGGAGAGTATTCATTCATTCATTCAATAGTATTTAATGAGCGCTTACTATGTGCAGAGCACTGTACTAAGCGCTTGGGATGAACAAGTCGGCAACAGATAGAGACAGTCCCTGCCGTTTGACGGGCTTACAGTCTAATCGGGGGAGATGGACAGACAAGAACAATGGCAATAAATAGAGTCAAGGGGAAGAACATCTCGTAAAAACAATGGCAACTAAATAGAATCAAGGCGATGTACAATTCATTAATAAAATAAATAGGGTAATGAGAATATAGACAGTTGAGCGGACGAGTACAGTGCTGTGGGGATGGGAAGGGAGAGGTGGAGGAGCAGAGGGAAAAGGGGAAAATGAGGGTTTAGCTGCGGAGAGGTAAAGGGGGGATGGCAGAGGGAGTAGAGGGAGAAGAGGAGCTCAGTCTGGGAAGACCTCTTGGAGGAGGTGAGTTTTAAATAGGGTTTTGAAGAGGGAAAGAGAATCAGTTTGGCAGAGGTGAGGAGGGAGGACGTTCCAGGACCGCGGGAGGACGTGACCCAGGGATCGACGGCGGGATAGGTGAGACCGAGGGACGGTGAGAAGGTGGGCGGCAGAGGAGCGGAGCGTGCGGGGTGGGTGGTAGAAAGAGAGAAGGGAGGAGAGGTAGGAAGGGGCAAGGTGATGGAGAGCCTTGCAGCCTAGAGTGAGGAGTTTTTGTTTGGAGCGGAGGTTGATAGGCAACCACTGGAGGTGTTGAAGAAGGGGAGTGACATGCCCAAATCGTTTCTGCAGGAAGATGAGCCGGGCAGCGGAGTGAAGAATAGAGAGTACAGTATAACAGAGTTGATAGACATTTTCCCTGCTACACCGAGCTTACAGTCTAGAGGAGGAGACAGACATTAAATAATAATTAATTTTACAGATATTTCCATAAGTGCTGTGGGGCTTTGGGAGTGGTGAACAAAAGCAAAAGTGCAAGGGTAACACAGAAAGGAGTGAAAGAGGAAATGAGATATTAGGGAAGGCCTCTTGGAGCAGTGTGCTTTTAATAACACTTTGAAGGCGGGGAGAGTGATCATGTGTTGGATATGAAGATAAAATGCATTTCAGGCCAGAGGCAAGACATGGGCAAGGGGTCGATGATGAGATAGACGGTATCGAGGTACAGTAAATTGGCTTTTGAGGAGCGAAATGTACAGGCTGGGTTGTAGGAAATCAGGGAAGTGTGGTAGGAGGAGAAAAGGCAATTGTGTCCTTTAAAGCTTATGGTAAAGAGTTTCCATGTGATGTGGAGATGTTATGGTTATGGTTGGTATTTGTTAAGCGCTTACCATGTGCCGAGCACTGTTCTAAGCGCTGGGGTAGACATAGGGGAATCAGGTTGTCCCACGTGGGGCTCACAATCCCAATCCCCATTTTACAGATGAGGGAACTGAGGCACAGAGAAGTTAAGCGACTTGCCCACAGTCACACAGCCGACAAGCGGCAGAGCTGGGATTCGAACTCATGAGCCCTGACTCCAAAGCCCGTGCTCTTTCCACTGAGCCACGCTGCTTCTCAATAGTAATAATGTTGGTATTTGTTAAGCGCTTACCATGTGCAGAGCACTGTTCTAAGCGCTGGGGTATACAAGGTAACCAGGTTGTCCCACATGAGGCTCACAATCATCATCCCCATTCTACAGATGAGGCAACTGAGGCCCAGAGAAGTGAAGTGACTCGCCCACAGCCACACAGCCGACAGCGGCGGAGCTGGGATTCGAACCCACGACCTCTGGCTCCCAAGCCCAAGCTCTCTCCACACTGAGCCACGCTGCTTCTCAGGCAATTGTCTGTCCTATGGGTACTCTCCCAAGCACTGAGTACAGTGCTCTGCAGACAGGAGAGACTCCATCAATCCCATTGATTGACTGAAGGTGCAGAACTGTAGGCACACTGGATTGAACACAGCTTCTGGTACAATATCTGCCTTCTGTCCTCCCAGCCCACACCGCTAGAACTCCATTTCAGGCAGGAATTTGCACAACTCTGCTTCTCAGAGAGAAATAGGGGAGGCACCCTGATCTCCTCCTGATATTAGAAACCACAAACTTCCACAATGAGCCCCAAAGGGTCCCTTCTCTGGAGAGTGAGGCTGGCTGTACCGTGACCCTACAGTCAGACTCTAGTCCCAGAGAGGCTTGACCCATCTAAAGAATTAAGGGCCCTGGGTCTTCTCAGTACTAGGCAAATCAGACAGAACTAGCTTCCTGCAGATGGATGGGCACCCACTGGAGGTTCCTGAGGAGTGGGGATTCTTGGGCAGAATGGCTTCGTAGAAAAATGACGTAGCAGAATAAAGTATGGACTCCCTCTATGGACTCCCTCTCTGGCTCCTCCTATGGGAGCAAAGCCAAAACATTCCTCTCACATTCAGCCGCCCTCTGCAGGCACTTGGAGTATTGACAGGCATTTTATTAACTTTTCTTTGCTGCCTTGTAAAATTGCTTGTGTCTTCTGTAGTTTTAATCATTCAATACTTTCCCATGTCAACATTTTAACTACAGATGGTAAGGGTTGTGGCTTGGCTGAGGGCAGAGTTAAGATAATGGTGGTATTTGTTAACTGCTCACTGTTTCTAAGCCCTAGGGTAGATATAAGATAATCAGGTTGTCCCACGAGGGACTCACAGTCTTAATCCCCATTTTACAGATGAGGTGACTGAGGCATAGAGAAGTTAATTGACTTGCCCAACATCACACAGCTGACAAGTGGTAGAGCCAGGTTTAGAACCCACAACCTCTGGCTCTCAAGCCCGTGCTCTTTCCGATAAGCCATGCTGCTTCTCATCTGCATCTGTAGTTACCAATTAGAAGTGATACATGGGAAATCTCAACCTTTCTTCCCTGCTGCTGATTCAGCATGTGGACACATAAGGGTTTCGCTTTAATGAACTTTGTGTTCTATTGAAGCTGCTGGGCAAAATTTGGATGAGCAACACTCAAATTTGTCGAAGTACAAGAGCCGTCAGACTTATCAACAAATCTTTGCAGCTTTCAGACATTGTTGATGCATCTGTAGGGATCATTTTTCTGTGGCTTATGGCAAGCTGGATGTTCCAGATGGATCGGCAGAGGTACCCTTTGGATTTTCTCCCCAGCGTCCTGAATTCGACTTCCAGCAGTCCCAACCAGAAGATAAAAGACAACCACCGATTAGGCGACTGCCGCCCACCTGCTATCGCTCTTGGACTCTGCCAGCCTCCTGCTCCATCGCACCTCGCCCACTCACCAACTTGGTCACACCCTCAATCTCTTCATCTCCTACCACTGCACTATCTCCTCCCTCACCAACTCTGAAATCCCTCTCTCAGACCATAACCTTCTCACCTGCCTCCTCTCTCACACTCTCTCCCCCTGCAAATCTGTATTACTCCCCCACAGAGACCTCCGCTCTCTTGATTCCAGCCATCTCTCCAAAAGCATCTCTCCCCACCTTGCCCCCCGTCCTCTCATCCCACTCTCGATCAAGTTACCACTCTCAACTCTACCCTCTCTACTCATCTCAACTCTCCCCCCTTTCCCTCCATCGCTCTCACTCCACTAACCCACAGCCCTGGGTCACTGCCTCTGTCCACCTCCTACACTCTTATGCTCAAGCTGCTGAGCCTGCTGGTGAAGGTCCAAGCACCAAGCCAATCTAATCCATTGTAAATTTATCCTATCCTACCTTAACTCTGCCCTCTCGGCCAGGCAAAACTTCTTTTCTTCCCTCATTGACACCCATGCCCATCACCACCGCCAATTGTTCAGACCTTTCATTCTCTCCTCAGGCCCCCCGTTCCTCCCCCTCCCCCAACAATCTGGCCACCTACTTCATAACAAAAATTAACACAATCAGGTCTGAGCTCCCCAAAGTCACCCCTCCCCCATTGCCTCCCCCCCAATTTCCCATCTTTCCCTGCAGTATCCTCAGAGGAGATCTCCTCCCACCTCGCAAGTGCCACCCTCTTCACCTGTGCCTTGGACCCCATTTCCGCTCACCTTATAAAAAACATCGCCCCTTCCCTCCTCCCCTCCTTCTATTTTTAACTGATGACTCTCCAATGACTTCTTTCCCTCTGCCTTCAAATATGCTCATGTCTCCTCCATCCTAAAAAAACCCTCTCTTGACCCCACTTCCCTTTCCAGTTATCACCCTATATCCCTACTACCCTTCCTTTCCAAGCTCCTAGAACGAGTCGTCTACACTTGTTCCCATTCTCTCCTGGACCCCCTCCAATCTGGTTTCCATCCCCACCACTCTATTCTCTCTCTAAGGTCACCCATGACCTCCTTCTCCCAAATCCAATGGTTCCTACTCTATCCTAATCCTCCTTGACCTCTCAGCTGCCTTTGACACTGTGAACCATCCCCTTTTCCTCCACACCTTATCTCACCTTGGCTTCACGGACTCCGTCCTCTCCTGGTTCTCCTCTTATCTCTCTGGCCGGTCATTCTCAGTCTCCTTCGCAGGCTCCTCCTCCGCCTCCCATCCTGTAACTGTTGGGGTTCCTCAAGGGTCAGTTCTTGGTCCTCTTCTGTTCTCCATCTACACTCACTCCCTTGGTGAATTCATTTACTCCCATGGCTTCAACTATCATCTCTATGCAGGTGACGCACAAATCTACATCTCCACCCCTGTTCTCTCCCCGTCCCTTCAGACTCGTATCTCCTCCTGCCTCCAGACATCTCTACCTGGTTGTCTGCCCGCCACCTAAAACTCAGCATGTCCAAAACTGAGCTCCTTATCTTCCCTCCCAAGCCCTGTCCTCTTCCTGACTTCCCTATCACTGTGGATGGTACGACTATCCTTCCCAACTCTCAAACCTGCAACGCTGGTGTCATCCTTGACTCAGCTCTGTCATTTAATCCAATGACATCCAATCAGTCTCCAGCGCCTGCCGGTCTCACCTTTACAGTATCGCCAAGAACCACCCTTTCCTCTCCACCCAAATGGCTATCTTACTGGTACAGGCTCTCATAATATCCTGGCTGGATTATTGTGTCAGCTTTCTTTCTGATCTCCCTTCCCCCGTCTCTCCCTGCTCCAGTCTATTCTTCATTCTGCTGCCTGGCTCATCTTCCTGCAGAAGCACTCTGGGCATGTCACTCCCCTTCTTAAAAACCTCCAGTGGTTGCCTGTCTACCTCCGCACAGAACAAAAACTTCTCACTCTAGGCTTCAACGCTCTCCGTCACCTTCCCCCCTCCTACCTCTCCTCCCTTCTCTCTTTCTACTGCCCACCCCATAGGCTCCACTCCTCTGCCGCCCACCTCCTCACCGTTCCTCATTCTCGCCTCTCCCGCCGCTGACCCCTGACTCACGTTCTCCTGCTGTCCTGGAACGCCTTCCCTTCCCTTCTCACCTCTGCCAAACTAATTTTCTTCCCCTCTTCAAAGCCCTACTGAGAGCTCACCTCCGCCAAAAGGTCTTCCCAGACTTGGCTTCCCCTTTTCCCTTTGCTCTCTCTGCCCTCCCTTCACCTCCCCTCAGCTAAGCCCCCATTTCTCCCCTTACCCTATGCTCCTCCCCCTCTCTCATCCCTTCAGCACTGTGTTCAACCACTCAGTTGTATATATTTTTATTACCCATTTATTTTGTTAATGAGATGTACATCCCCTTGATTGTATTTATTGCTATTGTTTTTGTCTGTCTCCCTTCCCCGATTAGACTGGAAGCCCGTCAGTGGGCAGGGATTGTCTCTATCTGTTACCGAATTGTACATTCCAAGCACTTAGTACGGTGCTACGCACATAGTTAGTGCTCAACTATTCAATGAATGAATGAGGAGGAGCTAATTTAAACCTTAGGCCCAGGGCCCTTCTCTTATTGCTGGCATACAGGACACACCCAAAATCCCAGGAGCAATTGTGTGGTAAAAGAGCCATGAGCCAAGTGGGCAAACCCCACCAGGGGTTGTGTGGGGAACCTGGGGTTTGAGCCTGAGCTGAGGCACTGTCATGTGATGGTATCTGTCTTCCTTTGGTTTCAAAAATCAGGTGTGATTCTGTCTCTCTTTTTCTTGTCTTTTGGTTTATAGCTGATACGCCTCCCCCAGCGTATATGCCTCCTGATGACCAGGTGGGGCAAGATAATTCTCAGTCAATGGATACAAGCAATAGTATGATTCCTCAAATTATGCGAAATGTAGATAATAGAGGTAAGATTTATGTTTTGTGATATTAAATTATGTTTCCTGGTGCAATTGGGTGAATTCGTGTTCTTTAAGACTTCTAGGTACTTCTAGTCATTTTCATTCAACATTGAAGAATGGAAAAAAATACCCATTCATTTGGTAAGGACTTGGGGAAGTATTGTAGTTTTGAGTTTCTATTTTCTCAAAGGGTGTAGTAATTTGCCTACCTATTGCAAGCACTCAGAATTGAGTAGTGGATTGGCTGATGATAACCAATCCACAGTACAACAGACTTAATGGCTTCCACTCCATTGCTCTTTTCATTTTATACTCCCAAGCTGACTGGGGACAGGATAAGCTGACAGCATCACAGCAACACTGTGGCAAAACCTGGAACGCAGCAGCAGCAGGGTTGCCATCATCAGGAAAGATTGGGTGTGTCCCTAAAGCCCATAAATATATTCAGTGTCTGTACATCTGGGGTAGTGGCAGGAAGAATCCCATTGTCTCTGTACTGTGGCCCTAAGACAGGGAAGACGGGGCAACTCCCATGCCTGCCTGCCCAGGGAGTGGACAACTCATCCGTTACGTGCGGGAGAGATGAGTCTTCTCCTGGGAAATAAGGCCAAAGTGACAAACTCACATGGGACATCACATTCCCCTTCACAAGTTGGCTGCACCCTCTTCTCCATAACCTTAGACGTCTTGGTGCTCCCCCACCAGTTTTTCAGATGCTGCTGTGCTCCTTCCCTGCGGCAGGGTGAGGGCAGAAAGGGAAGTAGGGATAGGGAGCCCCCCGACTCCTGCCTTTTTTTTGCCCTTCCTCTTCCCAGCTGCCTCCTTGGTAGCTTTTCTTCCTGTCCCCAAGTCAATATGTGTAGAGCACTGAACCAAGCGCTTGGAATGTGCAGTTCGACAACAGATAGAGACAATCCCTACCCAATGATGGGCTCATAGTCTAAACGGGGAATATAGCAAAGCAAAACAGAACAAAACAAAAACAAGACAACATTTTCTAGATAAATAGAATCAAGGGCTTGTACACCTCATTAACAAAATAAATAGGGTAATAAATAATATATACAAATGAGCACAGTGCTAGGGGCAAAGGGGGAGCAGCAGAGGGCTGTGGGGAGAGAAAGGGGAGCAGAGGGAAAGCGGGGCTCAGTCTCGGAAGGTCTCTTTGAGGAGGTGAGCTCTCAGTAGGGTTTTGAAGAGGGGATGAGAGTTAGTTTGGCAGATGTGAGGAGGAAGGGCATTCATTCCAGGACAGCGGTAGGATGAGGGCCAGGGGTCGACGGTGAGATAGGCATGAACAGCGGATAGGAGTTGAGAGGCAGAGGAATGGAGTGTACGGGGAGGGCAGTAGAAAGAGAGAAGGGAGGTGAGGTAGGAAGGGGCAAGGTGATGGAGAGCTTTGAAGCCAAGCTTTAAAGCCAAGAGAAACAGAGGCCAGGCACTGCCACTGACAGCTCTATGCAAGGAGGAGGGAGGAAGGGGAAGCAGTGGCTGTGTTTTTGAGGCTGTTTTTCAGTGCCCCCAACATCCCTCCTCCCCCAGTTGGGTTTATACACCTTGCAAAAAGTGACCTCTCTGTGCTGGGCACTGGACATCACCTAGCTATGGGGCAAATAGATGCCATGACCAGTGCCCAATGCCGGCAAGAAAAAAATGTGAAAACCAGGTGTTTTTTTCCATACTATTGATCAGAATCTTTCTCAGCAGTGACTGTCCTGGAATCAGCCAATCAGTCAGGGCTACTATTTATTGAGTACTAGAGACTAGAGTAGACTAAACCTACTCTTAGCTCTTTGTTCATATCATTTAACCAAATTGTGCCCTTTTTTCGATCCAAGTTTGGGCAGCAACCAAATTTGTCCTTTACAAATCCTGATTTAAATCCATTCATTGCAGCAAGTTAAAGGATAGGTAAACTTGGAAACATCATTCCCTTTTCACCATGACCTTATTAGTGCTTCATTAGATCATGTAATGTGTCTGAGGCCCCATTTCTTTGCTCTGCCTAACACCTAGGGTGCGAAGGTGGCTGGCTGCTGGTTTCTTCTGTTTGTTCGGATCCGACCAGGATGATTTAACTTGCTTTTTCTGCCTTTGTCTTGTGTTAGATGAGCACAAAATCAACCTCTCCCAAGTTAGAGGGCCTCACATACGATTTCGTTTTCATGCTTAGGAGTTTCAGAATTTGTTTTAAGTGAGTCTTTCCTGAGAAGAGATTGTGAAACCCTTACTCAAATCTTTTTAACTTGTGTCCCTATGGAGCTTGCAATAATTAGATAGACTTAACTTGACTTATATTAATAATTTTGGTATTTGTTAAATGTTTACTGTGTGCCATTCATTCATTCAGTAGTATTTATTGAGCACTTACTGTGTGCAGAGCACTGTACTAAGCGCTTGGAATTAAGTCGGCAACAGAGGGAGACAGTCCCTGCCATTTGATGGACTTACAGTCTAATCGGGGGAGACAGACAGACAAGAACAATGGCAATAAACAGAGTCAAGGGGAAGAACATCTCGTAAAAACAATGACCCTAAATAGAATCAAGGTGATGTACATTTCATTAACAAAATAAATAGGGTAATGTAAATATATACAGTTAAGCAGACGAGTACAGTGCTGAGGTGATGGGAAGGGAGAGGGAGAGGAGCAGAGGGAGATGGGAAAAGAGGGTTAAGGGAGAAGGGGAGCTCAGTCTGGGAAGGCCTCTTGGAGGAGCTGAGTTTTAAGTAGGGTTTTGAAGAAGGGAAGAGAATCAGTTTGGCGGAGGTGAGGAGGGAGGGCGTTCCAGGACCGCGGGAGGACGTGGCCCAGGGGTCGACGGCGGGATAGGCGAGACCCAGGGACGGTGAGGAGGTGGGCGGCAGAGGAGTGGAGCGTGCAGGGTTGGCAGTAGAAAGAGAGAAGGGAGGAGAGGCAGGAAGGGGCAAGGTGATGTAGAGCCTTGAGGCCTAGAGTGAGGAGTTTTTGTGTGGAACAGAGGTTGATAGGCAACCACTGGAGGTGTTTAAGAAGGGGAGTGACATGCCCAGAGCATTTCTGCAGGAAGATGAGCCGGGCAGTGGAGTGAAGAATAGACGGAGCAGGGCGAGAGAGGAGGAAGGGAGGTCAGAGAGAAGGCTGACACAGTAGTCTAGCCGGGATATAACAAGAGCCTGTAGCAGTAAGGTAGCCGTTTGGGTGGAGAGGAAAGGGCAGATCTTGGCGATATTGTAAAGGTGAAACTGGCAGGTCTTGGTAACAGATAGGATGTGTGGAGTGAACGAGAGAGACGAGTCAAGGATGACACCGAGATTGTGGGTCTGAGAGACGGGAAGGATGGTCATGCCATCCACGGTGATAGGGAAGTCTGGGAGAGGACCGGGCTTGGGAGGGAAGATGAGGAGCTCAGTCTTGCTCATGTTGAGTTTTAGGTGGCGGGCCGACATCCAGGTGGAGACATCCTGGAGATAGGAGGAGATGCGAGCCTGAAGGGAGGGGGAGAGGACAGGGGCAGAGATGTAGATCTGTGTGTCATCTGCGTAGAGATGGTAGTCAAAGCCGTGAGAGTGAATAAGTTCACCAAGGGAATGAGTGTAAATGGAGAACAGAAGAGGACCAAGAACTGACCCTTGAGGAACTCCAACAGTTAAAGGATGGGAGGGGGAGAAAGCACCTGCGAAGGAGACCGAGAATGACCGGCCAGAGAGATAAGAGGAGAACCAGGAGAGGACGGAGTCCGTGAAGCCAAGGGGAGATAAAGTGTGGAGGAGGAGGGGATGGTCGACAGTGTCAAAGGCAACAGAGAGCTCAAGGAGGATCAGAATGGAGTAGGAGCCATTGGATTTGGCAAGAAGGAGGTCATGAGTGACCTTAGAGCAGTCTCGGTAGAGTGGAGGGGATGGAAGCCAGATTGGAGGGGGTCTAGGAGAGAATGGGAGTTAAGGAATTCTAAGCAGCGATTGTAGACAACTCGTTCTAGGATTTTGGAGCATTGGGGTGGATATAAGCAAATTGAGCTGGATTCAGTCCCTGTCCCATACAGGGCTCACAGTCTCAATATCCATTTTACAGATGAGGAAACTGGGGCACCAAGAAGTGAAGTGACTTGCCCGAGGTCACAGAGCAGACGAGTGGTAGAGCTGGAATTAGAACCCATGACCATCTGGCTTCCAGGCCCTATACACTCCCCATTACTCCACATGTTTACATAGCTTGTACTTAATGGAAGTTTTAAATGACATTTCTAGGCATGTGGGCAAACAGGAAGTTTTATCCACTTTTAAAAACTTAGTGCGGGGCTGGCTACCTTTAAGGGAGATTAACAGCAGCAAAGAACACGGTCCGAATTAAATTTTGTTCCTGAAAATCACAGCTATTTAATTTAGAATGCCGCACCTACAGACCCCGATACTGTACCAAATGAGCAATCCACGTACTGAAAATAGTCCTAGTTCATGCTTTCATCTCAACAGAACAAGATACTGATAGACTGGCATTCTGAGAGGGAAGCTTTGCCTTCAAAGTTGTCCAATCAGGGCGGAATCCTGCCGGGGGACCAGCCCATCTTGCCCGGCTGTGACTCTTCTCGCTTGGCCTGATCACAGGTCATGAAGTCCAAGAAGATCACAGGAGCTCGCAGAGTAGAAGTGGAGCTGACCGAGATCTGGAACAATTTGACTTTTCATAGTTTTACCCCATTTTTCAAAATGTGCTCCCTATTTAAATTTCAGAAGCAATGTGTTTTTCACATTAAAAGATTAGTATCCATATATTTCACAAGTATTTGAGTAATCCTCTGAAAATGCCTGCTTTCTCCCAACATGCTTGCAGACGTCCAGCCTGTGGCTTATGAAGAGCCCAAGCACTGGTGTTCGATTGTCTACTATGAATTAAATAATCGTGTGGGCGAGGCCTTTCAAGCATCTTCAACCAGCGTCCTAGTGGATGGGTTCACGGACCCTTCGAACAACAAAAGTAGATTTTGCTTAGGATTATTGTCCAATGTCAATCGCAATTCTACAATTGAGAATACCAGGCGACATATCGGTAAAGGTAATTCAATGAAATAGAATAAAAACTCGTAAAAGCACAGTGTTTAATGGCATTCGGGGATTAAGATGATTCATTGCTGTTACCTGGGAAATTTGAATTACAATGTTAAGAGTAACTTGCTGGATAAATTGCCTTCTGGAGATATTTTGGCACTTTGCACTCCTAGCTATAGAGTTCAGATCAAAATAGACACAGCTAAAGCTTTCCCACTCGCCCACCATAATTTTAATCAATCAATAGTTTTCACTGAGTGCTTATTGTGTGCAGAGCACTGTACTAAGCTGTTGGGGAAGTACAATAACGACTTGATTTTCCACCTCTCCTTTTCCTATTTCTGTCCCTTGCTTAGAGGCATATGCCTGGACTTGTTTTTCTGGCCCTTGTTCCATGACCTCTGACTTGGGAGAAACAAAGAGTCTCGCCTAGAAATGTATTGATAAATCCAAGGAAATAGATCTTGAGCAGCTTTTAAGATTTATGGAATGGAAGAAAAAGGAAAATATTCTCAATTGGGACAACACTCCCACGAAAATAGTTTGTCATGGTAGCCATATTAATGCACATCAAGAAACCAAGACTGTTGAGGTCTGCATGTCAGTCTTATTTATTAAGCACTTACTGTGGCCAGAGTACTGTAATAATAATGATGATGGTATTTGCTTACTGTGTGCCAGTCACTGTACTAAGCACTCGGGTAAGATACAAGTTCTTTCCCCACTGCCTTCAAACATGCTCACGTCTCCCCCATCCTAAAAAAACCCGCTCTTGACCCCACTTCCCCCTCCAGTTATTGCTCTATCTCCCTACTACCCTTCCTTTCCAAAATCCTAGAACGAGTCGTCTACAATCAATGCTTAGAATTCCTTAACTCCCATTCTCTCCTAGACTCCCTCCAATCTGGCTTCCGTCCCCTCCACTCTTCCGAGACTGCACTCTAAGGTAACCCATGACCTCCTTCTTGCCAAATCCAATGGCTCCTACTCCATTCTGATCCTCCTTGACCTCTCTGCTGCCTTTGACACTGTCGACTATCCCCTCCTCCTCCATACCTTATCTCACCTTGGCTTCACGGACTCCGTCCTCTCCTGGTTCTCCTCTTACCTCTCTGGCCGGTCATTCTCGGTCTCCTTCGCTGGCGCCTCCTCCCCCTCCCGTCCTTTAACTGTTGGAGTACCTCAAGGGTCAGTTCTGTTCCTGGAGTTCCTCAAGGGTCAGGCCCTCAAGCGTCAGGCCCTCTTCTGTTCTCCATTTACACTCTCCCTCGGTGAACTAATTCGCTCTCACGGCTTTGACTACCATCTCTACGCAGATGACACGCAGATCTACATCTCCGCCCCTGTCCTCTCCCCCTCCCTTCAGGCTCGCATCTCCTCCTGCCTCCAGGACGTCTCCACCTGGATGTCGGCCCACCACCTAAAACTCAACATGAGCAAGACTGAGCTCCTCATCTTCCCTCCCAAACCCAGTCCTCTCCCAGACTTCTCTATCACCGTGGATGGCACGACCATCCTTCCCGTCTCTCAGGCCCGCAATCTCTGTGTCATCCTTGACTCGTCTCTCTCGTTCACCCCACACATCCTGTCCGTTACCAAGACCTGCCGGTTTCACCTTTACAATATTGCCAAGATCCGCCCTTTCCTCTCCACCCAAACGGCTACCTTACTGCTACAGGCTCTTGTTATATCCTGGTTAGACTACTGTGTCAGCCTTCTCTCTGACCTCCCTTCCTCCTCTCTCGCCCCGCTCCAGTCTATTCTTCACTCTGCTGCCTGGCTCATCTTCCTGCAGAAACGCTCTGGGCATGTCACTCCCCTTCTTAAACAACTCCAGTGGTTGCCTATCAACCTCCGCTCCAAACAGAAACTCCTCACTCTAGGCTTCAAGGCTCTCCATCACCTTGCCCCTTCCTGCCTCTCCTCCCTTCTCTCTTTCTACCACCCACCCTGCACGCTCCGCTCCTCTGCTGCCCACCTCCTCACCGTCCCTCGGTCTCACCTACCCCGCCGTCGACCCCTGGGCCACGTCTTCCCGCGGTCCTGGAACGCCCTCCCTCCTCACCTCCGCCAAACTGATTCTCTTCCCTTCTTCAAAACCCTACTTAAAACTCAGCTCCTCCAAGAGGCCTTCCCAGACTGAGCTCCTCTTCTCCCTCTACTCCCTCTACCACCCTCCCTTCACCTCTCTGCAGCTAAACCCTCTTTTCCCCCTTTCCCTCTGCTCCTCCCCCCTCCCTTCCCATTCCCTCAGCACTGTACTTGTCCACTCAACTGTATATATTTCCATTACCCTATTTATTTTGTTAATGAAATGTACATCGCCTTGTACATCGTTACCATTGTCGCTTCTCAATCCCTAGAGAAGCAGCGTGGCTCAGTGGAAAGAGCATGGGCTTTGGAGTCAGAGGTCATGAGTTTGAATCCCAGCTCTGCCACTTGTCAGCTGTGTGACTGTGGGCAAGTCACTTAACTTCTCTGTGCCTCAGTTACCTCATCTGTAAAATGGGGATTAAGACTGTGAGCCCCACGTGGGACATCCTGATTCCCCTGTGTCTACCCCAGCGCTTAGAACAGTACTCGGCACATAGTAAGCACTTAATAAATACCAACATTATTATTATTATTATTATTTTTACAAGATGTTCTTCCCCTTGACTCTATTTATTGCCATTGTTCTTGTCTGTCCGTCTCCCCCGATTAGACTGTAAGCCCGTCAAACGGCAGGGACTGTCTCTATCTATTGCCGACTTGTTCATTCCAAGTGCTTAGTACAGTGCTCTGCACATAGTAAGTGCTCAATAAATACTATTGAATGAATGAATGAATCAATCAATCAATCAATCAAGTTGAGGTGGACACAGACCCTGTCCCACAAGAGGTTCACAGTTTCAATCCCTATTTTACAGATGAGGTAACTGAGGCATGCAAAAGTGAAGTGACTTGCCCAAGTCACTCCCCTTCTTAAACAACTCCAGTGGTTGCCTATCAACCTCCGCTCCAAACAAAAACTCCTCACTCTAGGCTTCAAGGCTCTCCATCACCTTGCCCCTTCCTACCTCTCCTCCCTTCTCTCTTTCTACCGCCCACCCCGCACGCTCTGCTCCTCTGCCGCCCACCTCCTCACCATCCCTCGGTCTCGCCTATCCCGCCGTCGACCCCTGGGCCACGTCCTCCCGCGGTCCTGGAACGCCCTCCCTCCTCACCTCCGCCAAACTGATTCTCTTTCCCTCTTCAAAACCCTACTTAAAACTCACCTCCTCCAAGAGGCCTTCCCAGACTGAGCTCCTCTTCTCCCTCTACTCCCTCTGCCATCCCCCCTTTACCTCTCCGCAGCTAAACCCTCATTTTCCCCTTTTCCCTCTGCTCCACCTCTCCCTTCCCATCCCCACAGCACTGTACTCGTCCGCTCAACTGTATATATTTTCGTTACCCTATTTATTTTGTTAATGAATTGTACATCGCCTTGATTCTATTTAGTTGCCATTGTTTTTACGAGATGTTCTTCCCCTTGACTCTGTTTATTGCCATTGTTCTCGTCTGTCCGTCTCCCCCGATTAGACTGTAAGCCCGTCAAACGGCAGGGACTGTCTCTATCTGTTGCCGACTTGTTCATCCCAAGCGCTTAGTACAGTGCTCTGCACAAAGTAAGCGCTCAATAAATACTATTGAATGAATGAATGAAAGGTCACACAGCAGAGCCACGATTAGAACCCTGACTCCCAGGCCAGTGCCCTATCCACTACGCCCTGCTGCTTCTCCAAGTGCTTACTTGACTGAGCACTTGGGAGATTACAGTGCAATAGAGTTGGTAGACGTGTTCCCTGACCACAATGAGGTTGATGGTAACAGAAGAAGAAACAGATTATTATTAAAATTTTCCTTTCCTCTGCAGGAATTAAATATGCACGTCCCACATTTAAATATGATTCCTCAAATGGGCACCTATTGTGCATATTTATATTGTCCAGCATTTTTCTTAACTTGGCTGTTTTGAAAGAAGTAAAACCTGGATTCTTTACAGTAGAAGAAAGATCCACACTTTGAAAAAGAAAATAAACTTTAAAGAGAGCTATTGTACTCCTAGGCAGCATCCTTGTACCCTTTGATCTGGGTACAGATGCAAGATGCTTCTTTTAGCTTAATACCAAAATGAAGCTAATTTCTACACCTGACCAACCGAAAACAGAGTTTCAAGCAAGTACTTTCCCCATTTTCTTCTCCCTCCAAATCTATCTCAAAAATAGCTAGAGAAGGACATCTAGTGGACATTACACTCAAGTCCTGGCTTAGTTTTAACAAAGCCAATGCGTTCTTTATTGGGTGTAGATCATGGTGGAAAAGTATTTGAATTCCAACATAGGAAGAATCTTTCAAATATTAAGTCTGATGTGTAAGATAAATAATGCAGCAACCAAGTTCTTACTCATGGGTTTTTTTGTACTTTTTCTTTATTTTAAGGGGTTCACCTTTATTATGTTGGTGGGGAAGTTTATGCTGAGTGCTTGAGTGACAGCAGCATATTTGTTCAGAGTAGAAACTGCAACTACCATCATGGTTTCCACCGTACCACTGTGTGCAAGATTCCTAGTGGCTGCAGCCTAAAGATTTTTAACAATCAGGAGTTTGCTCAGCTTCTGGCACAGTCTGTCAATCACGGATTTGAGGCAGTGTATGAACTCACCAAAATGTGCACCATTCGCATGAGTTTTGTGAAGGTAAGTGGATTCTCTTGTCATATTAGTGTGCAATATCCTGCATTCCAGAGGACTTGCAATTTCTAGAAAGATTTCTGGAAAGATTGCTGAGGAAGAATGAGCCTGCCTGGAAAATTCAGATCAAATCATGAGCTAAGAAGTTATTTGTTCCCATGCTTCTTAGCCCAGAATGTCAAGTACAGAATTCTAGTGCTATCAGATCTCCTGCAGTTTGGTGATTATGTTCTTGAATAGTCCTCACATCAGCCTTTTAAGACTCTACTCGCCAGGGCGAGGCCAGGTCTTACCATCCCGCACCGGGTGGTGGCCAGACAGATATACGTTGGCCAAAGAGCAATTCAAATACTACGTCACCTCTTTGATATCGGCAACCCCACCATATTTTGATTTGCTAATAATAAGTAGTAAAAATATCAAAATCAAAACTAGAAGATATTTATCCATGTTTCAACTTCTGCCCATTTCTGATAACATCTTCAGAGGAGGGCAGACCAGCAAACGTGGCCTGAGGCAATTCTTTAGGGTAATATAATTTTTTTTCCTGCCATTTCATAATTTATAGGAAACATCACACCATACTGCTTCATTCCTTTCTAAAATGAGTTCTCCAGTGAACAAAACTTAGGAAGCCTGTCCTTTATGATCAGCTAGAAATTAGCTGTGGTCTTGAATTTGTTGTCTTTTCATAATTACCACACAGTTGTTTGCAAATACCTTTGATCTTAGTAACCCTCTTCAGAGCCTTTGTTGAGAAGAAAACTAGAGATGGATACGTGATCTTTTCATTTGCTTCTATTCCTCTTAGGAGATTTTACTCCTAGAGAAGCAGCGTGGTGCAGTGGAAAGAGCACGGGCTTTGGAGTCAGAGGTCGTGGGTTCGATTCCCGGCTCTGCCACTTGTCAGCTGTGTGACTTTGGGCAAGTCACTTCACTTCTCTGTGCCTCAGTTCCCTCATCTGTAAAATGGGGATTAAGACTGTGAGCCCCACTGGGACAACCTGATTCCCCTGTATCTACCCCAGCGCTTAGAACAATGCTTTGCACATAGTAAGCGCTTAAATACAAATACCAACATTTTACTTGAATAACACACCTTATGAGTTTCATGACCCCCATTATTTATTATTTATTCAATATTTATTGAGCACTTACTATTGAGCTATGTACTAAGCGCTTGGAATGTACAAATCGGCAACAGATAGAGACAGTCCCTGCCCATTAACGGGCTTAGAGTCTAATCAAAATTATTGAACTTCATTGTTCCTGTGCTTAAAGTTCTGAAATATATTGAATGATTGTTATTAATAATACTTTCATTTCTGCCACTTGTTAAGTATTTATTGATGTGCAGGAGCCAGACGAAACTCCAGGGAAAGAAAACAGCATAAGTTGAGCGCTATTATTTTAATAGGTCTGTGTGGCCCATAGAGAGAGTGAAATCGAGTGTTCGTTTAGTCATTTGCAGTACCAGAAAGGCATGACATTAAATGCAGAAATGATTATCTTGCAGATCATGTTGTGTGGACATGGTAAAAATCAAGACTAAAATATGACCTGAAATTTTTGAATCCTGAACGTGATTTTTCCAGAATTGTAAAATATACATAAAACCTCATCCTACTGCCTTGCATTTATTGGAATGGAGTCTATTATTACTGTTTACCTAGTATATTCATTCAGTAATATTTATTGAGTTCTTACTTTGTGCAAAGTACTGTTCTAAGGCCTTGGAAAGTACAGTTCAGCAACAAATACAGACAATCCTTGCCCACAACGGACCCCTCCATATTGTCTTGCCTCAAGTGGGTTACTTTGGAAATTATATATTTGCTACACTGTGGTCTGGAGGGAGTTCTAATATCCAGTGTGTTTGCTCTCCTAGGGTTGGGGCGCTGAATATCATCGGCAAGATGTAACGAGTACTCCGTGTTGGATTGAAATCCATCTTCATGGCCCCCTCCAATGGCTGGATAAAGTACTGACACAGATGGGCTCTCCTCTTAACCCCATCTCTTCTGTTTCTTAGTGCCATCGAAAGTATCTTCTCTGACTCTTGCATTAGTGAACTCATTTTAATTTTAGAAAAACTTTCAGCATGGTTGCTGTCAGCTGCTCCACAGAGAACAGAGTGAAACAGTTTTCAGTGTTGTTTTTTCCATCTTGCTGCGACCAATTCATTTGTATTTTGTGATAAATCTGCATTTCTTTGTCCATTCTCATGGTATTATATGGCGGGAGTTGAGTGCTAGCAACACTCAGAAAAATGCAGAGCAAGTAATTTTTCCCTTCAGTTTAAACTATTTAATCTGGCATTCATTTTCATCTAGAAGAAAGAATAAAAAACTATTGACGCCTCGGGAACTAACGTGGATATTTTTAGAAATCATAAACACTATTTTTTCACAACCTTGGGTGCAGCTCAAGCTGATTGACACATTTTCGATTGATGTCAAAATCCACTTGGCATTTTACAGTTCAGCGTTCACTTCATAATAATGTGACATGTAGCTAACTTTTCCTGTATATTTTTTATGTTATTACACACAGGAATTGGCATCAAGTATTTGACATTACCTTTGGAAAAATGCAGTCACGAACACAATACCGTAGCCCAGGATCCCAGTTCCTGGATCGTAGTTCGCTGTGCAACGTTGCCTTTTGGCCACCATCTTCTGGACTGTAATTTTGACTTGAGATGACCTTATTTTGCACTTTTGTGGGTGAAAAATTGTGTTCCATCTTGATAACCAGCCCAAGTACTTTCCCTGTTGGTACCCCCTTTTTTGTATTGGTGTAAACAGTACAATTTGTCAAGAACAGTACATACTTAAATTTGCCAGAGGCTTGGTTTTCAGGAGCCAATTGTTCTTTTCAAGCAAAATTATGAGGTCACCCTGCTTTCAAACTGGGTCCATGTGCCCTCCAGCTCAATCCGGTTCATTACCCAAGTTTGTTGTCGAGGCACTTGGCATTTATCTTGCCCCTAGCACTGGCTAGGTTAGTCTGCCTCTGGTGCAGAAGCACCAGTTGTGTGGCAGTTGAATGGTTTAGTAGTGGAGCAAGATCCCATGGTTGAGGATTTCTACCTAATGCTCACTGGAATCAGCAGTGTGGCTGAAACTGCTCTGACTCCTTCCCCCCAAATCTAACACTACCTGGACACAAATATCTGTTTCCGTCAGTAGACTATCAAGGAGAATGAGATTAAAACGCAAAAACAGTAGTACTTATTGAAACATCATGTAATTAGTTACTGGAAATCCTAGGGTAAAGAACTCTTGGGAAGTTTCTTTAGAGAACTTGGGGAAAATATGTGCTTAATGTTGTCATCCCTGCATCACATGGTACTTCGAAGAGCAGTTTTTTTAAAACAACCATTGAAACTTGTTTACGTGTCAAGAGATTCTCGATTAGCAAATGTCTTAAATCTTTTGGGAACTGTAAACTCTTTTGTACAGAAATAACTACTTTGACATGCTATATACAGGTTATTTTTTTTCCCGTCTTTTGAGAGAAAAGTCCACTTTTGAAGAAAGGGGAGGTGGTTCCTTTTTTTTTGTCTTTCTCTATGCCATTACTTTTTGCTTTTGTGAATTGCTGCCCATGGATGGTTTGGTATCATACCATCGAAGAGGGAGGCCACACAAATTCTAGCCGGAGCCTGAAACTGCAGCTTTCCCTACACAGTTGGAGAATTTCCCAACTTAGATATTTGTGGAGCTCATTCTTTCTCCCCTGTGGGACTAAATCTTCCAACAAAGCAGTTTCTCTTCAGCCTTTAGGCATTACCTAAAGCTGTGTCTTCCTAGGGAGCAAGCTCCCAAGAAAAATGGTTGGTAAAAAACCCAGAGTTAAAAGCAGATCAGACTCAGTTCAGCAAGGGAGAGGCATGGTTTTAATTATGTGACCAGCAGGTAGTTGATGGCCTTAGTGGTTTATGGCTATTTTGAATTTACTGCTAGTTTGTCAAGGCAGATTCAGAAATTATTAGGAATTGGCCATAATTCTGTATATGATAGCTTTTGCCCTATACACTGGGTTACCCCTCACAGTCAAGGAATAGATATCTAGTTTGCAAGGCTAAGAGGTCTGAACCATGTCATTTCCAGATTGGGTCTGTTTATTCATCTTTCCTTTTAGCTAGGATCCTATGAGAGAAGATCTCTCTGACCTACATAAGGCATACTGGCTTCCGGACATTACAGGGTTGGAAGGAGCAGCTGTGCTCATATTTATGGGGTCAGGTCCAGGGCTGAGTATTTTCTAACATGGCCTTTCCTGACATTGGAAACTGTATGCAGGCATGCAGGTTCTGGGAAAACTGGCTGTGGTGCAGCCAGTTCAGAGCTTCTTCCTGTCCCGAAGAAGCTAGTGACCGGTTCAGGAACGACGCTGTCAGCTAAGTCCCGATTTGTGCAGGGGGGGTTAACTCCTATTCTGACCAACTCCAGTGGTGGCTCCTGCACAGTAGTGAAACCAGAGAGGAAAGTTCTTCACTGCTGGCCCTGGCTATCCACTTTCTACCTGTTTGGTGGCATTCTATTTCATTAATTGAGTCTCATCAGTGGATAAGGAAACTTTCAACAGGTAACAAGCCTTCCTCCACACATGTTGGGAAAGCAACATGATCCCCAGGCATTCATTTTGTTTTAACCTCTTATAAAGATGGTGATATTCCATCAGTTGAATAAGCTGCGTTAGGGCCAAACACTTTGTACTGTCCCAAACATTTCACAAGGGGGCTTAACCTCTCCAAATCCATATAATTTTTTCTTTGATCAAACAGTCCTTCCGATTTTCACAAGTGCAGGGAGCTTGCACCTTCTCTTCCATGGTCAGCATTCTTTTAGGGATTTGTCTGTGAGTGCCTTTTGATTTAAGAAACAAGAAAACTTGCTGAAGAAGGACATGAAAGGGTGAAATATTGATTGTGATTAAAACTTCCCATTTGAAAGGCCTTTAAACAAACTAACATCATTTTCAGTCCCACAGCCAGGATTTGACAGATTAATTTTTTTCAACTCCAATAAATGTTTAAAAATTTAAAATTTCTTATTTAAATTGATGCAGTTGCAGTCAGGGAGTATGTGTTGGTACATGTTTGTGCTTTTTTCTTTTTCGTCAAAGGAGACTATTTAAATGCAGATACCAACAAAGACCAACCAATCAACATAAAATAAAAATGCTCTTCTGTGCTGCACCATAAACCTGCTTTATGTTTCTATCGCATCAGGATCATTGTGCTTTTGTTTGCGTTATAGGAAATATGGTTCTAGTAACAAGTTTCATTTGTTTATCTTTTTGTTCCTTGTAAAAGGTATTTGGTTTTGCTGTATTGTGTTTTATGAGAGCAGTAACCTTATAATATTTTTGCATTTTACTACCCATATTTCAATAAACCTTTGGTCTCCCTTGCAGAATGTGTGGCAGTCGATTTTGTACATAAATGGCATTCTTTTCGATTCTTTCTTTTGGTTTTTTTTTGTTTTTTAAAAAGCATCAAATTGATTTAAATGAGTAGTTGGTTCCTTGATATTTTATCCATATGTGAACACAGAAAATAGAGTAACTGGGACCGACCTCATTTCTAAATCATTCAGTACAAATTTATTCTATTTAAATAGGTGTGTCACTGTTCCTAAAGCTGTTTACCCTCAGTGTAATTCACTCCCCGAGTCTTCCATTTGCAGCCTGTCTTAGGCCAATACATTACAGGAGTGTGTTAATTTTTAAAGAGTGGCATTGACTTAATAAGCATTCATTATTCTGGGAGATGTTGGAGCTACAAGGATTTATTTCTTTAATCTGCATGAAGAAATGACAGCTGGCATTAAACATGTGCCCACTAAGGAAAGTGGGCCCCTTTACACTGTACAGTAGTGTACAGCTGGCAGAAGGGCATGACAGGCAACTGGACACACCTGGGAAACAGAGGAGCTAATGTGCACTTCTGACTGACTGACTCCTGCTCTGGGCCCCAGGAGTTGATGCTGCCCTCAGGGACTTCTAGGGCTCTGGGGGACAATCTGACCTCAGATCCCTCAGCCACCCACTTTCTTTAGTGCAGCAGAAGGAACTAAGCTGTTCAGTGGGGCCAGCAAAGAAAGGGCACTCCCTGCAGTTCTTTTGTCCTGCTGCTGCTGCTGTTGCTATTGTCCAGAGGGAAGGTCTGAGGAAGAGAGAGAGAGAGTGTATGTGCCTGGTCTCACATGCCCCTCCCTCCTTTTGTTCTGTCATCATGCAGCAGGAGGCCGTTATTAGCAAAGCTGTCAAGTTGCTTCTCAGGATAGATGATACCACTATTTGACAGAAGTTGATGCTCAGTTCTTTCCTGTCTAAATATCAGAGTTTTAGTTATCAATTTGAATGTGTAAATATGATGCTCAAAGCGTTGCTCCCCAATCAATGCAGATACGCTTTTATATCAGTAACGGTTCCAGAATAAGTGAGGAAAACTCCCTGAGGTTAGAAACTGCAAAGCTTCTTTCTAGTTTTTGGGCAAATCCTCTCCCCGACCCCTTCTCCCCCCCCCACCTCCACCCCCTAAATTTTTATGTTGAATAATTGCTAAACTTAATTTAGCAACTTTTCTTGGATTTTAAAGACAACAAACTGTACCTGTTGTTTCACCTTAAAATCTCTGTGGAAAATGGTGAGATTTAGCTCACTCTCACACTGGAAGAAAATATGTTTTCAAAGCCCCATAGTGAAACCAGACAGGAGCAATTAGTAATCCATGACATCTCCAAGTGGATCAAATGGAGACTGTTCAAGCAAGGGCTGTAAGGAAAAGCAAGTAACGAACCCAGGTTGGTTCAGGTGATGACATATTCTTTGAGGTAACAGAGCAAATCACTGATGGGCTCCAGGAATTCATCTTGGAAACTGATGGAAGAATTTTAAAAAGCAATTCCTAACAGAGAAACAGCACCATATCAAGTGCCCAAGTTGAAATAAAATAATAATTATAATGTTGGTATTTGTTAAGCGATTACTATGTGCTGAACACTGTTCTAAGTGCTGAGGTAGATACCGAGTAATTAGGTTATCTCATGTGAGGTTCACAGTGTTTTACAGATGAGGTAACTGAGGCACTGAGAAGTTGTGACTTGCCCAAAGACACACAGCTGACAGGTGTCAGAGCCGAGATTAGAACCCATGACCTCTGACTCCCAAGCCCGTGCTTCTTCCACTGAGCCATGCTGCTTCTCTAATGCTTCTAAGAAGCCTGTGTATCTTCTTTGGCCATAAGGAGATTAGTTTCTGGAATCAATCACATTTTGATTCCCTTGAAAATGGATCCCCAAAACCCCAACTAGTGCCCTCGCTACCAAGAAGACCCTTTGCACAGCATAGCAGATCACAGCACAGCATCATATAATGCTCATGTGGCCTGAAAACTCTATTTGAGAGTTTTTTGATCTATTCACACCTGGTGAGGTCTCAACGTTGCCTTCAGGAGATTTCTCTATTGGGCCTGTCCAGATTTCCTCTCTTTAATCAACTTAAAGGAGCTCTGTGCTTTTTAGACAACTTCCTCTGCAAACCTGTCCATTGTGCATTTTGTCCAAGCTCTGTGACTTTTTTGAAGATAGCACATTAAGGGATGTATAAACACGTCTTGTGGGGTATAAATGCTGTGTGCATGAAAGTTAGGGGGTGTATGTGAGGAAACTTTGTGGGGAGAATCTGGAGTTGGTGACAATTTCTGGAACAAATTGTTAGTTGTCAGCCATTATATGTAGTCGCAGCTTCAGAAAGTCTGGTAGGAAGTGGGAAGAAGAAAAAATAGTTGCCCTCCAGCTTGCAAATTCACTTCTGAAAGCAAAGAAAGCAACATTAGCACAGAAGAATCGGTGGTGATTTATTTTTACTCAGTACCAACCATGTTTCAGAATTACACCCCCAATGTGCAGTTATGTTGTCAGAAGTCCCACCCCAGAGAAAGGTATTTATTAGGGTCCCACTAGAATCCCCCAGAGCCAAGGGAAAGCAATATGTTGGGCAATCACAAAATTCTTAGGTTACCCCCACCATTAAGTGATTGAACTCAAATTCTCAGAGAATTCATAATAGTACTCTATAAGCCCAGCCATTATCCTGCTTATTATTTCTTGCTCTTTCGGGTCTTCCAAATAAGTGTAAATACTAGGAATGAAAAGTCCAACCTAGATTACAACTTCTGAGTTAAATGTCCTTGGCCAAGGGAGACATCAAAATCACCAAGCAGACACCAAGAGAAGCAACTACTTTTCAGTTGCCATGGCTTCAACTATGAGCTGAGCAATTTGGTACAGTGCTCTCTCATTCACCCCACACATCTAATCAGTCACCAACACTTGCCGGTCTCACTTTACAGTATCACAAGATCCTCCCTTTCCTCTTGGTGGTTCAACCTTTCATAATATCCTCACTAGATTGTTGTTTTAGTCTCTTCTTCCCACCCAAGTCTGTTTTTCATTCCACTGCCCAGATCATCTTCCTAAAGAAAGACTCTGGGCATGTCACTCCCCTCCTCAAAAACCTCCAGTGGTTGCCTATCAACCTTTGCATGAAACAAAAACTCCTCACTCTTGGCTCCAAAGCTCTTCATCACCTTGCCCCCTTCTACCTCACCTCCCTTCTCTCTTTCTAGTGCCCACTCCATACACTCCTCTCTTTGGCCTCTTACCTCCTCAACATCCCCCATTTGCGCCTATCCCACCGTCGATCCCGACCCACGTCCTACCACTATCGTGGATGCGCTCCCTCCTGACGTCTGCCAAACTAACTCTTTTCCCCTCTTTAAAACTCTACTGAGAGCTCATCTCCTCCAGGAGGCCTTCCCAGACTGAGTTTCCCTTTTCTCTCTGCTCCTCCTCCCCTCCTCTTCCCCCCAGCTGCCTCCTCTTCCCTTCCCCTCAGCAGTGTGCTTATCTCTATATATTATTACCCTATTTATGTTGTTAATGAGTTACATATCTCCATGATTCTATTTATCTTGATGGTGTTGTTTTCTGTTCTGTTTTGCTTTGCTGTCTGTCTCTCTTGTTTAGCCTCTGAGCCCGTCGTTGGGCAGGAATTGTTTCTATCAGTTGCTGAGGTGTACATTCAGTACATATATACTATACATTGCAGAGTATAGTGCTCTGCACATAGTAAGTGCTCAATAAATACTATTGAATGAATGCATGAATATTAATAAACAAATAAATTACAGATATATACAATAACCAATGTCGTAGACACAAACTTTATTGAGAAAATTGAAATCATAACTAGTGTTCTCACTTAAATCTTCAATCCATCCCTCCTCTTGTCTCTGATTTTCCCATCTTCCTCAGTACTATTTCAAGATGAGATCTCTATTTCCTCTCCAAATCTACCCCTTCCACTTGCCTCGCCAACATAATCCAACATCATCCATTCATCCATCCATTCATTCATTCATTCATATTTATTGGAGGAAGTGAACTCTCAGTAGTGCTTTGAAGAGGGGAAGAGAGTTAGTTTGGCTGACATGAAAAGGGAGGGCATTCCAGAACAGCAATGCCTTGGCGGGCGGGTTGACATCAGATAGTCATGAACAGGGAACAGTGAAGAGGTGAGCGGCACAGGAAAGATAGAAGGAAGGTGAAGTAAGAGGTTGCAAAGTGATGAAAGGCTTTGAAGCCGAGTGAGGAGATTTTGTTTTGTTGATAAGCAATCACTGGAAGTTTTTAAGAAGGGGAATGACATGCCCAGAGCGTTTCTGGAGGACGATGATCCGGGCAGCGGAATGAAGAATAGACTGTAGTGGGGAGAGACAGGAGGAAAGGAGATCAGAGTGGAGACTAACACAATAATCCAGTCAGCATATTTTGAGAGGTTGTATCAGCACATTACACTCAACAGAATACTTGCCATCTCCCTTCTTCCCTTGCTGATATCCCTCTTCAATTGCTCACTCTTCAGTGGCTACTTTCCCACTTCTTTCAAACATGATCACATATCCTCTATACTAAGAAACCCCTTCCTTGATCCCCTGACTTTCTCTAGTTTTCTCCCCATCTTCCTGCTACCATTCCTCTTCAAATTCTAGAGTGAATTGTGTGCCTTCACTCCCTTTTCTCCAAATATATCCTTGTGTTTCTCCAGTCTGGTTTCTGTTCCCCTTCACTACATAAAAACTGCCCTCTCTAAGGTCACCAGTGATCTCTTTCTTGCAAATCTTAATGACCTCTACTTCATCCAACTCTTCCTTGATCTGTCTTTTACACGTCCATACTTCCTCTTCCTTCTCCTGGAAACACAATCCAAGCTTAGCTTCCCTGCATTTTCCTCCCCTGGATATCTCTCCTCTTATTCTCTGTCACTCATTCTCTGTCTCTTTTGTGGGCTCCTCCTTTGTCTCCCAAACCCCATCAGAGTCCCTGAAATCGGAGTTTGGAGTCCCCTTTTACTCTCTATCTACACCCTCTAGATTCTAGACTGTGTGTTTATTGTTGTCTAATTGTTATATTCTACTTTCCCAAACACTTCGTACAATGTTTTGCATATAGTAAACATTCACACAATTGAATTGATGAATGAATGAAACAGCATCAATCGAGGCCTTCTTTTGACCCAGGAATAATGGATGTGCAGAGGACCTCCAGTGTAATGAGTGATGTCATTATGCAATGCTGCATATGATTACATTGCCATCTCTAGTAGCTCAGTGAGGTGCCTTCCCCTTCCCCTTGCTGGCTTCCTCCACTACTCTCCCAATGCAATGAGGAATGATTTCTCCTATGTGTGCTATGGTGTTGTTCCTATTAACAGTTACTGATCTTACTCAAGAAGCAGGGTTAACATTGATTTGCGCATTCCTTCACTTATTTATTATAGTTATTGAGTTCTTACTGTGTGCAAAGCACTGTACTCTTGGAGGAGGATAATATCACAGTAAAAGAAGAGCTCACATTCTAGAGGGGGGACAGACATTAATAAGATAACAGAGGCTACTTGGCTGCTCTTAGAAATTATAAAAGTTGTTTGGGTGGAATAAAATTCCTCTTCTACAGTCATTAGCCATTGCTAAGTTGTTATAAAATGGCTGGGGTATAAAAATGAAAATATTTGATCCAAAAAGGATAGATTCAAGGGCTTGAAAGAAATCTCCACTGCAAATACACCTCTTTAACCAATGCTAGAGATATACAGTCATGATTTTTCTGACGAGCTGGGTATACAGACGGGTGGCTATATTCAGACATATATGACGCACGATCACAAAAAGAATGCATATGAGTGTGTGCTTGTGTATCTGCCAGAGACAAGGGTCCATTTTCAACTCCCCATGTTACTTTACTTCTTATCTTGGCCATTCGCACATTTCGTACTTCTAGAGCCAGTTCTCCACAGAAGGATCATTCAGCTGTTAATAGACTCATTCGCATTTATCTTCAGCTGGTGGACTACTCATACGGAATTTTAAAGGACGAAAGGTCGGGAGTTCAACAGATCTCTACCGACCCAAGTAGAGTCTAAACCACCTTCCCTGTTTTGGAGTCATCTGGTATACTCAGGACTAGACCAACATGGGACTAGAAAGAAAACACCACAGATTTTCATCTTCCCTAGATAAGGTCTGCCTTTAACCAATGGTTTCTGAGTCCGCTTCTTTATCATTCTAGAGACCTGCTCTGTTTGGATTTGCCTCTAAATGCAATTTTGGTTCACCAGCTTAGAGTGTTTACCAGCATTTGAAATCCATCACATAGGCCCTTCCAAACTCACAGGCCTCCAGTTGGTGGCCCTAATCACCTGCATTTCAGATGCCGCTGCTATTACAAAACTCTGATCCTGCCTCAGGTCACCCACAGCCATAGAAATCACAAAAGCCAACATTAGCCACACTTGGGAGTGCTGAAATCAGAAAAAGAACTGGGAACTGACAGTCACAATGCACAGCGGAGTCTCCTCGCTTATCATCCAGTCTGAAGAGGCTGTCCGAAGGTGCTGTATCGTTCTTCCTACGTTCCTCTTCGACCTGGCCGCATGATCCTCTGTATTAGCTCACCAAAGCTTTGTGCTCTGAATGACATAAACTCCTGTGAGAATGCAATTCTATCTGCGATGTTGCATGCTATTGCAAGGTGGGTTGCAAAAATCTGCAAATGCCAAAGGTGGAGAAGCAAAGCAAGCCCTCGGGAGACTGCCTACTGAGGTAATTCAAGTTTAAAGCCCACATGTTTCAGGCCGATCTGTATTCTGGTTAATTGGAGAGTTTGGATAAATCAGACCCACATAGATTTTAGGCATGAATAGGCACCACTATTATGGCATATCTAGTCCTCCATGGGGGTTGTGTTCAGACAAAATCAATCCGTCACAAGGAAAATTGGTGTTGCATTCACATTGTGCAACAGGACATGCAGGCATGAAACCATTTCTCCCAGGACCCTGTCCTGCTGCATCCAAACAGATTCAGATTGTCAGAAGGATATCTGCTATTTCTATAATTATCTTGGCCTAGTGGAAAGAGCAAGGGGCTGGTTTAATACCAAAATCATTTTTAAAGTCATCACCCAAAATGCATAATGAAAACATGGGTTGTGACAGGTTGGAATAATATTAAGCACTATGTGTCAGGCATATAAACAGAAAATAATCAAATCTAGCCCAGCACCTGACTACATAGGATTCATCACATAAGGGGGTAATAGGTATCATCCCCATTTTACAGATGAAGAAACTGAGGCCCAGACAGGCTAAGCGACTTTTTCAAGTTACCACAGCAAGCTAGGAACAAAGCTGGGACTCCCAAAACCAATCTTCTAAGACCCAGGCTAGTGATTTTTCCAACTCATCCACACAGCTTCTTCACTACTCTCTATCACCTGGATCTGGCAGGGTCTGTCTCTCAAAGAGCTTTTTTTTTGCCCCTTTGGCATCCGGGCCCACCCCTCGATTCCCACCTCTCCCATCTCCAGTGAGATGTCGCAAATAACCCCAAGTGTGAACAAATTGCTAAGAGGGAGCTGAAGGTTAAGGATCATCTTCCCTGTAGATCTTTGCAAAGAGAAACCCCTCTGACTGGCTTGATTTATTTTCGTGTAGCCTAGCCTGACCTGGAGACAGGGAAGCAGGCAGAAGGATAGAGACTCATTGGAAGGTCCTGGAAAGTGAGTAAGCTATTAACAGTGAGCACACTTTATGCAGAACATTGTACTGAGTGCTTGGGAGAGTACAGTACAACCAAATCAGCAAATACAAACCCCTGCCCATAATGAGCTTGCTGTTTATATTAATGTCTGTCTCCCTGCCTCTAAATAATTTATAATATATGATTTAAACATGTAATTCATTTAATTAATTCACTTATTTTCTGTGTCCCCCTCTATAGACTGAAAGCTGATTTTGGGCAAGGAAGTTATGGTTTATTGTATTGTATTCTCCAGGTGCTTAGTATGGTGCTCGGCACAGAATAAGTGCTCAAAAAATGACTGAGATAGGGCTAGGATTAGAACCCAGGTCTTCTGACTTGAAGGCCTAGTGCTTTATTCACTAGACCATGCTGCTTCTCACTTTGTAGGTTGGCTGGAGTGGGGAGACCAATCTAAGACTAGTTTCAGGTGGTTTCCTTTATGGTTAGCTGAAATTAAACCACAAGTCTATCGTTCTTCTTCCTTTCCCTTGGTGATTACCAAGGGAGAAAACATGCTGACTTCTCTCCCTACCACATCAAATGAAATCTTTTAAAACAAAGGACTCAGAACTGCTGAAAACCCAGCCAGAAAGACAAGGCGAAAGCCCTACCAGGCCAAGCTTTAGATGTCACATTGACAGTGGAGTTTTAGAAAGTGAGTTTTCCTTTTTCAAATGCCCAAACATTTGAGAAGCAGCACGGCCTAATGGAAAGAGCCCCAACCTGGGAACTGGAAGACCTGGATTAGAAATCCTAACTCCATCACCGGCCTGCTCTGTGACATTTGCAACTCCCTTTAACGTCTCAGTGCCTCAACTTCCTCATCTGCAATTTGGGCTTTCAATAGCTGTTCTCCCTCCTACTTAAGACTGTGAGACAGAGAGGCCTTCTAAAAGAGCAACTCTGTAACTAATACTGTAGAGGCAGAAGGAAAGGCCTGTTGAGAAAAGCCTCCAAGAAGCCACCCTAGAGCCACTGTCGTGCTCTCTAGATGAGTCAGGGCTCATGAGTTCGAATCCCAGCTCTGCCACTTGTCGGCTGTGTGACTGTGGGCAAGTCACTTAACTTCTCTGGGCCTCAGTTCCCTCATCTGTAAAATGGGGATTAAGACTGTGAGCCCCACGTGGGACAACCTGATTCCCCTATGTCTACCCCAGCGCTTAGAACAGTGCTCGGCACATAGTAAGCGCTTAACAAATACCAACATTATTATTATTATTATGATCTAAAATATAAGTGCTGTTAGATGTTAGATGGGAGAGTGCTTGGGGAGGAGTAGGGAGAAGCAGCGTGGCTCGCTGGAAAGGGCCGGGGCTTTGGAGTCAGAGGACATGTCACTTAACTTAAGGAAAGTCACTTAACTTATCGGTGCCTCAGTTCCCTCATCTGTAAAATGGGAATTAAGACTGTGATACCCACGTGGGACAACCTGATTCCCCTGTGTCTACCCCAGCGCTTAGAACAGTGCTCGGCACATAGTAAGCGCTTAACAATTACCAACATTATTATCATTAGGGACATGTTGACCTTCACAGAGCTTGCTGTCTTTCAGATTTGTCACAGTTTTCACTTGTATTTGAGAGAAACTCTCCTTCAGACTATTGTTTGGTTTCCCTTTCTGAAGTTGATGGGAAGGTAGCGGAGTCTGTTGGTAGCAGTCATCCAGTGAAAACGAGTTTTGGTATTTGCTTTAGATGCCCAGACACGTCCTAGATGAGAAAGCAATATTTGCCACTTTGTAGATCTTGGAAAAGATCAGCAGAGACAGCTATCATGCCAGGTTTTCTTGCGATTCAATAAAATGGTGCGAGAGTGATTTAGCAGAAAGCAAACCGTGAGTTTGAGACTGGATCAAGGAAAGAAAAGACTGTGAGCCTGTTGTTGGGCAAGGATTGTCTCTGTTGCTTACTTGTATATTCCAAGCCCTCCGGACAGTGCTCTGTGCATAGTAAGCACTCAGTAAATATGAATGAAATGAATGAAATTGAGCAGTCTCTGGCGTCCCTCCCCAAAAGCCTGCATGTCCTCCTAGATCCAGAGCCCAACTGTGCCAACTTGGGAGCTGGGTTGCTGAGAGCAGTAAAAGTCTCTGGAGAGCCCTTCCACCTGGTGCAGTAGGTCTGGTTAGCAGATACCTTGGCGTCAGGCTCCCAACTGGTGCAAAGGTAAGTTATTCTTTTCTTCTAAAAAGTGACCGAAGACCAAACGGCCAAAGAGACAACCTCTCTCCAGAAAAACCTCCTTTATTATGAAAGTAAACATGTGAGACTGGTAATGTAACATAATGTGAGACTGGTAATGAGTTCGAATCCCAGTTCAGCCTCTTGTCAGCTGTGTGACTGTGGGCAAGTCACTTGATTCTCTGGGCCTCAGTTACCTCATCTGTAAAATGGGGATGAAGACTGTGAGCCCCACATGGGACAACCTGATTCTCTGCCTACCCCAGCTCTTAGAACAGTGCTCTGCACATAGTAAGCGCTTAACAAATACCAACATTATTATTGTTATTATTAATGTCTGCCTCTCTGTACAGCCGACTTTTTATCTTTTTTGAGGTGAGCTGGTGTGTTCTGCTGTAGCAAGACTGGAGTGACTCTACTCTCCAGCTACTATGGCTTGAGCTGTAATCCAGATGTAGATGTCGAAGAATTTCCAGAAAATTGGCTAAGACCTGCTGAGATTGCAAAGTTCCAATTTTGAACAGAAACAAGCAGCTCACCTGTCAGTTAAAAAAGGATATTCAGGCATTTTAGCTAAATGACTGTTTCACCCAGTCAACTAAATATATTCCTTGTTGGCCACCATGTAGGATTGTTATTTAAACCTCTGGGTTCACACTTCCAGGTCCCAAATGGTTAAGCCACACTAGGCCATATATTCCAGGGCCACCCAGTTGCAATTGCAGGAGCTCGATACTGCAGGATTGAAAGCAAGAGTCCCCAGGTGGGAAAGCCATAGTCTTTCCAGTGACTGAAATCCAGAAGTGCCAAGCCTTGGTATGAGCAATCCCTCTCCACCCCTCCTATTGGAATTCTGGCAATAATGCAGCAGTGAAAGGAAAGCCAGAAAATTATTACTAATAAAACTTCCCTAAAGTCCTGGGAAAAGATTATCTTGGTATTCAAAACCCATGGAACATTTTCAGCTTAAAATAAGCACTGTCAACAGGCTGACCTTCTGATCCCTTGCCCTTCTGATCCCTTGTTACATGTGACTAGAGAAGTGACTCATCGTCAAGCTTCTCTAAGCATGTTACTTACTCATTAAGCGGATGTTGACCATGGCCAGCATCACCTGCATTCAGGTAAGAGACACAATCTCTTATTCTCCCTCAGAAACTCAGGCATTCTTCACAAGTTGCGGTCACTATTTGACCTCTTGGCTTTGCTTTAGAAAATCTCCTCTTTAGGTATTTTACTCCCAAGTAAAATTTGTGAATCCCCCAAGACTGGGTGATCAGGTTAGTCTTGGATTGGCCCTTGGATAGGTCCTAGTATAGTGGTAATAGTAACTATGGTATTAGTTAAACACCTACTGAGTTCCAGGCACAGTTCTTAAACACTGGGTTTGATTCAAGATAATTAGGTTGAGCACAGGCCTTGTCCCAAACAGGCCTCACAGTCCCCATTTTAAAGATGAGGGAACTGAGACCCAGAAAGTGAAGTAACTTGCCCACAGTCACACAACAAGGTGGCAGAGCCAGGATTAGAACCTAGGTCTTCTGACTTCCAGGCCCATGCCCTATCTACTTGACCTCATAGCTCTTTCTAATAGTGGTAATGGTGGTCAACAGGGAAAAAAGCTGCAGAGAGAGGAAGAAAGGAGGTAAACATGCTTGGTTGTCTTGTCTGTGTAAGGTGGTAGATGGTAGAAATAGGTAGAAATATCCTGCCACGCCAGACTGAGTGCTTACTATGTATATAGCACTGGAAAGTATAATTTGACAACAGATAGAGACAATTCCGGTCCAAAAATGGGCTGACAGACTAAATGGGGGATACAGACAGCAAAAGAGAACAGAACAAAACAAAACAAGTTGTCTGGCATAAATATCATCAAGATAAAAAGAAATATAGAATCATTAAGAAAATAGAGTATTAATTTCACAAATTATTCTACAATTCTGTATTGAGGTGGTCCAAAGGAGGAGGTAGTTTGAAATACACTTCCCAACTGATATGCAATGACTTGATTTACATTCCTAAAAGAGATCTGCTTCATATTCATCAACATAGCCCTATTTCCATGAGCAAGAAGGGCATCTGAAGACCGATATAGGTGAGAGACAGAGCAACAGAGCACTGCTGGGGGAAATCTAAATATCAGGGCAACTTTCTCTACTTTAAGTTTATGCTTGCGTGCTTTAACTTTGCCCTCACCTCTGCCCAGCAACACTATTTCTCTACCTTTATTAATACCCATGTCTATTGCCCTCTCCATTGTTTCAAGACATTTAACTCCCTCCTCAGGCCCCCTGCCTCCCCCTTCCCTTGCCACCCAGTGACCTGGTTACCTATTATTTTAAACCAATTTAATACGGTCAGGCTCCAAAACAGAGTTCCTTATCTTCCAACCCAAACCCTGTCCTCCAGCTGACTTTTCCATCACTGTAGACTGTACCTCCATCCTTCCCATGTCAAATCCATCATTTAATCCTTTCTTTCCCACCTTCATAAGATTGCCAAAATCTGCATTTTCTTCCCCATCCAAATTGCTACCATGTTCATATTCATGGATTACTGCATCAGTCCCCTTGATCTCTCCCCACTCCAACCCACATTGCACTTTGATGTCTAGATCATTTTTCTATAAAACTGTTTTGGATGTGTCACCTCTCCTCAAAAAACTCCAGTGGTTGTCCATCCAACTCCATTTCAAACAAAACCTCTCTCCACTAACTTTGAAGCGCTCCGTCACCCTTGTCCCTAACCCTAACTCACTTTACTTCTTTCCATTTACAATTCAGCCTGCACACTTCGCTCCTCTTGTGCTCACCTTTGCACTGGAATGCAATCTTGCCTGTCTCACCACCAGCCCTTGACCCATATCCTTCCTAGACTAAGCCTTACATTTCCTCATCTCCCACTCCAACTGCATTGCCCTGAATGCTACCTTCGATCTTCCCCCTTCCCAGCCCCAAAGCATTTATATACATAGTTGTAATTTTATTTATTCCTTTACTCTTCCCCTCTCCCAGCCCCAAAGCCCTTTTGCACATATCTGTAATTTTATTTATTTATATTGATGTCTATCTCCCCGTGAATGTAATAATAATAATAATAATGTTGGTATTTGTTAAGCGCTTACTATGTGCCGAGCACTGTTCTAAGCGCTGGGGTAGACATAGGGGATAATGACAAGTGCTTGGATTAGCATTTTAGACAGAGAGGAAGGTTATGAAGGAAGAATCAATAAGACCTGGTGAGAGATTGAATGGGTGGGTTGAATGAAAGGTTTGTGAAACCCCAGTTTTTAAAAGAGTGTTTGGCATGAAGTAAGTGCTTAACCATTACCACAGTTATTACTATCATTACTATTGTTGTTGTCTGTTATCGTTGTTGCTACTATTATTGTAATTCACCATAAACCTCACTCACTGAGTCTCATCTGCTTGGAGATTATCAAACCAGGATTTGGATTGAGCAGGAGGCAAAGCTTGGGCAGTGTTGGGGTTTCTCATCCAGAACAATGGATGAACCTTGGTCCATTCATTCATTCATTCAATAGTATTTATTGAGCGCTTACTATGTGCAGAGCACTGTACTAAGCGCTTGGGATGAACAAGTTGGCAACAGATAGAGACAGTCCCTGCCGTTTGACGGGCTTACAGTCTAATCGGGAGAGACGGACAGACGAGAACAATGGCACTAAACAGCGTCAAGAGGAAGAACATCTCGTAAAAACAATGGCAACTAAATAGAATCAAGGCGATGTACAATTCATTAACAAAATAAATAGGGTAACGAAAATATATACAGTTGAGCGGACGAGTACAGTGCTGTGGGGATGGGAAGGGAGAGCTGGAGGAGCAGAGGGAAAAGGGGAAAATGAGGGTTTAGCTGCGGAGAGGTAAAGGGGGGATGGCAGAGGGAGTAGAGGGGGAAGAGGAGCTCAGTCTGGGAATGCCTCTTGGAGGAGGTGATTTTTAAGTAAGGTTTTGAAGAGGGAAAGAGAATCAGTCCAGTGAGAGTAACAGCTCTACTGGGGACAGCACACTCAAGGAATTAATTGATCATATTTACTGGGCGAACAGTACTTCACTAAGCTCTTGGGGAAGTATAATATAACAATTTTGGTGGACATGTCCCATGCCCACAAGGAATCATCATGGCCTAGTGGATATAAAGAATGTGCCTCATAGCCGGAGACCTTGGGTTTTCAATGCAGCTTTGCTACTTGCCTGCTGGGTAATCTTGGACAAATCACTTAAATTTTCTGTGCCTCAATTTCCTTAACTGCAAAATGTTCTGTTCTCTTTCCTATTTTTTCATTCATTCATTCAACTGTATTTAATGAGTGCTTACTATGTGCAGAGCACTGTACTAAGTCCTTGGAATGTACTTTGGCAATAGAGACAATCCCTGACCAATGATGGGCTCACAGTCTGACTGGGGGAGACAGATGACAAGAGCAAAACAAAACGAAACAAAAACAAGATATCATTATCAGAATAAATAGAATCAAGGGAATGTACACCTCATTAACAAAATAAATAGAGTACTAAGTAATATATACAAATGAGCACAGTGCTTAGAAGAGGAGAGAGAGGAAGGGGAGGATGGGGGGTGGGGAGTAGAGGGAAAAGGGTGGAGGAGAGGGTGGATAGGGAACAGAAGGAAAAGGGAGAGCTCAGTCTGGGAAGGCCTCTTGGAGAAGGTGAGCTCTCAGGAAGACTTTGAAGAGGGGAAGATATTTAGTATAGTAGATGTGAGGACTGACTTCAGATAAGAGGGAGGAGATCCCCAGAAAACAGTGTGAGTGAAGCCATGGTTGAATAATATTGAGTATCAAATATTGGGTATCAAAAAACAAGCATGTGACACCTTCCCTGCCCAGAAGGAGTTTACACATTAATTGGGGAGGCAAAGCTAAAAGTATTTACTTCAATAATTGAATGTACAGTGGCATAAACAGTACTGAAAACTGAAGATGGATTTTAGAAACTATGTTAGTATTAGACACAATTGATGGGTTTGTATGGATTGGAAAACTAGTAATTATTCATGGAAGACTTATTCAGGAAAGCTCTGAATAAAAAGAGAACTGCAATCTGTCAGACCTGGGGAGGAAAGAGGTTCCATTCTGGGAGAATAGCAAGAGAGAGGGGACAGAGAGGGGAGTGAAAAGCAAGGTGAAGTTAGAAGCTAGTTGGGGAGGAATGATGAGAAATGGGTGAAGAGAAATGGTGTAGCATAGGTGGAATAAGTTAGTGGAGAGCCATGAAGCCAATTGCAAGTTTTTGCTTAATGCAGGACACGGGGAACTAGGGGAAGGGACGGAGGAATGAAGAGATGTGGGCTGCCCAGCAGCACTTCAGGAAGCTTGTCTGGGCAGGCCTGGGTAATCAGGTTTGGAGGGATCAGACGCCTCTAGGCAGGAAGACCTATAAGGACACTGAAAAAATACTCTAGCTGTGATACAACCAAGTGGTTTGGGTCCAGAGTAAGGGATGGATCCAGGAAATGCTATACAAGGAAAGCTGTCAAGATTTTCAAGCAGTACATTACCATACGAACAGTAGATTGAATGTGAAAGATTCTGGGCCAGAGAGGGTTGTGATGTAGGTATAATGGGAGTAGAATTAGAGGGAAGATATTTCAGAGGAAAGAGGTTTGGTTTGGGACATATGAAATTGGGAGTGTGGAGAGAGAGCCTAGAGGCAAGAAAAGATGTAGGATTACTGGTTGTTTTGATGTTGTCTATCTCACCTCTGACCCCTTATCCTTATGCTGCTGCTGTTCTGGAACATCCTCTCTTTTCATATCTGACAGAACACCAATTTCATCACCTTCAAGCCTTATTGGAAGCACATCTCTTCCAAGAGACCTTCTCTTCCCTGAAAGAGGCAGGGAAGCAGGATACCTCTGCTCACATTCACAAGGAGTGAGATTCTTTCATTCATTCAATTGTACTTATTGAGTGCTTACTGTGTACAAAGCACTGTACTAAGCATTTTGGAGAGTACAATATAACATCAGACACGTTTCCTGCATACAAAGGGTTTACAGTGTAGATAGATAATAATGTTGGTATTTGTTAAGCGCTTACTATATGCCGAGCACTGTTCTAAGCGCTAGGGTGGACACAAGGGAATCAGATTGTCCCACGTGGGGCTCACAGTCTTAATCCCCATTTTACAGATGAGGGAGGCACCGAGAAGTTAAGTGACTTGCCCAAAGTCACACAGCTGACAAATGGCCGAGCCGGGATTTGAACTCATGACCTCTGACTCCAAAGCCCATGCTCTTTCCACTGAGCCACGCTGCTTCTCATGCCAGTCCTTAACAGAGGATTGCTTTCTCCTTCATCTCTGGGATCTGGGAAGTCTTTTACTCAGAGTATTGAACTAGGAAAAGTCACTGTTTAGATCTGTTTTATTACAAACACCCATTCCCTAGTACCTGGCCTTCCCACCCTACAAAGGCCTCACTGTGTTGAGGAAGGAAGCAGTCAGAAGCCATCATGGTTGAACTAGATCAGTCAATTAGTCAATCAATCAGTGCTATTTATTGAGTTTTACTAAGTACAGACCATCGAACTAAGTACTTGGGGGAGTTGGCAAACATATTCCCTACCCCCAATCAGGCTACAAATAGAGGGCGAGACACAAAATGATATATAAGATAGTTTATGTTAGATAATATTAAAAATAGATATACAACTATTTGAGGGTGGGGAAAATATTAAATTCCTAGAGGTCACAGATCCAATGGTATAGAAGGGAGAGGGAGAAGGAGAAAGAGTGCTTAATTGAGGAAGGCCTCTTGGAAGAGATGAGATTTTAATAAGCTTTTGTAGGTGAGGAGAGCACTGGTCTAGTGTAAATGGAGGGAGCAGAAGTTTTAGGCTGGGGGAGGATTTGGCAAAGGGTTTGACAGTAAGCTAGATGAGACTGGGGAACAGTGAGCAAACTGGTGCTATGAATGAAATGAAATGTGCTGGGTAGACCATGATAGAGGTGAGGTAGGAGGGGGAAAGTTGATTGAGTGCTTTATAACAATTAATTAATTGACAATTAGATTGTAAGCCCATCAGTGGGCAGGGACTGTCTCTATCTGTTGCCAAATTGTACATTTCAAGCGCTTAGTACAGTGCTCTGCACATAGTAAGCACTCAATAAATACTATTGAATGAATGGGTAACATTTATTAACTTTTTACTGTATGAAGAAGCGTGGCTTCGTTGGAAAGAGCCCAGGCTTGAGTCAGAGGTTGTGGGTTCTAATCCCAGCTCCTCCACTTACCAACTGTGTGACTTTGGGCACTGTTATGTGCCTCAGTTACCCCATCTTAAAATAGGGTTTAACTGTGAGCTCCTCGTGGGACAACCTGATTATCCTGTAATTACCCTAGTGCTTAGAATAGTGTTTGGCATATAGAAAGTGCTTTACAAATGTTATTATGATTATTACTATACTAACTGCTTGAGAGAATACATTACAGTAACATGCTTATGGTAAGGAGTTTCTGTTTGATGTGGAGGGGGATAGACAACCATTGGAGATTCTTGGGGAATGGGGAGTCATGCCATTTTACGACTTTCCTCCCCTGTCTCTTGACAACCTGTATTCTGCTACCACTATGGTTAGACAGGGATATACAGATTGAGCCAAATTCAAGGCAAAACTAGTCCTATCTCTGGACTTTCCTCTACCCTCTTGACTTGCCAACACCCCAGATTGGCCTTGGTCTGAGCTAAAAAAAATCTCTCTCAACGTAAGAGAAGAAACTCTTCATGTTTCAGCTTGAATAAACAACAAGCTTTTCAACAACAAGCCCTAGCACAAAGGGCTTGAGTTTAAGGAAGACACAAGGTTTAAAACTAAGGGGTCTTTAATCTTGAGATGTAGCAGTAGTTGCTTTTATTTCTTCTGAATCAATCAATCATATATATTTAATACTTACTGTGGGCAGAGCTCTGTACTAAGCACCTGGGGCAATACAACATAACAATATAGCAGACACATTCAAATGGGGACCTAGATGGCTTAGGAAGGAGAAATAATTTCAAACATCGAACCTCTTCCAAGCAAGTATCCTGCAGTGATGCTGCCCAAATCACTTTGGGAGATTCTGAGGAGTATTCACATGAGTCTGAGGCTTGGAGACACTGCCAAGTCGGGATTTGATGGGGCAGGAGTACATACCTACTCACAAACTGTAGCTAAGTACCTGTTCAGATGAGTTGGGAAGTCAGAGGCAGCGGGAAATTATGCAAGACCACGTCCCTAAACCTGAGGAGACACAATTGTTTCCCAAACCCCAATCCCGGGAATCAGCTCATGAAGATAAGCACATTCTCCCTCTTGTCAGATGGTGAAAATGAAGGGCAGAATTGAGGTTACTTCTCAGCCAGTCAAGGAGATCTGCACTTCCAGTGTCATTTGCCAGGTTCATGCTGTTCCTGTATTGCCTTGGGAAGAAAACATGTCTTTTCTTCAGGGTTTCTCTGGGTCAGGTAAAGACACTTTGAAACCATGCCATGGTAAACTCCCTGGTGATGCTGGTCAAACAGAAGACTGAGAATGAATAAATAGCTTTTTCCAAGTAAAGAAGACATTGCTTATATTGTTTTATTGTTTGAGAAAATAAACGTCTGGATATCCAAGAAAAAGAGGCACTTTTGAAGCTTCCATAGATGTTGAATACAGTAAAACAAAAGCAACGATGCAAAAAGTGAAATATCATATTTTTATCCTAAATTGCTTACTATGCTCTTTTTAAATTTATAACAAACCTATTTCTGAATCACTAAAAGGCAAAGTGTAGAAGGTAAAAGGGGCAGAAGAGGTGGTATTGGCCTGAATGTAGCTGTTTGCTCTTCTATGTACTTAGCACAGTGTACAGCATAGAATAAACACTTGTTGAATGCTGTTTGCTAATTAACTATCATTAATTGATGCTTTCTGCAGTAAAAAGAATAATTCTTAGGGCAGCATTCCCTTTCAAGGTTTTTATTCTGTTGAGTCGAAATCCTCAATGCACCTCTGAATTGATTCAACTCAATCTGAATTGATTGGCTGGGTTTCTGCCCAGGGTTCCTGATAAATGTTCAGTGTGGCAGCCATTCTAGGAAAGGGTCAGGTCTCCTTGGTCATAACAACTCAGAGAATTGATGTAATCACTTAGATGACACAGGCCAAGACTCTTCCTAACAGTTTGCCTGAAAAGCAAAGACAGAAGTCCTGAAGTTAGAAAGATCCAGTTAATTGTTTCCAATTATTTGCTCTGCTTTCCCCATGAAGATGTGGCCTTAGCTGGATGGCAGATAAGAATGAAGAGCCAAAAACTGCATGATGAGTCACTTGCTTATCAAGGCCCCAAAACACCCAGTGCAGCTTCTAGATATCATGTCTTGAGCCTAAAACTAAAAACCTCAAATCACACTGGCACAAACCTAGCAGGTACCATAGCGAACCACTTCCTTAGGTGGTTGCCATTAGCAAACCTGTGAAGGTTCCAGGATCTTGATCCATTGGAATAGCAACATCAACCATACATCAGTTGTACTTTTTGAACATTTACTACGGCAGAACACTTGACGTAAGCACTTGGGAGAGTACAATTAACTAATTGGTAGATGTGTTTCCTGCCCAAAAGCCTTTTAAAAATAGAGACAAACATTATAATGAACTTATATAAAAGTGCTGGGGAGCTGAGAGTGGAGTGAATAAAAGGTAGAAATCCAAATACCTAGAAGGAAGAGGGAGTGGGGAAATGAGGGTTCAGTCAAGGAAGGTCTTTTGAAGAAGATGTGATTTTTAATAAGGCTCTGGAGGTGGGGAAAATGAGGTTTGTTGGATATGACAGACTAAAATCTTGCCAGAGAGAAGTGCAAGTCATCACCAATGCCCTCTCAACGAGTCGTGGTCAAAGGCTGAGCCAAGGGGATAGTCTCCATTACCCCTCTTCTGTGGTAAGCTCAGAATCACCCTGGAGGGAAGGAATGCCAATTCTCTGGTCCCTCCCCTCACACTGGAGGCCTAAAATCAAGCCAGAGAGAAGAGTCACCCACTACAGGTGCCTGACATTAAAAGGGAGGGTCATCGTTCCCTGGATCAACCCACTCTGAGCACCAGAAGCCTAGAATTGCACTGAGGGAGTAGACACAGGCCTCCTTATCCCCTCCTTCCTCCATCCTTGCACCGAGGTTTGGGATGGCACAAGGAAGGAATCACTAATTCCCCACTACACTACATCCACCCCCCTGCACCCTGGGACCACATACCCTCATCAAAGAATAATAATAATAATAATTTTGGTATTTGCTCATTCATTCATTCAGTAGTATTTATTGAGCACTTACTATGTGCAAAGCACTGTACTAAGCGCTTGGAATGAACAAGCCGGCAACAGACAGAGACAGTCCCTGCCATGTGACGGGTATACAGTCTAATCGGGAGAGACGGACAGACAAGAACAATGGCAATAAATAGAGTCAAGGGGAAGAACATCTCGTAAAAACAATGGCAACTAAATAGAATCAAGGCGATGTTAGATTCATTAACAAAATAAATAGGGTAATGGAAATATATACAGTTGAGCGGACGAGTTCAGTGCTGTGGGGATGGGAAGGGAGAGGTGGAGGAGCAGAGGGAAAAGGGAAAAAAGAGGGTTTAGCTGCGGAGAGGTAAAGGGGGGTGGCAGAGGGAGTAGAAGGAGAAGAGGAGCTCAGTCTGGGAAGGCCTCTTGGAGGAGGTGTTCTAAGTAGGGTTTTGAAGAGAGGAAGAGAATCAGTTTGGCGGAGGTGAGGAGGGAGGGCGTTCCAGGACCGCGGGAGGACGTGACCCAGGGGCCGACGGCAGGATAGGCGAGACCGAGGGACGGTGAGGAGGTGGGCGGCAGAGGAGCGGAGCGTGCGGGGTGGGTGGTAGAAAGAGAGAAGGGAGGAGAGGTAGGAAGGGGCAAGGTGATGGAGAGCCTTGAAGCCTAGAGTGAGGAGTTTTTGTTTGGAACGGAGGTTGATAGGCAACCACTGGAGTTGTTTAAGAAGGGGAGTGACATGCCCAGATCGTTTCTGCAGGAAGATGAGCCGGGCAGCGGAGTGAAGAATAGACTGGAGCGGGGCGAGAGAGGAGGAAGGGAGGTCAGAGAGAAGGCTGACACAGTATGACGAGAGCCTGTAGCAGTAAGGTAGCCGTTTGGGTGGAGAGGAAAGGGCGGATCTTGGAGATATTGTAGAGGTGAAACCGGCAGGTCTTGGTAACGGATAGGATGTGTGGGGTGAACGAGAGAGACGAGTCAAGGATGACACCGGGATTGTGGGCCTGAGAGACGGGAAGGATGGTCGTGCCATCCACGATGATAGAGAAGTCTGGGAGAGGACCGGGCTTGGGAGGGAAGATGAGGAGCTCAGTCTTGCTCATGTTGAGTTTTAGGTGGCGGGCCGACATCCAGGAGGAGACGTCCTGGAGGCAGGAGGAGATGCGACCCTGAAGGGAGGGGGAGAGGACAGGGGCGGAAATGTAGATCTGCGTGTCATCTGCGTAGAGATGGTAGTCAAAGCCATGAGAGCAAATGAGTTCATCGAGGGATGAGTGTAAATGGAGAACAGAAGAGGGCCAAGAAATGACCCTTGAGGAATTCCAACAGTTAAAGGATGGGAGGGAGAGGAGGTGCCAGCGAAGGCGACCGAGAATGACCGTCCAGAGAGGTAAGAGGAGAACCAGGAGAGGACAGAGTCCGTGAAGCCAAGGTGAGATAAGGTATGGAGGAGGAGGGGATGGTCGACAGTGTCAAAGGCAGCAGAGAGGTCAAGGAGGATTAGAATGGAGTAGGAGCCATTGGATTTGGCAAGAAGGAGGTCATGGGTGACCTTAGATTAGAGTGGAGGGGACGGAAGCCAGATTGGAGGGGGTCTGGGAGAGAATGGGAGTTAAGGAATTCTAAGCATCGATTGTAGACGACTTGTTCTAGGATTTTGGAAAGGAAGGGTAGTATTCAATAGTATTTATTGAGAGCTTACTATGTGCAGAGCACTGAACTAAGCGCTTGGAATGAACAAGTCGCCAACAGATAGAGACAGTCCCTGCCATTTGATGGGCTTACAGTCTAATCGGGGGAGACGGACAGACAAGAACAATGGCAATAAATAAAGTCAAGGGGAAGAACATCTCGTAAAAATAATAATAATAATAATGTTGGTATTTATGAAGCACTTACTATGTGCCGAGCACTATTCTAAGCGCTGGGGTAGACACAGGGGAACCAGGATGTCTTGGTAGAGAGGAGGGGACGGAAGCCAGATTGGAGGGGGTCCAGGAGAGAATGGGAGTTAAGGAATTCTAAGCAGCGATTGTAGACGACTCGTTCTAGGATTTTGGAAAGGAATGGTAGTAGGGAGATAGGGCGATAACTGGAGGGGGAAGTGGGGTCAAGAGCGGTTTTTTTTAGGATGGGGGAGACGTGGGCATGTTTGAAGGCAGCGGGGAAGGAGGCATTGGAGATTGAGTGGTTAAAAATAGAAGTTAAGGAAGGGAGGAGGGCAGAGGCAATGGTTTTAATAAGGTGAGAGGGAATGGGGTCTGAGGCGCAGGTGGGGGGAGTGGCACTTGCGAGGAGGGTGGCACTTGCGAGGAGGGAGGAAATCTCCTCTGCAGGAAAGGATGGGAAAGTAGGGGAGAGAGTTGGTGGGGGAGAGGGGAGAGGCGGAGGGGTGACTTTGGAGAGCTCAGACCTGATTGTGTTGATTTTCATGAGGAAATAGGTGGCCAGATCATTGGGGGTGAGAGATGGGGGAGGGGAAGGAACAGGGGGCCTAAGGAGAGAGTTAAAGGTCCGGAACAATCGGCGGGGGTGACGGGCATGGGTGTCGATGAGGGAGGAGAAGAAGCTTTGCCTGGCGGAGAAGAGGGCAGAGTTAAGGCAGGAAAGGATAAATTTGAAGTGTGTGAGGTCGGCTTGGTGCTTGGACTTTCGCCAGCAGTGCTCAGCAGCTCGAGCATAGGAGCGTAGGAGGTGCACAGAGGAAGTGATCCAGGGCTGTGGGTTAGTGGAGCGAGAGCGGCGGAGGTAAAGAGGGGCCAGAGAGTCGAGATGAGTAGACAGGGTGGAGTTGAGAGCGGAGACCTGATCTTCGAGAATGGGAAGTGAGGACAGGGTGGCAAGGTGAGGAGAGATGCTTTTGGAAAGATGGATGGGATCGAGAGAGCGGAGGTCTCTGTGGGGCAGTAGTGAAGATTTGCAGGGGGAGGGAGTGTGAGAGATGAGGCAGGTGAGAAGGTTATGGTCAGAGAGAGGGATTCCAGAGTTGGTGAGGGAGGAGATAGTGCAGGGGTAGAAGATGATGAGATCGAGGGTGTGACCGAGTCGGTGAGTGGGCGCGGTATGGTGGAGGAGGAGGTTTGGCAGAGTCGAGGAGGGATAGCGGGCGGGCGGCAGAGGAGTTGTCAGGTACATCCATATGGACGTTGAAGTCTCCGAGGATCAGAGTGGGCAGAGAGAAGGAGAGAAGGAAGGTGTGAAAGGGGTCAAGGTGGTTGAAGAAGTCAGAGGTGGGACCGGGAGGGCTGTAGATGACAGCGACAAGTATCTGGAGGGGATGGTAGAGGCGAATGATATGGGCTTCGAAGGAGGGGAAGAAGAGGGAGGGGGGAGGAGGGATAATGCGGAAGCGGCAACGGAGCGAGAGGAGGAAGCCGACGCCTCCTCCCTTACCGGTGAGTCTGGGGGAGTGGGAGAAGGAGAGGCCTCCGCTGGAGAGAGCGGTGACGGAGACCGTGTCTTCAGGAGAGAGCCACGTTTCCGAAAGGGCGAGGAGGAGGAGAGAGCGGGAGAGGAAAAAGTCATGGACGAAAGGTAGCTTACCTGTAATAGAGCGGGGGTTCCAGAGGCCACACTTGAAAGTAGCTGTGGGTGCAGGGGAGGGACGGGGGGGAGGGCGGGGGGAGGGGAGGGTTTGGATGGGAAGGAGGTGACGGGGCCCTGGACAGGGAGGGGGGATGAGGGGTAGCGGTAGGACAAGAGGACTGGGATGGGGCGTGGGTGGGGAAGAGAGAAGGGGGAGGGGGTGAGGAGGGGGTTTGGTGGGGGGAAGAGTAGGGGGAGGGGGAAGAGGGGTAGCGCTGGTAAAGTGAGGTTCTAGGGCGGGGGGGGAGGAGACAGAGGAGAGAGTGGGAAAGAGCTGAGCGAGAGAGGGGAAGGGGAAGGGGAGGATAGGAAGGGGGGGGAGGGATATGGCGAGGCCAGAGAGGTGGGTGGCAGCACTGACAACAATAAACAGTAACAAACGAAATCGGTAATATAGCAACATGACACAGTATGATACAATACAGTAGTGCTAATATAGCAACATGATACAGTATGATGCAATATAGTAATGTTAATAAGCGGGCGATGACCAGGGTCGGGGGTAGGCTCGATTAAGGGGCGTCCTGATCAAACTCAAAGTCTGACGACAATAAACAATAACAAGCAAAATCGCTAATATCGCAACATGATACAGTAAGTCACAATACAATAGTGTTAATAAGCAGGCGATGACCAGGGTCGGGGGATGAGCTGACCCTACCCGATCAGACTCAGAGTCAAGCGGCCAGCGGCCGAGAGAGTCCCAGTGCAGAGCACTGTTCTAAGCGCTGGGGTAGAAACAGGGTAATCGGGTTGTCCCACGTGAAGCTTACAGTGAATCTCCATTTTACAGATGAGGTAACTGAGGCACAGAGAAGTGGAGTGATTTGCCCACAGTCACACAGCTGACAAGTGGCAGAGCCGGGAGTCAAACTCATGACCTCTGACTCCGAAGCCCAGGCTATGAGCCACGAAAGCCACTCACTAAGGAGATAACAATGTGTCAACAATCACCCACTGATCACCAACCACTTACGATCTCCTGGGACAGAGATTTGCCCAAGGATACTGAGAGTTCTCCGCCAAGAGGCTTCAAACCAAGGTGGATCATAGCTCAGGACAAAGACCTGACCAAGGACATTGAGATCTCTCCTCTGAGCAGCCTCAGCTAGACCCAAGTTAGACCAAATGAGAGAGAGGGGACTGGCCAGCTCTGAAATGCTGAGGGAGGCTACTCTTGCAAAGTAGGAGGAGAGTAGGAGAAGAAAAGGGTGATGGAGAGCATACCAGCTGTAGTACAGTCAGTAAGGCCAATGGGGTTGGGTTTTGACCTCCATTTTGAGTCTCCCCCATGTCACAGCAGGGACTAGTCCTCTTCAACCTGATCTCTACAGAATAGGGTCCTTTCCACTTCCTCCTCCTTTTAACCCTTCTTCTCCTGCACTATATCCCCCAAGATCATTATTTTTAAAATTAATAGGAGTTATTATTATTAATATTGTGGTACTTTTTAAGTGTGTACAATGTGCCAGGCACTGTTCTAAGCACTGAGGTACTAGATATAAGTAAATTGTGTTGAACACAGTCCCTGACCCACTTATGACCCACAGTTTTAATCCCAGTTTTACAGGTGAGGTAACTGAGATCCAGAGAAATGAAATGATTTGGCCAAGATCACATGGCAAATGGCAGAGCCAGAATTAGAATCCAGGTCCTTCTGACTCACAGGCCTGTGCTCTATCCACTAAGTAACAAGATTTCTCTAATTAAAATGATCCATCTAAATAAAACATCCCAGAAAGAGATGAGATGGATTCTACTCCCTCATGTGACTGCTGTGAATCCCTGGACAAGTTGCTTAATTTCTGTGCCAATTTTCCTCCACCGTAAAATGGGGATGTTATACCTGTTCTCCCTCCTACTTAGACTGGGAGCCTCATGTGGGAGAGGGATTGAGTCCTTCATGATTAACTTGCATCTATTTCAGGCTGAAGTTTTAACATATTTGTAATGGATGGACAGAAGATTGAAGTAGTTTACAAATTTTCTCTCCTGGGATTGCTAATCAGTAATAAAAGAACTAGTAGTCGTGAAATACGCCAAAGATTCATGTTAGGAAAAATTGAGCCAGGAAACAGTTATGAAAAAAGCTGATATTACTATTGCCATAAAAATACAAATTGTCAATCCTATGGTGTTCCCAGTGACAAAGTATGGATCCAAAAGCTGGACAGTAAAACAAAGGATAGAACATTGATCCTTTTGAAATGTTGTGTTGGAGTGGGCTTTCGTGAGTATCAGTGACTGTCTGAAAAAGAGACAAATGGATTTGGGATCAAAATAAACCAAAGTGGTATTTGGAAGGCCATATGACTCGACTTAGATTAAGAAACAAGGTTGGCTCTGTGGAAAGAGCATGGGTTTGGGAGTCAGAGGTCATGGGTTCTAATCCCACCTCCACCACTTATCAGCTGTGTGACATGGTGTTCACAATCTTAATCTCTATTTTGCAGATGAAATAACTGAGGCACAGAGAAGTTAAGTGCCTCAGTTATTTCATCTGCAAAATAGAAATTAAGATTGTGAACACCATGTGGGACAACCTGAATACCTTGTATCATTTACAGTGGTGCTTGGCACATAATAAGCGTTTAACAAATATGATTATTATCATCATTAGCATATTTTGAACACATATTCAGGAGAACTAATTCTCTGGAGAAGACACTAATGCTAAGAAAAGTATGGGGAAAATGAAGGAGACAGACCAGCAGAGATGGATAGAAACCATAACAAAGATAATGGAAGAACCGTTAGAAACGTTTGGAGAAAGTAGATTCATGGAGTCGCTATGAATTGGAAATGACTTGAAGGCATTTAATAATAATAATAATAATACTTCAGGGTTTAGGACAGTGCTTCAACCACAGTAAGCACTTAGCAAATACCATAATTAGTAATTTTCACTACTGTTTTATTTAAAACTATGTCTTCTCCTGGAATACTAGTCGATTTGGATAAATCTTGGCATCTTTTGGTGGTTTGTATCATAATCCACTGCAAAGCACAGACTCGTTGGATTCTTCAGACTTTTCCAATTAACGACACTTGTCCAGAGGTTGCCAGAGTCAAGCTAGGCATTCCCTGTAAAAGGACTGTAGGGGTCACTGCAGGGAAGTATGTGGTGGGTGGGCATAAGGGACCTTGGTAAGAGTGGAGAACACTTGGGAACCACCTGATTCAACTCAGGGTTTCTCTAAGCATCCAGGTCAGAGTTCAGTTGCATTTATTGAGCATTTACTGTGTACAGAACACTGTGCTAAGTACTTGAAAATGCAGTTCAGCAACAGATAGAGATAGAGCCAAAAGATAGAGCCAACAATGGGCTCATAATCTAGAAGAGAGAGAAAGACAACAAAACAAGTAGGCAGGCATCAATGGCAACAAAACTGACAAATAGAATTATAGATACATACACATCATTAATAAAATAAATAGAATAATAAGAGGTGATGAGAGGACATTCATGTAGAATCATCTTGAAGGCAGGGAAGAAGTGAGCCTGGAGAAACGGAGAGATTGGGGAGGAGATATAGAATTGGGTTTCATCTTCATAGACGTGGTAGTTGAGGCTGTGGGAATGAGTGAGTTCTCCAAGGGAATGAGTGTCATTGGAAAATAGAAGTGGACTGAGAATTGAACCTTTAGGGTTCCCCCCCTACATTTAGGGGATGAGAGGGAGAAGAGAAGCCCATGAAGGAGACTGCGAATGAACAGCCAGAGAGATAAGAGAACCAGGAGAGGACAGTGTTAGACAAGCCAAGGTTGGATAATGTAGCGAGGAGACGGGGAGAAGGGGATGGTCCACAGTGTCAAAGGCAGCTGAGTGGTCAAGAAGTTTTAGGGTGGGATAAGAGCCGTTGGATTTGGCAAGAAGGAGATTTTTAGTGACCTTTGAGAGAGCAGTTTCACTTGAGTGAAGGGGATGGCAGCCAGATTGGAGGGTGTGCAGGAGCAGGTTCCCAATTACAGTGGGTACACTGTATGACTCTGGGCAAATCACTTAATTTTTCAGTGACTCAGTTACCTCAGCTGAAGTTAGAGATTCTATTCTCTCTCCTATGTAATTGGGGCCTGATTATCTTGATTCTAAACAATGCTTAGTACTATTTTGGGCACATAGTAAGTGCTTTACAAATACCACAATTATTCTTACTAGTAATAATAGTATAATTATTATTAGCATGACAATTTGGTTCTGCAGCCAAAAGAGCTTTGCTGCCATTGTAGTCAGGCTGGTACGGCACTATGCAGCTGAGAAAGCCTGCAGGAGACTGGATAAAAAAGGGAAGTGTGTTGTGCAGAAGCAGTTAAAGTGGATGAAAACACTTTTCTGTGAGGTCAGTGATGACGAGGAAGAAAACTTTTACTCAGTGCACTCTTGAGACATTTAAAATGGAAGACTGTTTGGTTGGATTGGAGGGAAATGTAGATTTTCTGTCCTGCAGGCTGCATCCTGATTCCACACATGTTTTAATAATAATAGTAATAATAATGATGGTATTTGTTAAATGCTATGTGCCAAGCACTGTTATAAGTGCTGTGGAAGATACAAGGTAGTCAAGTTGTCCCACATGGAGCTCACAAACTTAATACTCATTTTACAGATGAGGTAATTTTGGCACAGAAAAGTTAAGTGACTCACACCAAATCACGCAGCAGATAAGTGGCAGAGCCAGGATTAGAGCCCACAGCCTCTGACTCCTAAGCCTATGCTCTTGCCATGAAGTCATGCTCCTTTTCTTGCTTCTCCCACTTTTGAGATTGGAGTAATTATTTAGGACACTCATAGTTGAACACAGGGTTGATACATGGAGGAAGCTGGAGGAGGCTCCACAAATGGAGGCAATGGATCCCGGGTTAGGAGCCACTGGGATTCAGAAGATAGGTTTTGCTGTTCCCCTGGGCTAGGTTCACAAGACCAGGGAGGTGTAGCAGGTCTGTCTTGAAGACCAGCTCCCCTTCAGAACGTGAAAATTATTATGTGGATTAGAGGATGTTAGGATCATTTTTATTTGCTTTTGCTAGCAATCCTTTCTGAAAATCTTCAAGGGCTCATGAATATAAGCTGAGAGAGAGTGGATTCACTCCGAAGACTGTGAGTCCCACATGGTACTGATAAACTGATAACATTTTGGTGTTTACTACACTGTGTGGCATACAATCAGCATCCAATAAACCCTATAGAAAGCCTCTGGAATGGAGATTCACCTTCCCTGAACATGATAAAAACAGAGGACATTTTCATCAGCTTAGGTATCATCTTGACAGTACAGTGAAACACTCATCACTTGGTGATGGGGATGTTGAAAGCATTTATACTCTTCCAAGAGCTTACTTTTAATAATTTATGTAGTAATCCTGACATATTCTCCTATCAGTAGTTTTGGAGCTGCTATTTTCTCCTCCAAATCTTTGTGAATGATTTATATCTGTCAGTATTTCCCTTTAGAGTGTAAGTTCCTTGATGACAGGGATGGTTCCTTTTACCTCTACTGGGCCCTCCCAAATGCTTATTTACAGAGCTCTGCACACAGAAGATTCTCAGTAGACATCTGTCTTTAAATAAGGGTCACAAGACCTAGGTTACTTGGATTCTGAAGTACTATATGTATGAGATGGAGACACAAAGAGAGTATGGTTAAGTATTTGTCTCTATAATATTACTACTACAAGGTTACAAGAGGGATTCATTAGGATAACTGCAGTTAAACCAAATACACATAATTAGGAGAAAATACGTAGACATAAAACAGGAATACCATAGCAGACTTCTTCTGGCTTGAGGGAACTCCTAGTTGTCAAGTGGACCTCCTGCTCACAGTGTTTCAGGTAGCCTGGCATCAGCTGCTGGACTCAAGCCAGAGCCACAGCTCAAGATTTTTCTAAGGTCTTATATACCATTTGGTTGTCAAGCCTACTGGGCTTCCCCAAGTTTACCAGCCTGTTACCTTCCTGCACATCTTTTCAATAGTTTCCTGTCCTGGGTCTATTTAACTGTCTGCTGAGCTGCTTAAGGCCTTTGTGCCTTAGGTCACAAATCAAAGTGTTATGCAAACTGTGTGTGGAGCCCCCTATATGTGTGAGATGGAGACACAAACACAATGTGGTTAAGAATTTTACTCTATAATATTACTACTACAAGGATGCAAGAGAAATTCATTAGGATAACTGCAGTTAATCCAAATATTCTGTTGCACTGTGTTCTCCCAAGCACTAAAAACAGTGCCCTGCACTTAGTAAGTGCTCAATAATACGACTGATTGATTGCCCATACAATGAGTAACTGCTGCTCTCTTAAAATTCTTTCTGTTTTACCTAAACATTCTGAAAAGACTCATTGAATCTACTGTCTGAATCTCAATCATCCATTCAAAGTCTGGAAGATACAGAAAAGACTCTCTCCTACATCAGTAACCAGTTTTCCAAAAACATAGTTTAAGGCAGTTAATCCATAAATTAAACAAAGGTATTTACAGAGTGCTAACTGCAGAATTCTGGGCTTTAGAACACATAATACAGTTAATACATATGTTCAAAGTTCCCAAATGGGCTTGAAAACCTTCCTTTCAGACTAGATGGATAGTCACTGCATCAATTTACAAAGTTCCTTCTTAACTGATAACTAGGAATCACCTAACAGAGAAGCAGTGTGGCTTAGTGGAAACAGCACAGGCTTGGAAGTCAGAAGTCATGTATTCTCTAATCCTGGCTCTGCCACTTGCCAGTTGTATGACTTTGGGCAAGTCACTTAATTTCTCTGTGCCTCAGTTCCCTCATCTGTAAAATGGGGATTATTCATTCATTCATTCAATAGTATTTATTGAGTGTTTACTATGTGCAGAGCACTGTACTAAGCGCTTGGAATGTACAATGCGGTAACAGAGACAATCCCTGCCCACTGACAGGCTTACAGTCTAATCAGGGGAGACAGACAAAAACAATAGCAATAATTAGAAACAAGGGGATGTACACCTCATTAACAAAATAAATAGGGTAATAAAGATGACAAATGAGCACATGAGCACAGTGCTGAGGGGAGGGGAAGGGAGAGGGGGAAGAACAGAGGTAAAGGGGGGAAAGGCGGTTTAGCTGCGGGGAGGTGAAAGGGAGGAACAAAGGCAGCAGAGGGAGCAGAGAGTAAAGGGGAAGCTCAGTCTGGGAAGGCCTCATGGAGGAGGTGAGCTCTCATTAGGGCTTTGAAGAGGGGAAAAGAGTTAGTTTGGTGGAGGTGAGGAGGGAGGGCATTTCAGGACAGCAGGAGGACGTGGGACACAGGTCGACAGCGGGATAGGTGAGAACGAGGGACGGTGAGGAGGTGAGGGGCAGAAAAGCAGACCATGTGGGTTGAGCAGTAGAAAGAGAGAAGGGAGGAGAAGTAGGAGGGGGCAAGGTGATGTAGAGCCTTGAAGCCTAGAGTGAGAAGTTTTTGTTTCGTGTGGAAGTTGATAGGCAACCACTGGAGGTTTAAGGAGAGGAATGGCATGCCTAGAGCGTTTTTGCAGGAAGATGATCCGGGCAGCGGAATGAAAAATAGACTGGAGTGGGGAGAGACAGGAGGAATGAAGATCAGAGAGAAGGCTGACACAACAATGCAGGCAGGATATTATGAAAACCTGTACCAGTAAGATAGCCGTATAGATGGAGAGAAAAGGGCGGATCTTGGCGATATTATAAAGGCGATACCAGCAGGCCTTGGTGACGGATTGGATGTGTGAGACGAATGAGAGAGCTGAGTCAAGAATGACACCAAGGTTGCGGGCTTGAGAGACGGGAAGTATGGTCGTACCATCCACCGTGATAGGGAAGACAGGAAGAGGACAGAGCTTGGGAGGGAAGATAAAGAGCTTAGTTTTGGACATGTTGAATTTTAGGTGGTGGGCAGACATCCAGGTGGAGACGACCTGGGGGCAGGAAGAGATACAAGACTGAAGGGAAGGGGAGAGAACAGGGGCGGAGATGTAGATTTGTGTGTCATCTGCATAGAGATGGTAGTTGAAACCAAGGGAGTGAATGCGAGCCCCATGTGGGACAATCTGACTACCTTGTATCTATCCCAGTGCTAAGAACAATTCATGGCAGATAGTAAGCATTTAATAAAAACTAAATTATTATTATTATTACAACTATTTTGTACTTTCCCAAATTTAACATTCCATTTATTATACAGGAATGATTTCTAGTAATACCTCCTGTATAAGTTTCCATATCCAGTCCTCAACTACTTGATAAAGGGAGAGTCTGAGTCAAACATAATTGAGGCCAAACATCTCTATGACTCAGATACCCTTTTTCAGGAGAAACTCCCATTTTGAAAAATAAGAGCAACAAACCTTAAAACCAACAAAATTCCCACGGTGATGAAAATGCCTCTTGGTTCAAGTGGGCTAAGGTGGTGTCTTTCTCTTCCAATCTCTGTCTTGCAATTGTAGCTTCATAACTTCTGCCTTTCTCTTTCTTTCTTTCTTTCTTTCTTTCTTCCTTTCTTTCTTTCTTCTTCTTTCTTTCTTTCTTTCTTTCTTTCTTTCTTTCTTTCTTTCTTTCTTTCTTTCTTTCTTTCTTTCTTTCTTCCTTCCTTCCTTTCTTCCTTCCTTCCTTCCTTCCTTCCTTCCTTCCTTCCTTCCTTCCTTCCTTCCTTCCTTCCTTCCTTCCTTCCTTCTTTCTCTTTCTTTCTTCTTTCTTTCTTTCTTTCTTTCTTTCTTTCTTTCTTTCTTTCTTTCTTCCTTCTTCCTTTCTTCCTTTCTTCCTTTCTTCCTTTCTTCCTTCTTCCTTTCTTCCTTTCTTCCTTTCTTCCTTTCTTCCTTTCTTCCTTCCTTTCTTCCTTTCTTCCTTTCTTTCTTTCTTCCTTTCTTTCTTTCTTTCTTTCTTTCTTATTCATTCATTCATTTATCCATATTTATTGAGGGCTCACTGTGTGAAGAACACTGTACTAAGCATTTGGAAAGTACAATTCAGCAGTAGAGACAATTCCCGTCCACAAGAAGCGGGGAGACAGACAACAAAACAAGTAAACAGGCATCAACATATATAAATAAAATTGTAGATATGTATATATATACACAAGTGCTGTAGGGCAGGAAGAGGTAAAGGCAAAGGGCAATTCTGCAAAGGGCTATTCTGCAAAGGGCAATGCAGAAGGGTGGGGAAAGCGAGGAAAAGGGAGGTTTAGTTTGGAAGGCCTTTTATAGGACGTGAGACTTAAGTCTAAGAAGGGGGAAGGAGGATTATTTCATGGATTTGAGGAGGTAGGGCATTTCAGGCCAGAGATAGGTTGTGGGCCAGGTGTAGACAGCAAAACAGGCGAGATCAAGGCACTGTGAGACAGTTAGCCCCAGAGGAGAAAAATGTGGAGGCTGGGAAGGAGAAGGAGAAAGGGAAGTGAGGTAAGACGGGACAAGGGGATGAAGAACTTTGAAGCCAAGAGTGAGGAGTTTTTGTTTGATATGGAGGTTGATAGGCAACAACTGTAGATTTTTGAGGAGGGGGATGACATACCTAGAATGTTTCTGTAGAAAGATAATCCAGGCAGCAGAATGAAGTATGGACTGAAGTGGAGAGAGACAGGAGGTTGGGAGTAATCAAGTTAAGATAGGATGAGTGAGTGTACTAATGTGATAGCGGTTTGGATGGAGAGGAAAGAGTAAGACCATGGTGATGTTATGAAGGTTAGACCAGCAGGGTTTGGTGACAGATTGGATATGTGGGGTGAATGGGAGAGAGGAGTCAGGCTGACACCTGTAACAGGCTGATGGTTACAGGCTAAAGAGATGGGAAGGATTGATGTGCTTAATTCATTCATTCATTTGTAATTATTGAGTGCTTACTGTGTGCATAGAACTGTTCTAAATGTTTGCCATCCACAGTGTTGGCAAAGTTCGGAAGAGGACAGAGAGGACTAAGTCAGAGAGAAACAGAGACATATCTACAGTTCCAGAGGACATCACCTGAGTAATATGCAATTTAAGGAAAGGAAGATATCCTCCTGAAAACTAACCAACCCAGAATGGAACTAATATTATAAAACCAGTTGTCAAATTAGTTGTCAAATAATTAGTTGTCAAATAGAATGACTCTGATATGACTCTGATATGTTTGCTGTCCATCTAACTTTGAGACCATATCAAAACAAGAGTCCACAATCTCAGTAAAATATTTCTGATGATTTGGCTAGAGTTGAAGGAACATACTAGATAATTCCTTCCTCTCCCCATTACTCCATTCCCAGTATGAGTACCGGAGTGATAGAGGTTCAGGAAGTGAGGGCAAATTGGGACATTAAATGCAAGTTAATCCACAGTCCTGACTCCACAGTCAGGATAGAGTGCAGGGCATTGTGGGTGGGGTAGTAATCAATCAATTAATGACTCAATTGTACTTATTGAGCACTTAACGACTAAAGAGCGATTGGGAGTTTACAATACAAAAATGTAACATACATATTCCCAGCCCAAAGTGAGTTTACAATTTAGATGGGGAGGTAGACATTAATATAAATAAATTATTATAAATATATTATTTACATTTTATGTTTATATATTATAAATATAAATAATTAAACAAATTAACAAACATAAGTGGTTTGGGAAGTTGGTGGAGCTAATGAATAAATACACCAAGTCAGGGCAATGCAAAGGGAGTGGGAAAAGAGGAAATTAGGGAACCTCTCTTGGAGGAGATGTACCTTCAAAGGCTTTGAAGGTTGGGGAGGCCATTCCATGCCAGAGGCAGGATTTGCACAAAAGTTGGTGATGAGATAAAAGCAAACAAGGATCAGTGAGTAGGTTGGCATTAGGGGAGCTAAGTGTGTGGGCTGGGTTGTAGTACGTAAGGTAAGGTAAGAAGGGGCATGATGACTGAATGGTTTAAAGCTGATGGTAAGTAGTTTCTGTTGGATGTGGAGGAGGACCCACTGGAGGTTCTTGAGAAGTGGGAAAACAAAGACTGAACTTTCAGTGGTGTTCCTGTTGGGGCCTGAAAAGTGTCAAATATGTAGGTGGGCAAGGGTGCAGCGCAGTGTCCATTCTTATGCCTAAGACCCCTCTGTGGCTGAAGTGACACAGCTGAGGGTTGACACTGTGCCATGATCTTGGAGTAAGGTGTCTTGGTAGACACTGTGGTTTTTGCCATCCACATTATCCAGCCATCTTTTCTGAAAATAATAATAATAGTATTTGTTAAGCTTTTACTTTGTGCTAAGCACTGTACTGAGTGCTGGGATGGATTCAAGAAAATCAAGTTGGAAAGGTCCTGCCTAATTTGGAGCATACAGTCTCAACCCCCATTTTACAGATGAGGTAACTGAGACACAGAAAAGTGGTGACTTGCTCGAGGTCAAGCAGACACGTGGAGGAGTCAGAAATAGAAGCCATTACCTTCTGACTCCCACGCCTGTGTTCTGTCCACTACACTCTGCTGCTTGACTGATACCAGTGTTCACATTCAAAACTTTCCCACAATGCAAACCCCTATACCAACCTCCAGTCCTACCTGTTCCCTCTTCTCTGCAGAACCAGACATAAGGGCTTACCGTTTCTCCCAGTGAAGGGAGCCATTCATACATCTCTCTCGCCAAGAGTCTGGGGTCTTCTCCAAATCATCACTTGCCACATTTCCAGTTGTTTTTCGGCCTTCAATGCTGAACCTCCCTCCCCTGCAGCTCCACCCCAAGTTCCACTACTCAGTGGTGACGCTGAGTTTCATATGTCTGTTCATACATTCATAAGATGGGCTCACAAAGAATCTACAGCAAAGGGGAGGTTAGGGGCTTCCCTGGAGAAACACTTCAGGGTTGGGCAAAACCCAACTATTTTTGCAAATGACACAAAACATATTGTAAAGAACTGTTATATTTGGCACCATATTTATGACCAGTTTATGCTTTTTTAAGTTTTTTGTTTTGAAACCACATTTTAAGTTTTTTGTTCCATGTTTTTCCAGTTTGGTCTGATGTCTTCAGTCAGTCATGAAAAAGGCAAAGAATTCACTTGCTCTTCCACCTGGAATTACAAGGGCTGACAGGGTAATAGTAAATAGAAACTATAATATAGAATATAAAATAGTAAATAGAAACTGACCCTAGGCTGGAAGGTGAATGTGGAGAAAGGTGATTGGCTGTGGCCATACGCCCTTACAAGAAACAAGGTTATCAAGAAAAAAACTATGTAAACAGAGATCAACTTTTTGTGTTAAAACACAATATAAACTTAAAGCTATACTTTGGAAAGATAGCTACTCATGACCTAATGGAAAGAATATGGACCTGGGCATCAGAGATGTGGGTGCTAATCCTGCCTCATCCAACTGTCTGCTGTGTGATCTTAGGCAAGTCATTTAACTTTTCTATGTCTCAGTTCCATCATCTGTACAGTGGGAATTAAGACTATGAGCTCCATATTGGGACTTTGCTTGTATTTACCCTAGTACTTAGTATAGTGCCATAATAAGCATAAACAATTTTTTTAAAAAAAGGTATTTCAGCCATTTTTAACATATAACAATAGCTATAATGGCATTTATTAAGAACTAAGCACTCTGTTAAGCATTGGAGTAGGTACAAAATAATACATTAGCCTTACTCCCCAACCCAAATAATTTCAGACGTAAGGAGAACAGGTATTTGGGTGTATGTGTGCTGAGCATTGTTGCCTAAGAGAGATGCCTCCCTGCCCCAAACATCAGCCCCACCATGCTGGATCTGGGAATGATTGTGGCTACTGGACTCTGACCCTGCCTGGAAGAGTAATAAGAAGTTTGCTCCTTAATCTCTCTAACAGCATTTCGCCCCCTGTTCTCCCATGCAATTTCACCTGTTCTCTTTGCAATTTCATCCTTACATTTCTATCATTTTAATACTTTTCCCCCTTTTAAATTATTTATCTTGGACTGTGAACTCTCTGAGAGCCATATACAATTTCTAATTCTCATTTTTTGATTGTTTTTCCAAGTGTTCAGTATAAGACAATGCTCTGCCACAATGGAAGAGCTCAGTAAAGAGCTCTGTATAACTTTTTCCTTTTTAAATGGCTTTTGTTAAGCACTTACTATATGCCAGACACTGTTCTAAGCACTGGGGTAGATACAAGATCATCAAGTTGGACACAGTCCATGTCCCACATGGGGCTCATGATCTTAACTCCCATTTTACAGATGAGGTAACTGAGTCACACAGAAGTGAAATGATTGCTGAAGGTCACACAGCAAGCAAGTGGTGGAACTGGGAATAGAACCCAGGTCCTTCCGACTCCCTTTCTGCGTCATATGGCATGGTTTGTGTCAGCATCAAACCTCAGGGTAGAACAGCAATTTCCAGGTTTAGTGAAACCCTCAACACTAACCCAACCTCTACTCCCTTTGAGCTGAATGGCAAATGGCGCGAGCAATAATTCTGTTTTTATTTAATTCTCCCAAGTACTCAGTACAGCGCTCTGCATACTCTGCAACTCTCAGCAAATGTGATTCCTTGACTGGCTGATGCATTCATTCATTTAACTGTTTCACTGAGCGACTACCGTGTACAGACAAGACTACTGAGAGACTACTCTGTAGAGCCAAACTCTCAGGAGAGTATATTTTCTGCCCACAGTGAGTCTATTAATGTATTAATATAAATTTAAAAATATTTATTATTATAGCTGTGGGTTTGTGATACAAGATTGACAGAGGGATGGGGAGTGAGTTGAGTTCAGTAAAGAGGATGGTCTTGAAAGCATCATTTTGGTTGTCAAAGGAAGGTAATTTGGGTATGGAGGATGAGTTTAGAAAATCGAATGGGGGCAAAAAATAGGAGGACTCTGGGGGAACATTACAGATTTATGAGGAGGAGGTATGTAAGAGAAGATAAGTGAGGAAGTTGTGGACAAATTTTAGAGTTGGTGAGGGTAGAGATTGTGAAGTGGCTAGATCAAGTATCTGTCCAAGTTGATGAGTAGGTGAGATGGGGTGGAGCAGATCAATGAGGATGAGAGCTTATAGAAGGTTGGCAGTGGAATGGTCATCAGGAGCACTTTTGTGGATATTGAAGTCTCCAAGAAGCAGTTGTAGGTATGTGTAAATTTGTATTACTCCTCCACAGAGACTTCCACTTTCTTGACCCCATCCATCTATCTTACTGCATCACACCCACTTTGCCTCCCTTTCCACTTTACCCATTCTTGATGATCACATTGATGCTCTCAACTCCACCCTATCTACTCAACTCAACTCACTCATTCACTCTCGCACCATTAACCCACAGGCCAGGATAACTGGCCACTGTCCCCCTCCTTCACTCTTATGCTCAAGCTGCTGAACCCTGCTGACAAAAGTCATTTAGGTCAACCTTGTTCACTTTCAGTTTATCCTTTTCTTCCCTAACTCTGCCTTCTCCTCTCCAGGCAAAACTATTTTTCTTCCTTTATTGACTCTCATGCCCATCACCCCTGTTAGTAGTTCTGGATATCTAACTTCCTCAGGCCCTGTTCCTCTGCCTCCTCCCTCCCTCACCCCCAGTGATCTGGCCATCTACTTCATTAGGAAAATTAAAACCATCAGGTCTGAGCTCCCTAAGGTCACCCCTTCCCTTTCACATCCCAACTTTCGACCCCCTACGTCACTTTCCCATCCTTCCCAACAGTATCTTCAGAGGATATCTCCCCACCTTGCTCCCTACCCTCTCTACCCACTCCTGATGACCAGATTACTGCTCTCATCTCCACCCTCTCTTCTCAACTTGCTCGCTCCCTTTTCCCTCCATCACTCTCGCTCCACTAACCTGCAGCCCTGGATGTCTGCCTCTGTCTGCCTCCTTCGCTTTCATGTTCAAGCTGCTGAACACTGCTGGCGAAAGTCTAAGCACCAAACCAAACTTGTTCACTTTACATTTATCCTTTCCTGCCTTAATTTTGCCCTCTCCGCTGCCAGGCAAAACTCTGCCCTCTCCTCCGCCAGGCAAAGCGTCTTCTCCTCCCTCATCGACACCCATGCCCGTCACCCCCGCCGATTGTTCCGGACCTTTAACTCTCTCCTTAGGCCCCCTGTTCCTCCCCCTACCCCATCTCTCACCACCAATGATCTGGCCACCTATTTCCTCATGAAAATCAACACGATCAGGTCTGAGCTCCCCAAAGTCACCCCTCCGCCTCTCCCCTCCCCCCCACCGACCCCCTCCCCTACTTTCCCATCCTTCCCTGCAGTATCCTCAGAGGAGATCTCCTCCCTCCTCGCAAGTGCCACCCCCTCCACCTGCTCCTCGGACCCCATTTCCTCTCACCTTCTTAAAACCATCGCCCCTGCCCTCCTCCCTTCCTTAACTTCTATTTTTAACCACTCAATCTCCAATGGCTCCTTCCCCGCTGCCTTCAAACATGCCCACGTCTCCCCCATCCTAAAAAAAACCCGCTCTTGACCCCACTTCCCCCTCCAGTTATCGTCCTATCTCCCTACTACCCTTCCTTTCCAAAAACCTAGAACGAGTCGTCTACAATCGATGCCTAGAATTCCTCAACTCCCATTCTCTCCTAGACCCCCTCCAATCTGGCTTCCGTCCCCTCCACTCTACCGAGACTGCTCTCTCTAAGGTCACCCATGACCTCCTTCTTGCCAAATCCAATGGCTCCTACTCCATTCTGATCCTCCTTGACCTCTCTGCTGCCTTTGACACTGTCGACCATCCCCTCCTCCTCCATACCTTATCTCACCTTGGCTTCACGGACTCTGTCCTCTCCTGGTTCTCCTCTTACCTCTCTGGCCGATCATTCTCGGTCTCCTACGCTGGAGCCTCCTCCCCCTCCCATCCTTTAACTGTTGGAGTTCCTCAAGGGTCAGTTCTTGGCCCTCTTCTGTTCTCCATTTACACTCACTCCCTCGGTGAACTCATCCGCTCTCACGGCTTTGACTACCATCTCTACGCAGATGACACGCAGATCTACATCTCCGCCCCTGTCCTCTCCCCCTCCCTTCAGGCTCGCATCTTCTCCTGCCTCCAGGACGTCTCCACCTGGATGTCGGCCCGCCACCTAAATCTCAACATGAGCAAGACTGAGCTCCTCATCTTCCCTCCCAAGCCCGGTCCGCTCCCAGACTTCTCCATCACCGTGGATGGCACGACCATCCTTCCCGTCCCACAGGCCCGCAATCTCGGTGTCATCCTTGACTCGTCCCTCTCGTTCACCCCACACATCCTATCCGTTACCAAGACCTGCCGGTTTCACCTCTACAATATCGCCAAGATCCGCCCTTTCCTCTCCACCCAAACGGCTACCTTACTATTACGGGCTCTCGTTATATCCCGGCTAGACTACTGTGTGAGCCTTCTCTCTGACCTCCCTTCCTCCTCTCTCGCCCTGCTCCGGTCTATTCTTCACTCCGCTGCCCGGCTCATCTTCCTGCAGAAACGATCTGGGCATGTCACTCCCCTTCTTAAACAACTCCAGTGGTTGCCTATCGACCTCCGCTCCAAACAAAAACTCCTCACTCTAGGCTTCAAGGCTCTCCATCACCTTGCCCCTTCCTACCTCTCCTCCCTTCTCTCTTTCTAATAATAATAATGTTGGTATTTGTTAAGCGCTTACTATGTGCCGAGCACTGTTCTAAGCGCTGGGGTAGACATAGGGGAATCAGGTTGTCCCACGTGGGGCTCACAGTCTTAATCCCCATTTTACAGATGAGGGAACTGAGGCACAGAGAAGTTAAGTGACTTGCCCACAGTCACACAGCCGACAAGTGGCAGAGCTGGGATTCGAACTCATGAGCCCTGACTCCAAAGCCCATGCTCTTTCCACTGAGCCACGCTGCTTCTCCATGTTGGTATTTGTTAAGCGCTTACTATGTGCCGAGCACTGTTCTAAGCGCTGGGGTAGACACAGGGGAATCAGGTTGTCCCATGTGGGGCTCACAGTTTTAATCCCCATTTTACAGATGAGGTAACGGAGGCACCGAGAGGTTAAGTGACTTGCCCAAAGTCACACAGCTGACAAGTGGCCCAGCTGGGATTCAAACCCATGACCTCTGACTCCAAAGCCCGTGCTCTTTCCACCAAGCCACGCTGCTTCTACCGCCCACCCCGCACGCTCTGCTCCTCTGCCGCCCACCTCCTCACTGTCCCTCGGTCTCGCCTATCTCGCCGTTGACCCCTGGGTCACGCCCTCCCGCGGTCCTGGAACGCCCTCCCTCCTCACCTCCGCCAAACTGATTCTTTTTCCCTCTTCAAAAACCTACTTAAAAATCACCTCCTCCAAGAGGCATTCCCAGACTGAGCTCCTCTTCTCCCTCTACTCCCTCTGCCATCCCCCCTTTACCTCTCCGCAGCTAAACCCTCATTTTCCCCTTTTTCCTCTGCTCCTCCACCTCTCCCTTCCCATCCCCACAGCACTGTACTTGTCCGCTCAACTGTATATATTTTCGTTACCCTATTTATTTTGTTAATGAATTGTACATCGCCTTGATTCTATTTAGTTGCCATTGTTTTTACGAGATGTTCTTCCCCTTGACGCTGTTTATTGCCATTGTTCTTGTCTGTCCGTCTCCCCCGATTAGACTGTAAGCCCGTCAAACGGCAGGGACTGTCTCTATCTGTTGCCGACTTGTTCATCCCAAGCGCTTAGTACAGTGCTCTGCACATAGTAAGCGCTCAATAAATACTATTGAATGAATGAATATTTTTCTTCCCTTTTTCGACACCCATGCCCATCACCCCCGCCAGCAGTTCTAGACATTTAACTCTCCTCAGGATTCTTGTTCTTCCCCCCTCCTGTCCTTCATTCCCAATGATCTGGCCATCTACATCATTAGGAAAATCAACTTCATCAGGTCTGAACTTCCTGAAGTCACTCCTCCCCTTCCCTCCCCCCACCCCCGCTTTCAACCCCCTCCTCTACTTTCCCATCCTTCCCAGAAGTAGCTTCAGAGGAGATCTCCTCCCTCCTCTCCAGGGTCACCCCATCCACCTGCACTTCGTACCCCATTCCCTCTCACCTTATAAAAACTCTCACGCCTTCCCTCCTTTCCTCCTTAACTTCCATCTTCAATCACTCACTCTCCAATGGCTTCTTCCTCTCATGTCTCCCCCATTCTAAAATAACCCTCTCTTGACCCCACTGCCCTTTATGGGATTATCGTCCAATTTCCCTCCTACTCTTCCTTTCCAAATTCCTAGAGTGAGTCACCTACACTCACTGACTTGAATTTCTCAGCTCCAATTCTCTCCTAGAGCCCCTCCACTCTGGCTTCTCTCTGCTCCACTCCACCGAAACTGCCCTCTCAAAGGTCACCAATGACCTCCTTCTTGCCAAATCCAATGGCTCCTATTCTATCCTAATCCTCTTCTACTTCTCAGCTGCCTTTTACACTGTTGACCAACCCCTTCTCCTCAACATGTTATCCATCCTGGGCTTCACAAACTCCATCCACTTCTGGTTCTCACTGCTCTGGCCGTTCATTCTCAGTCTCCTCTGTGGGCTCCTCATCCACTAAATATAAGGGTTCCTCAAGGGTCTGTTTCTTGGTCCCCTTCTGTTCTCCATCTATACTCACTTCCTTGGTGAACACATTCACTCCCACAGCTTCATCTATCATCTCTACACAGATGACACACAAATCTACATCTCCTCCCCTGTTCTCTCTCCCTCCCTCCAGGCTCATATCTGCTCCTGTCTGCAGGACATCTCAACCAGGATGTCTTCCCACCAATTAAAACTCAAAATGTCTAAAGCTGAGCTCTTTATCTTCCCTCCCAAACCTTGTCCTCTCCCTTACTTTCCCATCACTGGGGACAACACTAATATCCTTCCTGTCTCAAAAGCCCGCCCCCTTGGTGTCATCCTTGGGGTCAGAGAAGCAGCATGGCTTAGTGGAAAGATGATGATGTTGGCATTTGCTAAATGCTTACTATGTGCAGAACACTGTTCTAAGTGCTGGGGTAGATACAGGGTAATCAGGTTGTCCCACGTGAGGCTCACAGTCTTCATGTCCATTTTACAGATGAGGTCACTGAAACAAAGAGAAGTTAATTGATTTGCCCATAGTCACACAGCTGACAAATGGCAGATCTGGGATTCGAACCCATGACCTCTGACTCCCAAGCCCGGGTTCTTTCCACTGAGCCATGATGCTTCCCAAAGAGCATGGACTTAGGAGTCAGAGGTCACGGTTTCAAATTCCAACTTCACCACCTTTCAATTGTGCAACTTTGGACAAGTCACTTAACCTCTTGATGCCTCAGTTATCTCATCTGTAAAATGGGGATTAAGACTGTGAGCCTCACATGGGACAAGCTGATTATCTTATATCTACCCCAATGCTTAGAACAGTGCTCAGCACACAGTAAGCGTTTAACAAATACCAACATTATCATCATTATTATTATTATTATCCTTGACTTTGCTCTCTCATTCACCCCACACATCCAATCTGTCACCAAAATCTACTGGTCTCACCTTCAAAATATTGCCAAGATTTAACCTTTCCTCTCCATCCCAATCTTGCTACCTTGTTGGTGCAATCTTTCTTCGTATCTTGACTGGATTACTACATCACCATCATTTCTGATTTCTTAACCTCCTGTCTCTCCCCACTTCAGTCTATACTTCCCTATGCTGCTTGGATTATCTTTCTACAGAAATGCTCTGAGCATGTCACTCCCCTTCTAAATTTTCTGGTTCCAATTCCAATGTTTTTCTATCAACTTTCATTTGCCTATCAACTTCTCACTATTGGCTTCAAAGCTCTTCCTCCACCGTGCCCCCTCCTACCTCAACTCCCTTCTCTCCTCCTACAGTCCAGTGCACACACTGCACTCCTCTGCCACTATCCTCCTCACTCTGCTTCGTCCTCACCTGTCCCCCGATGACTCCTTGCTCATGACCCACCTCTGGCCTGGAATGCCCTCCCTCCTCACATCGGCCAAACTAGCTCATTTCCCCCCTTCAAAGCCCTACTGAAAGCCCACTTCCTCCAGAAGGCCTTTCCCTCTGCTCTTTCTCCCCACCCCATCACCCCTACTCCCTCTCTCTCTATCCCTCTATCCCTCTCCTAACCTCACAACACTTGTGTATATTTGTACAAATTTATTCTATTTATTTTATTAATGATGTGTATATATCTCAAATTATATTTATTTATTTTGATGCTATAGATGCCTGTATACTTGTTTTGTTTTGTTGTCTGTCTGCCCCCCTCCCAAGAGGAAACCCTACCGTTGTTGGGTAGGGATTGTCTCTATCTTTTATCAAATTGTAGTTTCTAAGCACTTAGTACAGTGTTCTCTACTAAGTAAGCACTCAATAAATACAATTGAATTACTGAATGAATGTCCTCAATGTTTCTGTAGAAAAGTATGAACTGAAATATGGACTGGAGTAGTGAGAGAGGCAGGTGTTTGGGAAATCAGCAAGAAGAATGATGTAGTGATCCAGGCAGGATAGGATGAGTGATTTTAATAATAGAGAAACAGTTTGGATGGAGGGAAAAGAATGGATTTTAGCAATGCTGTAAAGGTATGACCTACAGGAGTTAATGATGGATTGAATATGTGGGTTGAATAGAGAGAGGAGTGAAGGATAACACCAAGGTTACAGGCTTATGAAATAGGAAGGATGGTGATGGGAAAGTCATGGAGAGGAGAGTTTGGGTGGGAAGATAAGAAGTTCAGTTTTGGATATGTTAAGCTTGAGGTGACAGGAGGACATCTAAGTAGAGAGATCTTGAAGGCAAGAGGAAATGAAAGACTTAAGAGAAAGAGAGTGATCGGTACCGGAGATATAGATTTGGGTATCATCTGCATAGAAGTGGTAGTTGAAACCGGGGGAGATTAGGAGTTATCCAAGGAAATGGGTGTAGATGGAAAATAGAAGGGGACCCAGAATTGAGCCTCGACGGACACCCATATTTAGGGGGTGGAACCTTAGTGATTTTCTACTACAACCAAACATACATTTCACTCTTCTATCACCAACCTGCTCACTGTACCTCAATTTATCTACCAATCTTTAGTCCACATTCCTCCTCCGGCTTGGAATTCCTTCCCTCTCCATATTCAATAGTTCACCACACTTGCTTGTTTCAAAGCCCTCCCCAATAGGCCTTCCCCAACTAACGGAGACTCTATGTCACTTATGCACTAAGGTCTGTATCTCTTAAAGCATTTTGATATTCATCTCTCCCACAGAGACACAGAATTTATGTACATATCCATCTGTACTTTCTTTTAATGCCTGTCACCCTTCTGGTAGATAGGGATTATGTCTAACTACTCTATTGTACTGCTCCCCATGTTTAGAACAGTGCTCTCCACATGGTAAACTCTTAGTGAATAGCTTTAGTTGATTGATTAGTTAGATTGAAAGTAAAAGTGAAAGCTCACTTGGCATAATGTATTAGGCATTAGTTCTATCTGGCTTTACCACTTGCCACTGATGTTGCGGAAGTCCCAAAAGTGCCTTGAAAATCTTTTTTTCCAATTCTCTGGTTCTGTGATTCTCAGCTTTCCCAGCCAGCACAGAGGCCCAGATGGCCAGGGTTACCAGGGATCTTTGCATTTTGGGTAGCCTTTTGTGACCTGTATCTCTCTTCTCTGTAGGACCTTCATGTACCAAGTGGGCATCAGGCTCCAGGTGGTTTACCTAGCAGTTGGGGGGATCTCCTGGAGTTTCCATTTCCTTTCCTCCTGACAAACAGAGGTACTCCCTTGTTCCCCAGTCTCCAAGAGCCACTTGATCTGCTCCTGCAGCCAGCACAGTCCCTGGAAGAAATGGGGCCATTACCTGAAGAGATGGAAAGAGCAGCCCTTGAAGCACTATTCTGTTTCATTTTCCGTGAGGCACTGGAGAGTCTTCAGGATGCATGTTAATAATAATAATAATAATGATAATGGATTTGATAAGTACTTTCTATGTGCCAAGCACAGTTCGAATCACTGGGGTAATTACAAGGTAGTCAGGTTGTCCCACGTGGGGATCACAGTCTTAATTTATTTATTTATATTGATGCTATTGATGCTTATCTACTTGTTTTGTGTGGTTGTCTTTCTTTCCCCTTCTAGACTGAGCTCGTGGTTGGGTAGGGATTTTCTCTATTTGTTACTGAATTGTACTTTCCAAGCACTCAGTACAGTGCTCTGCACTGAATTAATTAATCTCCAATTTTCAGATGAGGTAACTGAGGCCCAGAGAAGTGAAGTGACTTGCACAAGTTCACTACAGCAGATAAATGGAAGCACTGGGTTTAGAACTTATTACCCTCTCATTCCCCGGCCCATGCTCTATCCACTACACCATGGTACTTCTCCTGTCGATTACTCCCAGGATGCAGATTGCCTCTGGGAAAGTAAACTATTCAACCTAGTCAAGTTCTTTGACTCCAGAGCCCCCAGGAACGTAGAAAGGGAAGTATTCCCATTATTGTTATTATCATCAAGTGCCATTTAGTCATTTCTGATTCATAGTGACTCTATTTTCTCAAGAAAGTCTTCTTTTACCATAATCTGTAGCCTTTCTAACCATTATTTTGCTATCATTGTTATGATCTTGAAGCAGCTTGGCTTAGTGGAAGGAGTCCAGGCTTGGGAGTCAAATGTCGCATTTTCTAATTCTGATTCCACCACTTATTAGCTGTGTGACCTTGGGCAAGTCACTTAACTTATCTGGGCCTCAATTACCTCATCCGTAAAAATGGGGATTAAAAAATGTGAGCCTAACGTGGGACAATCTGATTACCCTGTATCTACCCCAGCACTTAGAACAGGGTTCAGCACACAGTAAGCATTTAACAAATACCATAATTATTATTATTATCTTCATCCATCTAACTATTGGTCTGTCTATTCCACATTTTCTTGGACTTTTCCTAGCATTTAGTGTCTTCCCCAGATAATTAGTCCTCATGATTTTGTGTCCAAAGTATGTTAATCTAAGATGAGTCTTTTGGTCTTCCAAAGACCACTTTGCCCTACTTTGCTCCAAAATCCAGATTTGCCCATAAAGGCAGTCCATGGTATTCACAAAAGTCTTCTCCAACACCACATTTCAAAAGAATCGTTGCTTTTTCTCTCCTGTTTTTCCACTGCCCAGTTTGTGGATCCAGACATTGTCACTGGAAACCCCATAGAATTGGCAATTTATATTTTTGTGGCAATTGTTACATCAGCATGTTTCATGACCTTTTCTGGGCTCTTCATAGCCTTAGTCTTCCTCACATTAATCTTCAGCATATTTCTTGACTACTAGTTCCTTTATTATTGATTATCAATCCCAGAAGAGAATAACTGTCAAATATGAAAGTCTTCTAAATGTGATGTAGACTCATCTTTTTGCTGTGTTTCTCAGTTTGAGTCATAAACCCTTCAAATCCTCTTCACTTTCTGCTAGTAGGGTCTTATCACCAGCATAACAAAGGTTGTTTATAACCCTTCCTCCTGTCTTACTCACCATTTGTCTTCATCCAAACTGGCTTCTCTCATTACGTATTCTGTATACAGGATGAACAGGTAAGACTGTAAAATATATCCTTGTCCTACACCCTCACCAAAGGGAAACCAATCTATTTCTCCATATTCTGCTGTTATTGTAGCCTCCTGTTCTGCATACAGGTTCCATATTAATGCATTTTTTCCTCTTTAAGGATGGTAAAATCAGTTCTTGGAGGAGCAGTCTTGGGAGAGGACAGCCTGGTCCAGAACCAAAGTCAGGAAAATTCTCTCCGCCAAGTGTGGTCAGACTATCATTTGGAACTCACCTGATTTCTCCACTTCTTTGGGGAGGAGAGCACTGCAGAACACTGCAGACCACTACAGGGCACTACAGAGCCCCGTAGAGCATATCAGAGGATTTCAGGGTAGAACTTCACAAACTACTGCAGAGAAGAGCACCGCAATGCACTACAGAGCAGAAAACCACCAAGCAGAGTACCAAAGAGCAGAGCACAACTGAGCAAAACAGCCTAGCACCTCCTTTCTCCCTCTACCCCTGTGCCTTGGAGCCTGGCTCTCCAGTCCCTTGTAAACTGGAATGAGGGCCCATACTGACCTGTGCTTCCTCTCTCCCTCTGTTTGTTGCATAACTGCTAGGTTTCTAGCAGACCTTACCTCCTGGTCCACTGCTGCTGTTTGCAGGGGTCACAGGGACAGAGGCATGGTGATGCCAACGCTCCAAAGGAGCACTTCATGATGTAGTGGATAAAGCATGTGCCTGGGAGTCAGAAGGTCATGGGTTCTAATCCCGGCTCTGCTACTCGTCTGCTGTGTGACCTTGGGCAAGTCACTTTGTTTCTCTGTGTCAGTCTCTGTAAAATGGGAATTGAGACTGTGAGTGCCTTGTGGGACAGGGAATAAGTCCAACCCCATTAGCTTGGTACAGTGTCTAGCACATAGTAAGTTCTTAACAAATACCATAACAATTATTTATTACTATTATTTATCCTCACAATCCTAGGGCTGGCAAGTTATACATGAGGGTAAGAGGGCTGCAAGACTGCAGAAAGAGACCAGGAGGCAAAGTGACTTTAGTCATGCAACATCTAGGGGTTGTTGCGAAGTTGCATTTCCGAGGAACAGCTATCCCTCCTGCTTCTGAAAGATGAAGGGAAAGAATTGAAGAGATTCTACACTGAAACTTAACTTAACCAGAATAGAATTGAACATTCTTCCCCACAGGAATCTATATTCCTGGGAGGACTGTTTTACCTCCTGGGCTCACAATCTACAAAGACTTGACTGACCACCCTCCCACGTTTCCCTCCCCCCACTTGCCCTACACTTCTGCCAAAACAGAAAGATAAAACATGCTTTTCTAATAAAGATCTTCACAGATGTGTTTTGAGAGGGAGCATGGTGTAGTGGATACAGCTAAATCATAATGAGCATATTTATTTTGTTAATGAATTGTACATCGCCTTGATTCTATTTAGTTGCCCATTGTTTTTACGAGATGTTCTTCCCCTTGACTCTATTTACTGCCATTGTTCTTGTCTGTCCATCTCCCCCGATTAGACTGTAAGCCCGTCAAACGGCAGGGACTGTCTCTATCTGTTGCTGACTTGTTCATCCCAAGCGCTTAGTACAGTGCTTTGCACATAGTAAGCGCTCAATAAATACTATTGAATGAATGAATGAATGAATATTTTTCACTCATCTTTCTTATTCAACCAACATATTTATTGTTACCAAATCCCATCAGTTCAACCTTCACAACAATCACTAAAATCCACCTTTTTGTCTCCACCCAAACTGCCACCATGTAAATTCAAGCATTTATCCTACACTGTCTTGATTACTTTACCAGGCTCCTTGCTGATCTCCCTGACTCCTGCCTCTCTCCACTTCAGTCCTTCTTCATTCTGCTGTTTGGTTCCTCTCTTTCCAAAACTGTCCTTGTTTCTCTACTCCTCAAGAGCCTCTGGTGTTGCCCATCCCAGCTACTCATCAAACAGAAATTCCATACTACAGTGCACCTTGAAACACCTTGTCCCCTCATACCTTACCTCTTTGATTTCCAAAAATAAAGTCCATACTCTTCACTCCCCTAATGTCAACCTGCTCATTTGGTACCTCAGTCTCATCTATCTTGTCACTAGCCTCTTGCTTGTGCTCTGCTTCTGCTACTTCATAGCTGACGGATGATTTCCCTCCTCACCTTCAAAACCTTATTAAAAGCACATCTCCAAGAGGATTTCAATTAAGTCTTCATTTTCTCTTCTCCCTCAACTTTCTGTATCATCCTTGCAGTCGGATTTGTCCCCTTTATTCACACTTTCCCTCAGCCTCACAAAACATGTATATAGTTGTAATTTATTTATTCATTTATATTAATATCTGTATAGCCTCTAGGCTGTAGCTCTTTATGAGCATGGAAAGTATCTACCAACTGTTCTATTTTACTCATCCAAGTGCTTAATACAGGACTGTGCACACAATATGCACTCAGTAAATATGATTGATTGGTTAATTGATTGATTTAGCTTGGACACCATGCTGTGGTCACTTCAGTCATTCATTCATTCATTCAATAGTATTTAATGAGCGCTTACTATGTGCAGAGCACTGTACTAAGCGCTTGGGATGAACAAGTCGGCAACAGATAGAGACAGTCCCTGCCGTTTGACGGGCTTACAGTCTAATCGGGGGAGACGGACAGACAAGAACAATGGCAATAAACAGCATCAAGGGGAAGAACATCTCGTAAAAACAATGGCAACTGAATAGAATCAAGGCGATGTACAATTCATTAACAAAATAAATAGGGTAACGAAAATATATACAGTTGAGCGGATGAGTACAGTGCTGTGGGGATGGGAAGGGAGAGGTGGAGGAGCAGAGGGAAAAGGGGAAAATGAGGCTTTAGCTGCGGAGAGGTAAAGGGGGGATGGCAGAGGGAGTAGAGGGGGAAGAGGAGCTCAGTCTGGGAACGCCTCTTGGAGGAGGTGATTTTTAAGTAAGGTTTTGAAGAGGGAAAGAGAATCAGTTTGGCGGAGGTGAGGAGGGAGGGCGTTCCAGGACCGTGGGAGGACGTGACCCAGGGGTCGACAGCGGGATAGGTGAGACCGAGGGACGGCGAGTAGGTGGGCGGCGGAGGAGCGGAGTGTGCGGGGTGGGCGGTAGAAAGAGAGAAGGGAGGAGAGGTAGGAAGGGGCAAGGTGATGGAGAGCCTTGAAGCCTAGAGTGAGGAGTTTTTGTTTGGAGCGGAGGTCGATAGGCAACCACTGGAGTTGTTTAAGAAGGGGAGTGACATGCCCAGATCGTTTCTGCAGGAAGATGAGCCGGGCAGCGGAGTGAAGAATAGACCGGAGCGGGGCGAGAGAGGAGGAAGGGAGGTCAGAGAGAAGGCTCACACAGTAGTCTAGCCGGAATATAACGAGAGCCCGTAATAGTAAGGTAGCCGTTTGGGTGGAGAGGAAAGGGCGGATCTTGGCGATATTGTAGAGGTGAAACCGGCAGGTCTTGGTAACGGATAGGATGTGTGGGGTGAACGAGAGGGACGAGTCAAGGATGACACCGAGATTGCGGGCCTGCGGGACGGGAAGGATTGTTGTGCCATCCACGGTGATGGAGAAGTCTGGGAGCGGACCGGGCTTGGGAGGGAAGATGAGGAGCTCAGTCTTGCTCATGTTGAGTTTTAGGTGGCGGGCCGACATCCAGGTGGAGACGTCCTGGAGGCAGGAGGAGATGCGAGCCTGAAGGGAGGGGGAGAGGACAGGGGCGGAGATGTAGATCTGCGTGTCATCTGCGTAGAGATGGTAGTCAAAGCCATGAGAGCGGATGAGTTCACCGAGGGAGTGAGTGTAAATGGAGAACAGAAGAGGGCCAAGAACTGACCCTTGAGGAACTCCAACAGTTAAAGGATGGGAGGGGGAGGAGGCTCCAGCGTAGGAGACCGAGAATGATCGGCCAGAGAGGTAAGAGGAGAACCAGGAGAGGACAGAGTCCGTGAAGCCAAGGTGAGATAAGGTATGGAGGAGGAGGGGATGGTCGACAGTGTCAAAGGCAGCAGAGAGGTCAAGGAGGATCAGAATGGAGTAGGAGCCATTGGATTTGGCAAGAAGGAGGTCATGGGTGACCTTAGAGAGAGCAGTCTCGGTAGAGTGGAGGGGACGGAAGCCAGATTGGAGGGGGTCTAGGAGAGAATGGGAGTTAAGGAATTCTAGGCATCGATTGTAGACGACTCGTTCTAAGATTTTGGAAAGGAAGGGTAGTAGGGAGATAGGACGATAACTGGAGGGGGAAGTGGGGTCAAGAGCGGGTTTTTTTTAGGATGGGGGAGACGTGGGCATGTTTGAAGGCAGAGGGGAAGGAGCCCTTGGAGATTGAGTGGTTAAAAATAGAAGTTAAGGAAGGGAGGAGGGCAGGGGCGATGGTTTTAAGAAGGTGAGAGGGAATGGGGTCCGAGGCGCAGGTGGAGGGGGTGGCACTTGCGAGGAGGGAGGAGATCTCCTCTGAGGATTCTGCAGGGAAGGATGGGAAAGTAGGGGAGTCAAAAATATACCCTTCACGTAGAGAACCTTTGTGTGCCCTCCTGCCTAGCTATAAGCTCATTGAATTTCATAACCTTGGAAGGGCATGAGAGTGGAAGTGGGGCTACCCAAACCTCTAGCACTGTAATCAGTGCCTTCTCTCACCTTCTCAGTTATAATATCATTCATGTTGGGAGACTCCTTCTAACCATCCCTTCCTTCAGATAATGAGTGCAATGCCTTGCAAACAGTAGGTGCTCAGTGGAGTTTTCTGCATCCAGTAAACACCTAATGCACACAACAGGCATTCAGTGTAGTATACTGATGCTATAGGTGCCCAGTAAAGTGCTTTGCACAAAGTGGACAATTTGTGGAGAGCTCTGCACAGAATAGGTGCCCATACAGCACCCATATTGCTCTTAGGGCTTATGTCTGCATGTCATAAAATGTATGCTGCATAAGCCATTACTCATACCTACCCACTGTGACTTGATAGATAGAGGGTGAAAGGACAATGAAGTAACATCAATAGGCAATGTTCCTGGCAGAGACCTCACTGATTGGGGAACTGATGGTTCAGAGAAGACTGGTAGTTTTCCTGCTTCATCCTGCTGAAACTCCACACTTTACCAGCCAACCATGCACTACAGAGGGGTATTCCCTGAACATCCAAATGCTCATTGCTGAACACGATCTGAGCTTGTTCTGACAAACCCACTGCACCTGCCCAGTGCCTGCTCACCAAGAGGTCTCGCCATCTCTTTCTGCTGCTTCTGGAGTTGGTGAGAAGAGCTGGAAGTGTTGGAGGCACCAGTGTCTGAGCCACTCAAGAATCAACTCTGTGGAAACAGTTCCTGGTGAAATACCAAGTGGCAGGAGACTCCCCGAGACTCCCAACTCCCTGAGTCTCTTGTGATGTTGAGGTTCTGGTTTAGGTCTCTTCATTTCTTGGATTATCCTGACTTTAAGATTCCATCTGGGAGATGCCACGGTTACAGAAGTCATTCCAAATAAGCTCTAGAAGTGAGTCTTGAGGGGTGGTTTAGCAAAAGATTACTGGACAAATGACAGCTTGAAGGCCTCACGACACCTGGAATGCCCAACACTCACTGCTGGGGAGATCAAAAAAGTTGTGATATTTGGGATAAAGGGAGCAAGGGAGGGTAATGAAGAAGGGAGTGGGAGATGAAGAAAAGTGAGAGTCAGTCAGGGAAGGCCTCTTGGAGGAGTTGTGCCTTCAATAATGCTTTGAAGTGGGAGAGTAATTTTCTGCAGACTGGAAGAGGGAGGGCATTCCAAGCCAGAGGCAGCATGTCATTTAGGGTTGGCAATAAGACAGGGAAAATCAAGGCACAGTGAGAAGGTTAGCAGTAAAGGAACCAAGTGCACATGCTGGGTTGTAGAAGGTGAGGTGAGGTGAGGTACAAAGGCTAAGGTGATGGAATGCTTTAAAGCTAATGTTGAGGAGTTTTTGATTGATATGAAGCTGGATGGGCAACCACTGGAGTTTCTTGAGGAAGGGTTTTTTTTTTTGTAGAAAGTTTTTTGTAGAAAAATATCCAGGTAGCAGAGTAAAGTATTGGCTAGAGTGGGAACAAGACAGGATGCTGGAAGGTCAGCAATGAAGCTGATGTAGGAAGCCAGGAGGGACAGGATGTGTGACTGCATTAACGAGTTAACAGTTTGGATGGAGAGGAAAGGGCAGATTTTTGTGATGTCGTGAAGGTGGGACTAACTGAATTTAGTGATAGATTGAATATGTGGATTGAATGAGAGAGGGGAGTTAAGGTTAGCACCAAGGATAATGGCTTGTGAGACAGGAAGGTTGATGGTGCCATCTATAGCAAGGGGAAAGACACAGGGAGGACAGGGTTTGTGTGGAAAAAATAAGGAAATCCGTTAAGTTTGAGGTTATTGGAGAACACCCAAGTAGAGATGTCTTGAAGGCAAGAGGAAATGCAATTCTCCAGAGAGGGGTAGAGGTCAAGACCTGGAAGTGTAAATTAGGATGTCATCTGCGTAGAGGTGGTAGTTGAAGTCATGGGAGCAAATGAGTTCTCCAAGGAAGTAGGCACTGATGGAAAATGGAAAGGGACCTAGAACTGAACTTTGAGGGACTCAGTTAGGGGGTGGGAGCTAGAGAAGGGACCTGTGAAGGAGACTGAGAATGAATGGCCAGAGAGATGAGAAGAACCAGGAGAGGACCAAATCAGTAAAGCCAATGTTGGTTAATGTTTCCAGGAGAAAGGAGTGGTCCACTTTGTTGAAGGCAGCTGAGAGACTGAAGACCATTAATTTGCAGTAGAGGGCATTGGTTTTGGCAAGGAGATCATTGATGACCTTTGAGAAGGCAGTTTCTGTGGAGTGAAGGAGGCGGAAGCCAAATTGGAAGGAGTTATGGAGAGAATGGGAGGAGAGGAATTTGAGACTGTGGATGTACACAACTCCCTCAGGGAGTTCTGAGAGGAATGGTAGGAAGGAGATGGGGCAATAACTGGAGGGTTGATAGGCAAACCACTGGAGGTTTTTGAAGAGGGAAGTGACATGCCAAGAGCATTTCTTTAGAAAGGTAATCTGGGCAGCTGAGTGAAGTATAGACTGGAGCGGGGAGAGACAGGAGGATGGGATATCAGAGAGGAGGCTGAAGCAATAATTCAGTTGGAATATTATGAGAACTTGCACCAGTAAGGTAGCAGTTTGGATGGAGAGGAAAGGGTGGATTTTGGTGATGTTGTGAAGGTGAGACCAGCAGGTTTTGGTGACAGAATGGATGTATGGGCTGAATGAGAGAGCAGATCTAAGGATGACACCAAGGTTACGGGCTTGTGAGACAGGAAGGATGGCAATGCTGTCCACAGTGCCGGGGAAGTCAGGGAGAGGACAGAGTTTAGGAGGAAAGATAAGGAGCTCAGTCTTGGACATGTTGAGTTTTAGGTGGTGGGCAGACATCCAGGTGGAAATGTTCTGAAGGCAGGAGGAGATATGAGCCTGGTGGGAGGGAGAAAGAACAGGGGAGATGTAGATAGATGGGGATTCAAACATTAATATAAATAAATAAATTACAGATATGTTCATAAGTGCTGTGGGGCTGGGAGCAGGGATAAGCAAAGGTAGCAAGTCAGGGCAACACAGAAGGGAGTATGAGAAGAAGAAAGGATGGCTAAGTCAGGAAAGGCCTCTTGTAAGAGATGTGTCCTTAATAAGGGTTTGAAAGTGGGGAGAGTAATTGTCAGTCAGATTTGAGGAGGGAGGGCATTTCAGGGCAGAGGGAGGACATGGGCAAGGATTGGCAGTGAGATAGACAAGACTGAGGCACAGTGAAGAGGTTAGAATTTGAGGAGCAAAGTGTCTGGGAGGTAGTAGGAGAGTATCAAGGTGAGGAAGAATGAGGGTAGGTGATTGAGTGTTTTAAAGCCAATGGTGAGGATTATTTCTTTGATGTGGAGGTGGATGGACAACCAATGAAGTTTCTTGAGAAGTGGAGAAACATATCCTGAGCATTTCTGTAGGAAGATGATCTGGACAGCTGAGTAAAATATGGATGGGAGTGGGGAAAGACAGTAGGCTGGGAGATAAGCAAGGATACTGATGCAAGTAAACCAGAAGGGATAGGATTAATGATTGTATTAATATGGTAGCATTTTGGATGGAGCGGAAAGGGCAGATTTTAATAATGTTGTGAAGGTCGAACCAACAGGATTTAGTGATGGACTGAATATGTGGGTTGAATGAGAGAGAGAAGACAAGACAAGGATAACACCAAGTTTAGGGGCCTGCGAGATGGGAAGGATGGAGGTGCCATCTACAGTCATGAGAAAGTCATGGGGGACAGGATTTTGGAAATAAAATAAGGAGTTTAATTTTGGACATATTAAGCTTGAAGTGACTGAAGGACAACCAAGTAGAGATGTCTTGAAGGCAGGAGGAAATGAGAGACTTCAGATAGGGAGAGAGATAAAGCCTGGAGATGTAGATCTGGGTATTATCTGCATGGTGGTAGTTGAGGTGGTTGAAGTCTTGGGAGCAAATTAATTTTCCAAGGGAGTGGGTATAGATGGAGAATAGAAGGGGCCCCACAGAGCCTTGAAGGACTCCCACAGTGTCCTAACTGTGTGGAAGGACTCCCACAGTGTGCCTAACAGCCCATGAAGGAGACTAAGAGTTAATGGCCAGAGATATAAGAGGAGAACCAGGAGAGGACAGAGTCAGTGAAGCCAAGGTTGTATGTTTCCAGTGTTGAAGGCATCAGAGAGGTCGAGGAGGATTAGGATGGAGTAGAGGCCATTGGATTTGGCAATAAGGACATCATTGGTGACCTCTGTGGGTTGTTTTCTGTAGAGTGAAGGGAATGGAAGTCAGATTGGAGGGGATCAAGGAGAGAATTGGAGGAGAGGAATTTATGACAGTGAGTATAAACAATTTGCTCAAGGGAGTTTGGAGTTTGGTAGAAGTTTGGTAGGTGGGAGATGGGGGAAAACCTGGAGGGAGCCGTGGGGTCAAGAGAAGGTTTTTTTAGGATGGGGAGACCTGGGAATGTTTGTAAGCTCTGGGGAAGAAGGATTTGAGAGCAAGCAGTTGAAGATTGCTGTTAGAGAGGAAAGAAATTAGGGTACAAATGTTTCAGTAGGTTATGAGGAATGGGCTTAGATGTGCAGGTGGAGGAAGTGGATTTTGAGAGGAAGCAAGAGATAGCCTCTAGAGATTCTCCTGGGAAGGATGGAAGAGTTGAAGAGAGGGCAGGAAGAAGAAGGGGCTGAGGAGGGGCAGGGGTGATTTTAGGGAACCCACGCCTGAGAGTATCAATTTTTTTAATGAAGTAGGTGGTAAGGTCACTGGGGTAAGAGATTGGGGGATGTAGAGGTAGGGGGCCTGATGACAGAATTAAATGTCTGGAACAACAGGCAAGGGCAAGGGCGTTAATAAGGATGGAGAAATAATTTTGCTGGCAGAGGAGAGGGCAGAGTTAAAGCATGCAAGTTTAAGAGGATGAAGTTGGCCTGATATTTAGATTTCCACCAGCCTTGCTCTGCACCTCATGCCCAAGAGGGAAGGATGAAGTCTGGGCTGGGGATCCAGGGCTGTATGCTAGTAGTTTGAGATTGATGAAGGGCTATAGGAATGAGAGGGTTGAATTCAGTACAGAGGGTAGTGTTGAGAACGTTTATTTGGTCATCAAGGGAGGGTAATTTGGGGTATGGAGGCGAAGTGGGGCATGATGAGTTGAGCAAATTGGATGGGGTCAAAAGAGCAGAGGTCTCTGAGGGGGAATAGTATAGATTTATGGGGAGGTGGTGTGGGGGAGAGGAGACTAGTGAGGACACTGTAATCAGATAGAAGGGTTTCAGAGCTGGTGAGGGTAGAGATTGTGCATTTGTTAGGGATGATGAGATGGAGTGTGTGATCAAGTTGGTGGGTGGATGAGGTGGGGTGGAGCAGGAGATCAGCAGAGCTGAAGAGTGATATCGCTTAGTACAGTGCTCTGCACATATTTAAGCGCTCAATAAACACAATTTAAGAGAGTCAGCAAAAGAGTCATCGGTAATGTCTATGTGGATATTGAAGACCTCAAGATTAATGTGGTCATGGAGAAAGAGAGAAGGAATGCGAGAAAAGGATCAAAATGGTTAAAGAAGTTGGAGGTGGGTCGTGGGATGGTTAGATGACAGTTACTAAAACCTGGAGTGGGTGGTAGAGACAGATGATATAGATTTCAAAGGGAAAGCAAGGAATGGGAGAGGTGGAATGTTGTGAAAGCACTGGGAGCACTGAGCAGAAGGAAGCCAACCCCTCCTCCTTTCCCAGAGGGAAAGTAGGAGAAGATAAGGCCCCCTCTGGAGAGAGTAGCAGAGGAGATTGGGTCACCTAGGGAAAGCCAGGTTTCAGTGATGGTGTTAAGGAGTGACTAAGTCAGGAACAAGTCAAGGATTAAGTGAAGCTTCCCCATGATGGAGCAGGGGTTCTACATCCCACACTTGGCTGAAGTTGTCGAGGGGGTAGTGGAGGAGGGGACAGCATGAGGGGTGGGGACTGTTTGGATCAGAGTAAATTGACAGGGGCCACTGCAGGGGGATATGGCCCACTGTTGGTATGAGTGGTGGCGATGAGATAGGATAATAATAATAATATTTGTTAAGCACTTGCTGTGTGTCAAACACTGTTCTAAGCTCTGGGGTAGATTCTAGGTAGGAGGACAGGGGGCTGGGAGGAGGGATGGGGAGGCACAAGGGGAGGGGAGAAGTTGGGTGGCACAGTGGGTGCGCAAAGTGAGGTGGGAGAGAAGTACTGAGATGGGCTGACAGGAAGGAGGGGATTGAAGGGTCATGATAGGGTTGGTGAGGTAAATGACAGCAATAACAACTTAATTCAGTGAAACCCAAAGGAGATTGTTGCCTTTACGTGGTTGAGAGTGAAAAGGCCCAAAACTAGGAGAGAAGATGGTTGAATTGTCCTTGGGGCCTTGGGAGTGAAGAGGCCAGTGGGAATGGGTGAAAACTGCCTGGGTTGGGCAGAGTAGCAGGCAGTTTTTGAAATATAATAATGTATGAAGGGGAAGCAGCGTGGCTCAGTGGAAAGAGCTTGGGCTTCAGAGTCAGAAGTCATGGTTCGAATCCCTGCTCTGCCACTTGTCAGCTGTGTGACTGTGGGAAAGTCACTTAACTTCTCTGTGCCTCAGTTACCTCATCTGTAAAATGGGGATTAACTTGAGCCTCACGTGGGACAACCTGATTACCCTGTATCTACTCCAGCGCTTAGAACAGTGCTTGGCACATAGTAAGCGCTTAACAAATACCAACATTATTATTTATTATTATTATGAAGCTGGTTCTTAGTCACTTGGGGGTTAGGTAGCCACACATTGCCTTTATTGCAAGAAAGAGGGAAAATGAATAAAATGGCCACTTCTTAGCTATAGCAGATAAGAAACGAAACATACTATAGTCCTAGCAGGCAGGCAGATGGGAGGCAGTAGTTCTGATGGCTGATGACCTGATTAGGAAGAGGCCGCTCGGAGAAGAGATCTCAGCATCTTTGGGGGCTGGTCTCTATCCTGTTCTATGGTCTGCATCAGTTCGTGTGCCTAGATGGAAAGATCTTGGAGCCCTCAGGTAGGTCTCTGTCCTAGGCAGTGTTTCATGGTTCAAGCCAGCACTCCAATCCATACTTCACCTTCTGTCCAGATAATTCTCTACAAAAACTTTCAAACCATGTTACTCCACTCAAGAAACTCCAATAGTTGCACATCCACCTCAGCATCAAATAAAAAACTCTTCACCACTGGCTCTAAAGCACTCAATCACCTTGCCCCTCCTACCTCAACTTGCTACTCTCCTGCATCTAGCTCACACACTTCACTTCTTTAATGCTAACCTTCTCATTTTACCCAGTCTCATCTATCTTGACACCAACCTCTCACCCGTGTCCTGCCTCTGGTCTGGAATGCCCTCCCTCTTGGTATCTGAGAGACAATTACTCTCCCTTCTTTAATGCCTTATTAAAGGTACATCTCCTTCAAAAGTGTTTACCTAAGCCCTCCTATATCCTCTTCTGCATCTTCCAGACTTGCTCCCTTCATTCATTACCCTTCTCCCAGCCCCGCAGCACTTTATGTATGTATCTGTATTTATTTCTATTGATGTATCTCTCCCCCTCTAGACTGTGAGCTTGTTGTAGGCAGGGAATGTGACTATTTGTGATATTGTTATCTCCCAAATGCTTAATACAGTGCTCTGTGCACAGGAAGTGCTCAATAAATACAAATGAATGAATAATGAATGAATGCATGAGAAGCAGTGTGGCATAATGGCATAGTGGAGCCCGGCTTGGCAGTCAGAGGTCATGGGTTCTAAATCCAGCTCCACCACTTGTCAGCTGTATGACTTTAGGCAAGTCACCTAACCTCTCTGTTCCTCAATTACCTCATCTGTAAAATGGGGCTTAAGACTGTGAGCCCCACATGGAACAACCTGATTACCTTATATCTACCCCAGTGTTTAGAATAGTGCTTGGCACAAAGTAAGACTTTAATATTATATCTCATTATTATGAATGACCTACCCACATGGAAGATCGGGGCTCCTGAAGTCTTGTTGAAGGCATCCCCCACAACAACGTTATTAATTTGGGGAACAAGAAGTTGGGCAAGGGCATGGTCTCTCTCTCCAACAACCCATTTTCTAAAAGCCCATATAAGGCAGCCCAAATCAAGCCCCTGGGGAACAGTGGCCACCAAACCTTGCTTTGCTTAGCCACCAACCACCCTCTTCACTCAATCGTATTTATTGAGTGCTTACTTTGTGCAAGGAACTATACTAAGCGCTTGGGAGAGTATAACACAAAAACATTCTCTGCCCACAATAAGCTTCTTCCCCCTCCCTCTGGTCATCCTCTCCTTGCCCTCCTCCTTCTCTTAACTATCCTCCTCCTCCTCTTCCTCGTTGTTCTCCCCAGTATTTTGACTTTGACCAGGAGGCCACTGCACCAAACTGGAAGGAAGACATCGTGGCCAAATGACCCCAGCGTTGGCCTCTGCCCTTTTCCTCTTCATCCACATTGCTACCATGGTAATAAAATCACTCAATATAGTCTGTCTGAATTACTGCAACAGACTCCTTGCTGACCTCCCAGCCTCCTGTCTCTCCCCACTCTAGTCCATGCTTCACTTTGTTTTCCGGATCATTTTTCTACAGAAAACGTTCAGGTCATGTATTCCCATTCCACTAAAACCTCAAGTGGTTGCCCATTCACTTCTGCATCATTGGCTTTAAAGCAATCAATCACCTTGCCAGCTCTTATCTCAACTCGCTACTCTCTTACAAACAGCCCTGCACCTCCCACATTTCCCTCCTCTAATCATAACCTTCTCAATATACCTCGATTTTATCAATCTCGCTGCTGACCACTTTCCCACGTCCAGGGTCTGGCCTGGAACGCCCTTCTTCCTCATATCGGAAAGAAAATTGCTCTCCCTGCTTCAAAACGTTATTGAAGGTACATCTCCTCCAAAAGGCCATCTCTGACCAAGCCCTCTTTTCCTTTTCTTCAACTCCCTTCTGCGTTGCCCTGTCTTGCTCCATTTACCCATTCCCTCCCAACCGCCCAGCTCCAAAGCATTTATGTATAAATACTATAATTAATTTGTAGTAATATCTGTGTCTCTCCTCTAGATTGTAAAGCTGCTGTGGTGAGGGAATTTGTTTACTGTTCCATGTATTTTTCCAGGGTGTTTAGCACGCACTACGCTCTCAATAATTACGATTGTCTGACTGGCTGAACTCCGCGTCCATCAAGGAAGTGGCGTAAATGTCAGGTGACAAATCGCGCAGCCGGAAGGAAGGGGAAGAGCACGACTCGAGTGGGCGGGGAATCCGGAAGATGGAGAGCTACGGCAACACGGGACGGGGATTTCCAGTGCTACCGCAGCCCCGCGGTCACTACGGACCTTCACTACAGAGAAGCAGCGTGGCTCAGTGGAAAGACCACGGGCTTTGGAGTCAGAGGTCATGGGTTCAAATCCGGATCGGCCACTTGTCAGCTGTGTGACTTTGGGCAGGTCACTTTACTTCTTGCTGCCTCAGTTCCCTCATCTGTAAAATGGGGATTAAGACTGTGAACCTCACGTGGGGCAACCTGATTCCCCTGTGTCTACCCCACCGCTTAGAACAGTGCTCGGCACATAGTAAGCGCTTAACAAATACCAACATTATTATTATTACGACAAAGGAAGCAGGTAGCATGGAAGCGCGCGCCTCGGAGATAGTAGAGAAAAGAAAGAGCGTTGTACCGTGGGTCGCAACCCCTAAGGGCGGGGCGAATATCGGAGAGGCGGGGATTGGCCAGCGGGCGGCGAGACGGCGTGCATCGGCGGTGACGCACGCCAACGGCGCGGGTGCGCGCGCGTCCAGCGTCCTCTTTGTGTGGTTCCCAGAACGGGAGAGGACGAAGAGGTGGTGGTTGGGCCTACTCCGTTATAGCCTTCATTTCGGCGCCTTCCTGCACACCGGCTCCCGACCTTTTTCGCCTGTTCGCCGTCCCGTGAGGGTGACGGGCGGCGGCAGCCGGGCTGGGCTGGAGAAGTGAGGGCGGCGAAGCTGCGGCGCTTGCTGGGCGTGGGGAAGGTCGGGGCCGCGGAGATGGAGAACTCGCAGCTGTGTAAACTGTTCATCGGCGGCCTCAACGTGCAGACGAGCGAGTCGAGTCTGCGCTGCCACTTCGAGGCCTTCGGGACGCTGACGGACTGCGTGGTGGTGGTCAACCCCCAAACCAAGCGCTCCCGCTGCTTCGGCTTCGTGACCTACTCCAACGTGGAGGAGGCCGACGCCGCCATGGCCGCCTCGCCGCACGCCGTGGACGGCAACACGGTGGAGCTGAAGCGGGCCGTGTCGCGCGAGGACTCGGCCCGGCCCGGCGCCCACGCCAAGGTGAAGAAGCTGTTCGTCGGCGGGCTGAAGGGCGACGTGGCCGAAGACGACCTGGTGGAGCACTTCTCGCAGTTCGGCCCCGTGGAGAAGGCCGAGATCATCGCCGACAAGCAGTCGGGCAAGAAGCGTGGCTTCGGTTTCGTCTATTTCCAGAGCCACGACGCGGCGGACAAGGCGGCCGTGGTCAAGTTCCACCCCATCAACGGTCATCGCGTGGAGGTGAAAAAGGCCGTGCCCAAGGAGGATATCCACCCGGGCAGCAGCGGTCCCAGGCCAGGCCGGGGAGGCCGGGGAGGCCGGGGCCGCAGCGGAGCCCGCGACCTGAACGGCTTGTCCAAGGGCGGCGGCGGCTACAATAGCTACGATGGCTATAGCAGGGGCGGCGGCTATAACGCTTATATCGGCGGCGGTTCCTCCTACGGCGGAAGCGACTACGGCAACGGGTTCGGCGGCTTCGGAAGCTATAGCCAGCACCAGTCCTCGTACGGGCCCATGAAGAGCGGCGGCGGCGGCAGCTGGGGCGGTCGAAGTAACAGTGGACCTTATCGGGGTGGTTACGGGGGCGGTGGGGGCAGCGGCGGCTATGGGGGCAGCTCCTTTTGAGAGGGGAAAGCGAAGGGGGCCCTTTGGGCCTAAAAGCCCAACCTGTGGTCAACTCCTAGATGCTCGACCACCCACCTCGCAGGACTTAGGTCGTCTGCGGTAGTCCTTTGGAATCAGGGGTTGCCCGTTCGCCTTCCACCCTCCACCCCACTGAAGATGGACTCGGCACCATGTACACATTTTGTGTTACAGTCATTAATGGACTCTATTTTTTTATTATTACTAGGACTTCGGTCGTTTTTATACTAGCAGACTGTTTCGTGTTTGGTTTTGGGGAGGGCGAGGGAGGGCCATCTTGCCGCTTCTATAGCAAAACCTACGTGGGTGGGTGGGGACAGGAGGGAGGGACTTTGTTGTAAAACTTGATACCTAGCTACAGCATTTTCTATAAAATCTAATCTGATCCCGTAACTGGGATTTTGAAAGTTGTAAAACACAAATCATTTACATTTTGTTTTTAATAAATCATTGTGATTGACCGTATATGTTTAACTTTTTTTCCCTGCAACCATTCTGAACGTTTTAAGGGATTTTCATTTGGAGGGATAGTTTTTTTGGTTTTTTTTGGTTGATTGTCGGGTTTTATTACCTTTTAAAATGTACTTGGAGAAACTTTAAAAGGTCCTAATTTTCCTTTGTGGTACCTTACTAGTTAATTTACACTTTTCAGTTGCCATCCACTACCCTGTCGGGTTGCTTGCCCCCCGGTAGAATTTTTTTTCTAATAAATTTTGTTAAAGTATGTGCCATAGAGTTTTGAAGAAATCGTATGTTATGTTTGTCAAAGTTTTCAGGTGGCTTAGAATCAGTTCTCAAATTTGAAATGAGTCGTTACAGGTGAGAATGAATCACCCTGAAGATAAATGCATGAGTTGCATTTTCAGAGGAGCGGTTAGAAATTTTTTTTAGTTACACTTATTTGAAATGCTGTCCTCATTCTATTTCCTTTCCCAACTTCCTCTGAGACCTTAGTAGCACCATCTAGTGGCACAATAACTGAATTAGCGGTGTGCGGTAAAGGTTTACTGGTTTAAGTAAATTTCTCTAGGTTTGGAACTGGTCATCAGAACAACCTGTGGATCGGAATAGTTGCAAACCAAAGTTTAACTAAAGATTCACTTCCCAGGAATGTGGGTCCCCATATCTGTTACAGCTGCTTGGATTCCCATCTAAACTGAAAATGTAAAACTGCTGTGCCTAGCTTGGGCCCTGGCCCCAAACTGCTAAGATTGTAAGCCAGCTAAGTGTGCCAGTAATTCAGGAGCCAGTTATATAGTGAAATATCTGTACTCTGCTTGATTAACATGTATACCTGCAGCCCTTTCATGCAAGAGAATTCCAGTAGTTTAGTTTAAAAAAGTGTAATATGGGGTATACATGGGTAGAAATAGAGAATTAGCAGCGTTTATGAATACTGCAAATAAAGAACGCATTTTATCTACATGCTGAGTGGAGTGTGTTTGAAAACGAGGCTGGAGGGCCACAGAAAGTTGAGCCAAATTAGAGTGTCTGCTAGACTCTAAGCTACTGTCATGCACATAGTGTTCATTTGATTTTTCTTTAGGTCTAACGTCCAAAAAAAAAGGTTTAAGCTAAGCAGTCTTCAAAAAGTGTAGTAACAATATTTTTAAAGTACTTATTTTATCGATAGCATTAGTTGTCCTAAAATCCAATCTGTAAATTTAGAGTTTTTAAATGAATGAAGATGTGAAGAAACAATTACAAAATCTAATAGGCTCACCAACTTCAAGTTTCACTTTTGTTAATGAAGCTTTTAATAAATACTGTAAAAGATAAAGGAGAAATCCTTTGTTGGTTAGGAGAATTTTGAAATTGTGTTGCTGGATCTTTTTGATAAGTGAAAAGAATATGGGTGAGTGTCTTTAAGAAATGGTGAGTCTCTTTTTGGAGAATTCAAATAATCTGTTGTTTGAATAAAATTGAGTACTAATACTTGTGGTTGCCCCAAGATAAGGATCTAATGAGGTTTATTTGGGATTTAATCATTCCTCTGGTTTCCAAAGGTGCAGAAGCTGAGGGTAAACTTCCTAGAACAGTTTGTATTTTCATATCTCCCTTTCTCAAAGTAAGGATTCTTTCACTTAAATCCCAGCACTTGGAACAATGCTTGGCACATTTAAGTGCTAACAAATGCCATAATTATTATGTATAAAAGAGCATATTATGTATAAAGAGAGAGTGTATAATGAAGGCCTGAAAGCCAAGGGTCTCTCACAGGGATGGACTCAGTGAACTGGTCTGTACTTCCTGCATTTGGTCATTTAATAGTATTTTAGTGCTCACCCTGGATTGAACACCACACTAAGCACTTGGGAGAGTATTATAGTGTTAGCAGACATGATCCCCATCCTCAGCTTGGTAGGGAAACAGACACTAAAATAAACTTGCTTCCCCCCATGTAATAATAATGTTGGTATTTGTTAAGCGCTTACTATGTGCCGAGCACTGTTCTAAGCACTGGGGTAGACAAAGGGGAATCAGGTTGTCCCACGTGGGGCTCACAGTCTTAATCCCCATTTTACAGATGAGGTAACTGAGGCACAGAGAAGTTAAGTGACTTGCCCAAAGTCATACAGCTGACAAGTGGCCCAGCCGGGATTCGAACCCATGACCTCTGACTCCAAAGCCCAGACTCCATTGAGCCACGCTGCTTCTCTGTATGTAGTTTGTAATTTAAAGATTTAATTGATTTAATTTAATCATGCCAATTGGTAGGAGTGGAGTTGGGGAGGATAATGCCCAAATGCTTAGAGGTTGAGTTCGCTAGCGTGATTATTGAGCACTGTGGGCAAAACACTTTATTAAGCATTTGGGAGCATACAATGCAGTGAAGTTGGTAGACATGATTCCTGCTCACAAGGAGCCTGCAGCCTACAGTAGTTTTGAAGTGGCAGCAGGGTTTGGGGAAATGAGGTAATTGGAAGTCTTCTTGGAAAGGGTGTGATTTTAGAAGTGCTTTGAAATTGGGCAAGTACTGGTCTGCTGAAAGTTAATGGGGAGGGAGTCCTAAGCAGGATGGTAAGTGTGAACAAGTGGGGGATGATGGGAGATAAGAATGAGATGTGGTAAATGTTAAATGTCTAGTGCTAAATTCACACCTGATACTACAAAGTTGACTTGACTTTCCAAAATCCACCAAATTCCTGATAGTTATGGAGGCATTTCTTTGCAGATTGACTCTCAACTCCCTCTCAGTGATATCAGTGATATTTATTAAGTGCTGAAAACTGCAGCTCTTCCCAACTTGAAAGCTCTCCTGAAATCCCATCTCTGACAGAAAGTCTACCCTGATTAATTCCCAACAATCCAATGGCACATCCAAGTATCCATCCTTAAATCCTATCCTCAGCATTTGAGTACCTATGTACATTGTTTTTGATGTATGCCTCTGAACATTCAGTTTATTCAGCTTCTTCATCCTGATGCTTCTACTCCTTCCTGCATTATCCTTGGTCTCGCTGCAGCTTCCACTTATTTAGAAATAGTTTACATACCTCCTATTAGGTTATAAAGTCTGGTCTCTAAGACTGTGGGCAGGGATCATGCCATTTAACTCTTGAATTGGACTCTTCTAAGCATCCAATATAGTTCTCCAAATAAGCATTCAATAATTGCCATTGATTGATTAAACTCCTAGGTGGCAGAAAAAGTTTGCTTGCTTCTGTTATACTGTCCCAAGTGCTTAATGTGGTCTTTGTACTCAGGAGCTATCCATCCCATCAGTATCTCTGGATTTTTCCTGCCCCCTCTCAACCCGTACCACCTATGCCTCCGGACCTATTCCTTCGCACCTTATTGAAACTCTCACCCTTCTTCCCTCTCTAAAAACCATCTTCAACTATTCCCTCTCCAGAGGCTTCTTCCCCACTGCTTTCAAACATCCCTATGTCTCTCCTATGCTAAAAATAAAACCTCTTGACCCCGCGGCTTCCTCAAGTTTCCACCCCATCTCCTTCCTACCATTTTCCAAATTCCTTGAGTAAGTTTACTCTCGCTATCTCAAACTCCTCTGCTCCAGTTCTCTCTGACCCCCTCCAATCTAGCTTCCATCCTCTTCAGGCCACAGAAACTGTCCTCTCAAAGAGCACCAGTGATCTTCTTGCCAAATTCAGTGGCTTCTACTCCATCCTAATCCTCTTTGACCTCTCAGCTGCCTTTGACACTGTGGACCACCTTCTCCTGGAAATGTTATCCAGTCTTTTCTTCACTGACTCTGTCTTCTCCTGGATCTTCTCTTATCTCCCTGGCTGCTCTCTTTCTCAGTGTCTTTTGTGGAGTCCTCCTTTTCCTCCTCCTACTTCCAACCCCGAACTGTGAGGATTCCTCAAGGTTCAGTTGTAGGTCCCTTTCTATTCTCCTTCTTCACCTACTCCCTTGGATAATTTTTTTGCTCTCACGGCTTCACTACAACCTCTCTGCAGATGATACCCACATCTACATCTCCAGCCCTGATCTGTCTCCATCTCTGCAGTCTCACATTTCCTCTTGCCTTCTACTTGAATGCACTCCAGTCACCTCAAGGTTAAAATGTCCAAAACAGAACTCCTTATCTTCCCACCCAAACCCTGTACTTTCCTTGACTTTCCCAACACTACAGACGACACCACCATCTTTCCTGTCTTAAGCCTTCCTCTTTCTCATTCAACCTTCATCACTAAATCCAATCAGTTCCACCTTCACAACATCACTAAAATCTGCCCTTACCTCTCCCTCCAAACTGTTTTAATGATAAGACAATCACTTTTCCTGTTCACCCAGATTACTGTATCAGCCTCCTTGCTGACCACCCAGCTTCCTGTTTCTCCCCACTTGGGTCCATACTTCACTCCCCTGCCTGGATCATTTTTCTACAGAAACTTTCAGAACATGTCACTCTGCTCTGATTTCTGCTCCTCAGAAAACTCCAGTGGTTGCCCATCCTCCTATGCATCAAACAAAACCCCCTCCCCACTGGCTTTAAAGCACTCCTTCCCCCTTTCTACCTCACCTTGCTACTTTCCACTACAACTTTCATTCAATAGTATTTATTGAGCGCTTACTATGTGCAGAGCACTGTACTAAGCGCTTGGGATGAACAAGTCAGCAACAGATAGAGACAGTCCCTGCCGTTTGACGGGCTTACAGTCTAATCGGGGGAGACGGACAGACAAGAACAATGGCACTAAACAGCGTCAAGGGGAAGAACATCTCGTAAAAACAATGGCAACTAAATAGAATCGAGGCGATGTACAATTCATTAACAAAATAAATAGGGTAACGAAAATATATACAGTTGAGACTACACTACAACCCAGCTCACATATTTCACTCCTCTAATGCTAACCTCACTGTGCCTTGATCTCACTTCTCTTGCTGCGGACCCCTAGCACACATCCTGCCTCTGGCTTGGAACACTCTTCCTCCTCAAGTCTACCAGACAGTTACTCTCCCCAGCTTCAAATCCTTATTGAAGGCATATCTCCTCCATGAGGGCTTCCCAAACTAAGCACCCCCCTTTCCTCTTCTCCCAATCCCTTCTGCATTGCCCTGACTTACTACCTTTATTCTTTCCTCCTCCCATCCCCACAGTACTTATGTACATATCTGTAATTTATTTGTTTGTGTTGATGTCTGTCTTCCGAGCCCCCGCAACAGTAAGCTTGTTATGGACAGAGAATGTGTCCATATTGTTATATGGTACTCTCTCAAGTGCTTAGTACAATGCTTGGTTCACAGTAAGAGCTCAATATGAATGAATTAAAGAATAACCATTATTGATAGATTAGAGATTTGGCTGCTTAGCTGGAGTGTTCTCAAAAGGTGTAAGGTAGTAATGGTAATGGTATTACTTGTATTGTTATTACAATAGGTAATGGTATTAAGTGTTAACTAGGACAAAGCATTGTGCTAAGTGCTGAGGCAGATATAAAATAGAGATCAAACTTGTCCCACCTGGAACTATCAATCTGAAACAGACACAAAGAATAAATTTCTAAAATACGAAACAGTAAAATACAAGACGATTTTACTGTACAATGCACAATGTACAATACAAGTAAAATGCACGATAATAATGTAATGAAATTGGTAGTTGGTAGTGTCCTCTGTGTTTCAGGCATTTTTTTCTGTGCCTAGGCAGACTGGTGTGGCACTGGCAGCATCAGTGCTAGCAGATGATTAGGGCAAGCAGCAGCAGTAGCAGTAGCAGCAGCAGAGAGGTGGGTGGCCACATATGTGCCACTGAGCTTTGGATGGGCAAGTTCTGGTTAAAATAAGGTGGCAATGGACTTGAAATGGAAAAATCAATCAATCAGTCAGTACTTGTATTTATTGAGTACTTAGTGCAGAGCACTGTAAATAAGTGCTTGGGAGAGTACAATGTAATAATATAGCAAAAGATTGAGCGACAGACATTGATATAAATAAATTACAGATTTGTACTTAAGTGTTGTGCAGCTGGGAGTGGGGATAAATAAAGAGAGCAAGTTAGAGTGATGCCAAAGGGAGAGAGAGACCAAGTCAGGAAAAGTGCTCGTGGAGGACCCATGCCTTCAATAAGATTTTGAAGGTAAAGAAAGTTTGAGGAATTCAAGGCAGGAGGGAGTTCCAGACCAGACGCAGGTCAAGGAAGAGAGGTCGGCAGCAAGAAAGAGAAGACAAGTTATTAAACCAGTGTTGAGGAAAGGAGGGCATATTGTTTGAAGGGAACCATGGGAATGGTGAGAATATGGCTGGCCAAAGCCTAACAACTAAATGAGGATGGAGGAAACTGGGAGAGAAGGAAACGATAATTTCTACCTCCTTGGGTGGGAGCCAACCATCCCAGTCCTCAGTACAGTGACTCCAGTGGTTAGTAGAGTGCTTAGCACATAGTAAATGCTTAACAAATACCATCATCCTCATCCTTTGTGCTTTTTTAAGATGTTGGACAGAGATTGGCTTCATCCACCTCCACTGTCCTGTGGCATTTAGTCCTTGAGCAGTTCAAAGGGTATATCCTTACCTCTGCCAAAGACGGCCAAGAGAGTGAAAGGGCTTGTGGGAATGATTGCCCTCTGAGAACACGGAAGTCATTCTATGAGGTTGCTGAGAGTGAAGCTGGCCCCAATTTTGTCTTTGCCTTTGTGCCATAGGTCCTTTCCAAGGTGGCAGAGTTCCTGGTAAGTTTTTTACTTTGGGGAGTGGGGCCATATTTCCCTTCTGTTCAAGGTTTCCCTAGCCTCGACTTGGTAAAATGACGAGGTGAAGTGTCATCTGTATAACATGATCCATTGTAGTGTCCAGTGTGAAATAACCAGTGGTGGGAGGATTTGTCAGTTTTTCTAACCTAAGAAAAAAGTGTAGGCTATGTGAGAATAGGAATTAAATGTTGCTATGAATTTCAGCACAATGTCAGCATTTTTGTCAATGCTTAAATTTATTCATTACTAATGTGTATATTTTATGGGGAAAATATCACTTCAGGTCCTAGTGAAGCAGGCCAATGGAGCACTTCCAAACCAACTGCCCTAAATTGCCATTGGCTAAGTCTTGAAAAGGAGCTCTCTGAATTCTGGAAATTAGCTAATAGTATTTAGGGGTTCTACTGCAGTCTTAGCCTTGGGGGAAAAGGCTAAGATGGGAATCTGACTTGGCTAGCTGAGCCTATCCAACTGGCTTTTCTCACACTCTAGGCCTCTTAAAGAAAGGTTTTTAGTTCTGGGTTGGTCTTGTGCTTGTTGGTAGAGAGCAGAATGGAAACAGCCGAATTTTACATTCCAAGCCTTAGTACAGTGCTCTGCACATAGTAAGCGCTCAATAAATACTATTGAATGAATAGCCCTTCCCTTTTGCACTTAGACATTCTGTCTTCAATCCCATCCATGCGCTGGATCAGTTTCTGCTCCTGTTGTACCTCGCCAAATCTCCCTTTTCATTCTAAGTCTTGAATGGTCTAGGTGAGGGTGCCCTCCCCAGCATCGAGACCAAGTGTGGCAAAATACAAGGTAGCATAACTGCCCTCCCAAAATATGCATGAAAGAAGAGTAAATAGACATATGTCTTTGAAGCAGAGACTTATGTTCTGCTAATAGGCTGTAGAAAACATCAGGCACCAATTTCTCTCGGGCCTCAAAGTCTGACATGGACTGGTCTGACATTTTCCAGAGCTTCCTTCTCTCCCAGCCTCTTCCCTTTGCTCACTCGCACAATCTAACTTCTTCCCTAACTTCCAAACCTCTGCTTGTAGCACATGCATATGCACATATGTGTACACACGTACGAACTCACTCTCTCTGTGAAACTGAGTCCCAGAAAAGCCAAAAATAAATTAATTAGAGATGAGGCAGAATTTATTCCACTTCTACTAGCCCTGCTACTTAAGCTGGCAGACACCCTAAAGCAGCTTCATGACTGTAAGTATCAATGATCCACTGACTTGGCTCTCCAAGAGCCAAGAGAGTGTCACTTCCAGATGTCTCTGTGCTTCCAGCCTTCCCTACTCCTTCCTTAACTCGAGTTTGTTGATAATGGTATTTGATAAAGATATTTAAGTGCTTACTATGCTTACTGTACTAAGTGCATAAGCTACATAAATTGGAGATAATAATAATAATAATAATAATAATAATAATGTTGGTATTTGTTAAGTGCTTACTATGTGCAGAGCACTGTTCTAAGCACTGGGGTAGACATAGGGGATCAGGTTGTCCCACATGGGGCTCACAGTCTTCATCCCCATTTTACAGATGAGGTAACTGAGGCCCAGAGAAGTTAAGTGACTTGCCCACAGTCACACAGCTGACAAGTGGCAGAGCTGGGATTCGAACTCATGACCTCTGACTCCAAAGCCCGTGCTCTTTCCACTGAGCCACGCTGCTTCTCTATTATTACTTGTCTATCTATTACTTGTGGAAAACAAGACAAAAGTGCTTAGAACAGTGCCTGACACGTAGTAGACGTTTAACAGAACTATACAAAAATAATAGAAGCAATCAGTCAGTGTATCATATTTATTGAGTACTTAACATATTCTAACTATCTGGGTTCATGTTGTCAGAAGAACATCTTCTGATTCCCTAATGACACCCTAGCCTCAACATGGTGTGGAAACGATTGTTTTGGAAGTTGTATTGAATTTGGTCCTAAAGTTTTGTAGAGTCAGAGAGTAGAGAAGCAACATGGCTCAGTGGAAAGAGCACGGGCTTTGGAGTCAGAGGTCATGAGTTCAAATCCCAGCTCTGCCACTTGCCAGCTGTGTGACTGTGGGCAAGTCGCTTCACTTCTCTGTGCCTCAGTTACCTCATCTGTAAAATGGGGATGAAGACTGTGAGCCCCACGTGGGACAACCTGATTCCCCTGTGTCTACCCCAGTGCTTAGAACAGTGCTCTGCACATAGTAAGCGCTTAACAAATACCAACATTATTATTATTATTAGGTCCTGAATGATGCTTAGTATTCAACTCAGCACATGCTTTTTCTAGTTGTTGAAATGTTTTATGTCTTTCTTCACTTCCCTGACAGTATTTTAGGCAGTTTTTGCAGTCCATCCTGATTTTGCCAGAATGCAAAACAAATGAAATGGAATTTAAGTCCCATTCCAAAAGAGGAAAATAATTTTGGTATTTAAGTGCTTACCATGGATCAAGGACTGTACTAAACACTGGGGTAGATTCAAGTTAATCAAATTGAACCCAGTCCCTGACCCACAAGGGGCTCACAGACCAAGCAAGAGGAGTACACTTCAGGTTATGAATGTGCCTGCTTATTATTGTATTGTACTCTTCTCAGTGCTTAGAACTGTGTTCTGCACACAGTACACAATAAATACTATTGAATTAATTGAATGAGTAATTTCCATATTTGAAAAAGGGCATTCCAGGTTAATGGCAAGTTAGGGGCTAGAAGTTGACTTCAAGATACACAAGACTGTAGTGAGAGAGCAGTGGAGATGGCAAGATGATTGACCTAATACCATTGAATAAAAGAATTAATGGATCTGTCTTGGCTTTTGCCAGGCCAGTGGATCATTGATACTTATGGTCATGAAACTGCTCTAGGGTGTCTGCTGGCCAAGTTCCACCCTTTCCTCTCCATCTAAACTGCTACCTTGTTGGTACAAGCACTCATCATATCCCAACTGGATTACTGCATTGGCATCCTTTCTATTCTTCCAACCTCCTGTCTCTTCACACTTCAGACTATACTTTACTCTGCTGCCCAGATAATCTTTCTATAGAACACTCTGGTCTATCACCCCCTTCCTCAAAAATCTCCAGTGGTTCCCTATCAACCACCATATCAAACAAAGACTCCTCACTATTGGCTTCAGAGCTCTCCATCATCTTGCCCTCTCCTACCTAGCCTCCCTTATAATAATAATGTTAATAATAATAATGTTGGTATTTGTTAAGCGCTTACTATGTGCTGAGCACTCTTCTAAGCGCTGGGGTAGACACAGGGGAATCAGGTTGTCCCATGTGGGGCTCACAGTCTTAATCCACAGATGAGGGAACTGAGGCACAGAGAAGTTAAGTGACTTGCCCACAGTCATTCAGCCGACAAGTGGCAGAGCTGGGATTCGAACTCATGAGCCCTGACTCCAAAGCCCGTGCTCTTTCCACTGAGCTACGCTGCTTATCTCCTTCTACAGCCCAGCATGCACACTCCACTCCTCTGCTGCTAACCTTCTCACTGTTCCTCATTCTAGCCTGTCTCACCATTGACTGCTGGCCCACTTCCTACCTCTGGCCTGGAATGTCCTCCCTTCTCAAATCCACCAAACTAGCTTACTTCTCCCTTTCAAAGTCCTTTCAAAGTCCTACTGAAAGCTCACCTCCTCCAGGAGACCTTCCCAGACTAAGCTCCCCTTTTCTTCTGCTCCTCCTCCCCTCCCCATAGCCCCAACTTGCTCCCAGTGCTCTACCCCTCTTCATGCCCCACAACACTGTGTGACACAACACTATGTATGACATATTTATTATTCTACTTTATTACTGATGTGGATATATCTATAATTCTATTTAATCTATACTGATGCTACTGATCCCTCTTTAATTGTTTTGATATCTGTCTCCCTGCTTCCAGACTGTGAACCAATTGTTAGGTAGGGATTTTCTGATTTTGTTGCTGAATTGTACTTTTCAAGTGCTTAGTACAGTGCTCTGCACACAGTAAACGCTCAATAAATACTATTGAATGAATGAATGAATACCGGCTCAAGTAGTGAGGCTAGGGAGAAATGGAATAAGTTCTGCCACACCTCTATATATTTCTGTTTGACTTTTCTGGGACTCAGTGTCAGAGGAAGAGAGAGAGAGACAGAGAGAGAGAGAGAGAGAATGTGTGTGCATGTATGTGTATTACATTCATTCATTTTACAGATGAGGTAACTAAGTCTTAAAGAAGTTAAGTGACTTGTCCAAGGTCACATAACCGACATGTAGCCAAGCCAGGATTAGAATGTAGGTCCTCTTACCTCCCACGTCTGTGGTCTTTCCACTAAACCATGCTGCCTCTCTGAAATAGAATAAACTCTAATTAAAACCAAAGGAGAACTTCCAAATCAATTTATCTTTAAGCACTTGGAGTTGCTCAGGGATGACCAGGAAATAGGAGCAGTGTGAACAGAGAGCACTGTGCTAAAGCTCATGGACAAGTTCAGCTGAAGAACAAAACATGCTCCCTGCCCATTAGGAACTAGCACTAGGAACTGACCACTAGGAACAGAGAAGCAAAGAGTGCAGGCTGGGATGAAATAGGAAAATATCAGGAAGTATAGAAGCTGTGATCTCTTCAGGCTAACTTTTCTTCCCCTAAATCCATGAACCTACAAAAATCCACTTGAATGATCCACTTGAATGGGCTCAGAGGGAGTAAATAATAGGGGATTTATTATATTTAGTTCAACAGTGTAATGTACATTTCCATTTTCCTTCTTTAATCTCCTTATATTTGGCATTCTTGATCTGGTGAAAGATGGTTTATTCACAAAATAAGTTGTGTTGAGTCATATGAAGTCACAGAAGAGATACTTGGTATCCTGGGAGGGAATATTTTCCCATTATAATGTAGCATTTTCAATCCAAAAGAACCAAAAACAAATCCTGTAAGTGCAGAACTATACAAAAATAATAGAAGCAATCAGTCAGTGTATCATATTTATTGAGTACTTACTATGTGTACAGCACTGTACTAAGCTCTTGGGAGAGTACACTATGATAGAGTGGGTGGCTTGTTCCCTGGTCACAGTGAGCATGCAGTCTACAAGAAGACCGACATTAATATAAATAAATAAATTATGGATATGTAATACGTGCTGTGGGGCTAAGGAAAGGGTAAAAAACAGGAGCAAAACCAAGGGAAATGCAGAATGAAGTGGGTCAAGAGGAGATGAGGGTCTACTTGGGAAGATCTCTTGGAGGAGATCTGCCTTAGTAAATCTTTGAAGGTGGAGAGAGTAACTGTCAGATTTGAAGATGAAGGGTATTCCAGGTAAGCAGCAGAATATGGGCTAGAAGTCAGTAGCAAGATACACAAGACAGTGAATAGATTAGCATTAAAGGAGCAAAGTGTGCAGACTGAGTTATAGTGAGAGAGCAGTGAGGTGAGTTGGAGGTGGCAAGATGATTGACTTAAAGCCAATGGTAAAGAGTTTCTGTTTGTTGCAGAAGTTCTTGAGGAGTGAGGACACATGGACTGAATGTTTTTGTAGGAAAATTATCCAGAGAGTAGAGTGAAGTGAGAACTGGAGTGGGGAAAGACAAGAGCCTGGGCTGTGAGCAAGAATGCTGATAGATTATTCAAGGCAGTATCAGAAAAGTGCTTGGAATAACCAAGCAGTAGTTTTGATGGAGAGGAAAGGGTGGATTCATCCTCCACCTCAGATTTAGTGACAGATTAAATATGTGGCTTGAATTAATCAATTAATCAATCATATTTAGTGAGCCGTTATAATAATAACGATGAAATTTGTTTAACGTTACTATGTGCCAAGCACTGTTCTAAATGCTGATAATGATGGTGTTTGTTAAGCAATTACTATGTGCTAAGCACTTTTCCAAGCATGGATACAAGGTAATCAAGTTGTCCCACATGAGGTTCACAGTCTTAATCCTCATTTTAAAGATGAGGTAACTGAAACGCAGAGAAGTATGCACAGCACTCTACTAGGTGCTTAAGAGAATACAGTATAACAGACACATTCCCTGTCTGTAATGAGCTTACAGTCTAGATGGGGCGACAGATGTTAATACAAATAAATAAATTACGGATATGTACAAAAGTGCTGGGATGAGATGGGCGCTGAATCGAGGGAGCAAATTGAAGTATGATACAGAAGTAAGTGGGATAAAAGGAATTGAGGACTTAGTCAAGGAAGGTCTCTTGGAGAAAATAATGCCTTCAGTGAGGCTTTGAAAGAAGAGAAAGTATATTATCTACCAGGTATGAAAATAGAGGGCATTCCAGGCCAAAGGCAAGATGTGGGGAAGAGGTCTGTAGTGAGATAGATGACATCAAAGTAGAGAAGCAAAGAGTGCAGGCTGGGATGATATAGAAAAATAACAAGGTGAAGTAGGAGGGAGAAAGAGTGCTTTAAAGCAGATGGTGAGGAGTTTCTGTTTAATGCAGAGACGGATGGTCAACCATTGGAGGTTCTTGAGGAGAAGGGAAACAGGCTGAATGTTTTTGTAGAAAAATGATCTGGACAGCAGAGTGAAATGTGGACTGGAGTGGGGAGAGACAGGAGGCTGGGAGGCCAGCAAGGAGGCCAAAAAAATAATCAGTGGTGGGAGAGCATAAGTGATTGTATTAATATGGTAGCATTTTGGATGGAGAGGAAAGGATGGACTTTAGTGACTCACCAATTTGGTTACACTCTCGATCTCATCATCTCTTACCGCTGCACCATCTCCACCCTCACCAATTCTGAAATCTCTCTCTCAGACCGTAACCTTTTCACCTGCCTTTTGTCTCACACTCCCTCCCCTTCCAAGTCTGTATTACTCTCCCACAGAGACCTCTGCATCTCACCCCACCTTGCCTCCCTAACCTCTCTTTCCACTCGCTATGATCAGGTTACCGCTCTCAACTCCACCCTCTCTACTCATCTCAATTTGCTCGCTCCGCTTTCCCTCTGCTGCTCTCGTTCCACTAGCCCACAGCCCTGGATCTCTGCCTCTGTCCACCTCCTTCGCTCTTATGTTCGAGCTGCTGAGCACTCCTGGTGAAGGTCTAAGCACCAAGTCAACCTTATTCACTTAAAATTTATCCTTTCCTGCCTTAACTCCGCCCTCTCCTCTGCCAGGCAAAACTACTTTTCTTCACTTTGTTGATACCCAAGCCCATCACCCCCGCCAACTGTTCCAGCCTTTTAACTCTCTTCTCAGGCCCCCTGTTCCTTCCCCTCCCCCCAGGTCACCCCTTAATCGAGGCTACCCCCGACCCTGGTCATCACCTGCTTATTAAACCTACTATATTGTATCATACTGTATCATGTTGCTATATTACCGATTTCACGTATTACTGTTTATTGTTGTTACCCACCTCTCTGGCCTCGCCATGTCCCTCCACCCCCCCACCCCTCCCGCCCTTTCCTATCCTCCCCTTCCCCTTCCCCATCCCCTCTCTCGCTCAGCTCTTTCCCGCTCTCTCCTCTGTCTCCTCCCCCCTTCCCTCCTCCGCCCTAGAACCCCACTTTACCAGCGCTACCCCTCTTCCTCCCCCCACTCTTCCCCCCACCAAACCCCCTCCTCACCCCCTCCCCCCTTCTCTCTTCCCCACCCACGCCCCATCCCAGTCCTCTTGTCCCACCGCTACCCCTCATTCCCCTCTCCCCGTCCAGGGCCCCGCCACCTCCTTCCCATCCAAACCTTCCCCTCCCCCCGCCTTTCCCCCCCTCCCCCCCTTGCACCCACAGCTACTTTCAAGTGTGGCCTCTGGAACCCCCGCTCTATTACAGGCAAGCTACCTTTCATCCATGACCTTTTCCTCTCCCGCTCTCTCCTCCTCCTCCCCCTTTCGGAAACGTGGCTCTCTCCCGAAGACACGGTCTCCGCCACCGCTCTCTCCAGCGGAGGCCTCTCCTTCTCCCACTCCCCCAGACTCACCGGTAAGGGAGGAGGCGTCGGCTTCCTCCTCTCACCCCGTTGCCACTTCCGCACTATCCCTCCTCCCCCCTCCCTCTTCTTCCCTTCTTTCGAAGCCCATATCATTCGCCTCTACCACCCCCTCCAAATACTTGTCGCTGTCATCTACCGCCCTCCCGGTCCCACCTCCGACTTCTTCAACCACCTTGACCCCTTTCTCACCTTCCTTCTCTCCTTCTCTCTGCCCACTCTGATCCTTGGAGACTTCAACATCCATATGGATGCACCCGACGACTCCTCTGCCGCCCACCTGCTATCCCTCCTCGACTCTGCCGACCTCCTCCTCCATCATACCGCGCCCACTCACCAACTCGGTCATACCCTCGATCTCGTCATCTCCTACCGCTGCACTATCTCCTCCCTCACCAACTCTGGAATCCCTCTCTCTGACCATAATCTTCTCAACTGCCTCATCTCTCACACTCCCTCCCCCTGCAAATCTTCACTACTGCCCCATAGAGACCTCTGCTCTCTCGATCCCATCCGTCTTTCCAATAGCATCTCTCCTCACCTTGCCGCCCTGTCCTCTCTTCCCACTCTCGATGATCAGGTCTCCGCTCTCAACTCCACCCTGTCTACTCATCTCGACTCTCTCGCCCCCCTTTCCCTCCGCCGCTCTCGCTCCACTAACCCACAGCCCTGGATCACCTCCTCTGTCCGCCTCCTACGCTCCTATGCTCGAGCTGCTGAGCGCTGCTGGCGAAAGTCCAAGCACCAAGCCGACCTCACACACTTCAAATTTATCCTTTCCTGCCTTAACTCTGCCCTCTTCTCCGCCAGGCAAAACTTCTTCTCCTCCCTCATCGACACCCATGCCCGTCACCCCCGCCGATTGTTCCGGACCTTTAACTCTCTCCTTAGGCCCCCTGTTCCTTCCCCTCCCCCATCTCTCACCCCCAGTGATCTGGCCACCTATTTCCTCACGAAAATCAACACAATCAGGTCTGAGCTCCCCAAAGTCACCCCTCTGCCTCTCCCCTCCCCCCCACCAACCCTCTCCCCTACTTTCCCATCCTTCCCTGCAGTATCCTCAGAGGGGATCTCCTCCCTCCTCGCAAGTGCCACCTCCTCCACCTGCGCCTCGGACCCCATTCCCTCTCACCTTATTAAAACCATCGCCCCTGCCCTCCTCCCTTCCTTAACTTCTATTTTTAACCACTCAATCTCCAATGGCTCCTTCCCCGCTGCCTTCAAACATGCCCACGTCTCCCCCATCCTAAAAAAACCCGCTCTTGACCCCACTTCCCCCTCCAGTTATCGTCCTATCTCCCTACTACCCTTCCTTTCCAAAATCTTAGAACGTGTCATCTACAATCAATGCTTAGAATTCCTTAACTCCCATTCTCTCCTGGACCTCCTCCAATCTGGCTTCCGTCCCCTCCACTCTACCAAGACTGCTCTCTCTAAGATCACCCATGACCTCCTTCTTGCCAAATCCAATGGCTCCTACTCCATTCTAATCCTCCTTGACCTCTCTGCTGCCTTTGACACTGTCAACCATCCCCTCCTCCTCCATACCTTATCTCACCTTGGCTTCATGGATTCCGTCCTCTCCTGGTTCTCCCCTTACCTCTCTGGCCGGTCATTCTCGGTCTCCTTCGCTGGCGCCTCCTCCCCCTCCCATCCTTTAACTGTTGGAGTTCCTCAAGGGTCAGTTCTTGGCTCTCTTCTGTTCTCCATTTACACTCACTCCTTCGGTGAACTCATTCGCTCTCACGGCTTTGACTACCATCTCTACGCAGATGACACACAGATCTACATCTCTGCCCCTGTCCTCTCCCCCTCCCTTCAGGCTCGCATCTCCTCCTGCCTCCAGGACGTCTCCTCCTGGATGTTGGCCTGCCAACCTAAAACTCAACATGAGCAAGACTGAGCTCCTCATCTTCCCTCCCAAACCCGGTCCTCTCCCAGACTTCTCTATCACCGTGGATGGCACAACCATCCTTCCCGTCTCTCAGGCCCGCAATCTCAGTGTCATCCTTGACTCGTCTCTCTCATTCACCCCTCACATCCTATCTGTTACCAAGACCTGCCGGTTTCACCTCTACAATAACGCCAAGATCCGCCCTTTCCTCTCCACCCAAACGGCTACCTTACTGCTACAGGCTCTCGTTATATCCTGGCTAGACTACTGTGTCAGCCTTCTCTCTGACCTCCCTTCCTCCTCTCTCGCCCCGCTCCAGTCTATTCTTCACTCCGCTGCCCGGCTCATCTTCCTGCAGAAACGATCTGGGCATGTCACTCCCCTTCTTAAACAACTCCAGTGGTTGCCTATCAACCTCCGCTCCAAATAAAAACTCCTGACTCTAGGCTTCAAGGCTCTACATCACCTTGCCCCTTCCTACCTCTCCTCCCTTCTCTCTTTCTACCACCCACCCCACACTCTGCTCCTCTGCCACCCACCTCCTCACCGTCCCTTGGTCTCGCCTACCCCGCCGTCAACCCCTGGGCCACGTCCTCCCGCGGTCCTGGAACGCCCTCCCTCCTCACCTCCGCCAAACTGATTCTCTTTCCCTCTTCAAAACCTTACTTAAAAATCACCTCCTCCAAGAGGCCTTCCCAGACTGAGCTCCTCTTCCCCCTCTACTCCCTCTGCCATCCCCCCTTTACCTCTCCGCAGCTAAAGCCTCATTTTCCCCTTTTCCCTCTGCTCCTCCACCTCTCCCTTCCCATCCCCACAGCACTGTACTCATCCGCTCAACTGTATATATTTTTGTTACCCTATTTATTTTGTTAATGAATTGTACATCACCTTGATTCTATTTAGTTGCCATTGTTTTTACGAGATGTTCTTCCCCTTGACGCTGTTTATTGCCATTGTTCTTGTCTGTCCGTCTCCCCCGATTAGACTGTAAGCCCGTCAAACGGCAGGGACTGTCTCTATCTGTTGCCGACTTGTTCATCCCAAGCGCTTAGTACAGTGCTCTGCACATAGTAAGCGCTCAATAAATACTATTGAATGAATGAATAGTATTCTGAACAGGAATTATATTAGCGCAGATGGGAGGGAGAAAAGGCCTAGTAAACTGAGACTGAACACCTGAAGTCAGCAACCATCAGAGTCTGAATGCTCCTTCATCAGCCTGGGTAAGAGGTGGAAAAGAAAGGATTGCTATTGCCAGGGAGGGTGAAAGCGGGGTGAAGAAAGGACAGGGGAGCAAGGGGCCTGACACAGAAGGGGACAGCAGTACTTGAGAAGATTCTCACCCCTTGGACCAGCTTAGACTAAATAGCCTGTGAGAATGACAAAATGCCCTAACCCTGCGAAGTAGGGTCCTTGAGCTCTCAATACAATCCAAGACACCCTCTTTGCACTGCCATGTGCTTAGAATTTTAAGTGCTGCTGCAACACAGGGGATGGCAGGGGTATGTTCCAGGCCCAGCTCCTTGGGACTGGGTAGTCCCAGCCCTCCTCTCCTCCACGTGCCTCTAGGAATCTGATAATAGTAATGTTGGTGTTTGTTTAGCACTTACCATGTGCCAAGCACTGTTCTAAGCACTGGGGTAGATACCAGGTATTCAGATGGTCCCACGTGGGGCTCACAGTCTTCATCCCCATTTTTTACAGATGAGGTCATTGAGGCCCAGAGAAGTTATGTGACTTGCCCAGGTTCACACAGTTGACAAGTGGAGGAGCAGGGATTAGAACCCATGACCTCTGACTCCCAATCTGATGCTTGGCCCTCTCTCCCTTTGCTTACACTGCTGACCAGAATGGCTCTACTATGTCAGATAGTAATAGTCCAACTGGCCAAGGATGCTATGTGTTTTCATCGTCAGTGAAGAAGCTTGCCTGACCAGAGAAGTTGAGGTCCACTGTCATGGAGAACAGGGAGCTGGAGGCATACCTGTAATGGGAGGATTTCTCCATATGCCTGCAGCAAAAGTGATATCTCACTTGGGAGGTTCAGTCCCTGCCCCTGGTTGGGCCCAGCCTGGCAGAGACTTTGTAATGAGAGAAAAGTTGGGCATGGGGGTGGACATTCCATACCACTAGCCTCTCCTTGCTCATTCTGGATAGTTCAGGAGAAAGTTCACAAATGTGAGGCTCAGAAATTGCAGAGTCCATATGTGCTTGGGCCAGTGTCATTTGCCGAGGGAAGAAATACATCGATAGGCAGGGGCTGAGGCCTCCCTCCCCCTCCCAGGTCCCACCCCCCTCGGACTTGCCCATGTGGATTAGTGGTATGGAAAGTTGGGTCCCACTAAAATCCTTATGTATTAATCTGTCTCTCTCCTTCTCTCTCTCCCCCTTTCCTTTTCCACTCAACCTGCCTTCACACCTATTCCTTGGTATGATTCCCTCTGCTTTCCTGTTTGCCTGCTTACCTCTCATCCTGCTGCAGGGATTCAGCATCTCTAACCTTCACATAATAATTCATTCATTCAATAATATTTATTGAGCGCTTACTATGTGCAGAGCACTGTACTAAGTGCTTGGGATGAACAAGTGGGCAGCAGATAGAGACAGTTCCTGTCGTTTGACGGGCTTACAGTCTAATCGGGGGAGATGGACAGACAAGAACAATGGCAATAAATAGAGTCGAGGGGAAGAACATCTCGTAAAAACAATGGCAACTAAACAGAATCAAGGCGATGTACAATTCATTAACAAAATAAATAGGGTAATGAAAATATATACAGTTGAGTGGACGAGTATAGTGCTGTGGGGATGGGAAGGGAGAGGTGGAGGAGCAGAGGGAAAAGGGGAAAAAGGGGGTTTAGCTGCGGAGAGGTAAAGGGGGGGTGGCAGAGGGAGAAGAGGGAGTAGAGGGAGAAGAGGAGCTCAGTCTGGGAATGCCTCTTGGAAGAGGTGAGTTTTAAGTAGGGTTTTGAAGAGGGGAAGAGAATCAGTTTGGCGGAGGTGAGGAGGGAGGGCGTTCCAGGACCGTGGGAGGACGTGGCCCAGGGGCCTACGGCCAGATAGGCGAGACCGAGGGACGGTGAGGAGGACTATAATAACTCATAGTAACAACAACACAACAATAATGATTATAATAATAATACCTACCTGGGTTATTCCGAATGAAAGAGATTTTTTTCCATAACCCCTAATGCCTCCAAACTCTGAACCAAGAAGTTCGTTTCCATTCCAGCGGGTAAACCTCTTCACTAAATTGAGAAGCGGCATCCCAGTTTGCCCAGGGAAGGAGATAAGAGAAGATGGAGAGTAGGAGGAAGAGAAGGAGAGCAGAGAAAATGGAGAGGAAGGAGGGGAGGATAGAGGATAAGACAGAAAGGATGAGGTAAGGGAGGAGAAAGAGGAAGATAGGAGGAGGGAGGGGAGGAAAAGAGCAGAAGACTGAGAGTAGGAGGGGATGAAGAGATATGGAAGATGGAGCAGAGGAGTAAGGGAGGAAGAGAGGAGAAGTTGGAAAGGAGAAGGGAGGATAGAAGAGAAAACGAACAGGAGGAGAGAGGAGGAGAAAGGGGAAAACAGAAAAGAGGGGGAGGGAAGGAGGATATAGAAGATGGACAGGAGGATGGAGGAGAGAGAAAGGGGTAGACGGAGAGGAAGAGGAGGGGGGATAGAGGAAAATTAATGGGGGGAGGAGAAAGGGGAAGACAGAAAAGAGGAGGACGGAGGGAGATTATAGAATATGGACAGAAGGAGAGGAAAGGAGGAAAAGATGGAAAGGAGGAGAAAGAGGAGGAGAGAGGAGTAGATGGAGAGGAAGAAGAGGGAGGAAGGGGGGGAGGGAACGATGGCAAGAGGAGTAAGGGACAGAGGAAGAGGGGAAGACAGAGAGGAGGAAGAGGAGGAAAGTAGATGGAGAAGAAGAGGAGAGAGAGAGGGGAAGATGGAAGAGAAGAGGAGTGAAGGAAGGGAAGACAGAGGGAAGGAGGAGGGAAAGAGGAAGAGAGAGAAAGACGGAGAGGAGAAGGAGGAAGAGGTGAGGGAGGATGGAATGAAGAAAGAGTAGAAGAAGAAAAGGAGGTGAGGGATCAGTGGAGAAAAGAAAGGATGAGGTTGTCAGCCCAAGTCTTTCTGGGGAAGTTTGGAGAGGACTGTGGAAAAGCGGAGAGGTGGGGTGGGGGGTGGGGTGCAACAATTCTGTGCGGTCAGTCAATCTTATTTATAGAGCAGGGAGCACTGTGTGCAGAACACTACATTAAACATTTGGAAGAGTATAAAATATATAATAACCATATTCCCTGCCCACAAAGAGCTTACAATTTAGAGTGGGAGGCAGATGTTAATATAAATAGAGAATATAAATTAGAGAAGCAGCGTGGCTTCAGTGGCTTCATCTGTAAAATGGGGATTAAGACTGTGGGCCCCATGTGGGTCAACCTGATTACCTTGTATCTACCCCAGTGCTTTAGAACAATGCTTGGCATGCAGTAACTGCTTAAGAAATGTCATAGTAATTATTATTATTATAGTGATTATCATTAAATAAATAAAACTATAGATATATAGTTAGTGCTGTACGGAGAGTAAGAGTGATGCAGACAGGAGTGGAAGAAAAGGAAAAGAGGGCTTAGTAAAGGAAGGCCTCTTGGAGTACCTTCAGGAATACTTTGAAATGGGGGAGATTGACTGTTGGATATGAAGGAGAGTGTACCAAGCCAGAGGCAGGACTTGGACAAGAGGTTGGACTCCAGCCAGGGCCGGCAAGCCCAGGCATCTGATCGGTCCAAGCACTTGCACGAACATACATATTTACATGCATGTGGCCACTAAGACATTCGCTCACTCAGTCCCAAACCTCTCACTCTCCATTGTATGCAATCTTTGCAGAGATTGAACTCTGGAGTTGGAGTTCAAGTCAGAAACTTGAAGTTCCTGGGTCTTCCTGACCCAGCCTTTTGGCAATCCTCAGCCAGCCAGGGGAAAGGCTCTGGATGGGGCTAAAGTTTGTAGCTGGGGGGAAGGAGGTGGGCTCAGAGTCTGTGAATCAGCATGATTGAAATTAGATTCATTCATTCATTCATTCATTCAATAGTATTTATTGAGCGCTTACTATGTGCAAAGCACTCTACTAAGCGCTTGGAATGTACAATTCAGTAACAGATAGAGACAATCTCTACCCATTGACGGGCTTACACTCTAATCGGGGGAGCCAGACAGACAAAAATAATAGCAATAAATAGAATCAAGGGAATGTACATCTCATTAACAAAATAAGTAGGGTAATAAAAAATATATACAAATGAGCGGATGACTACAGTGCTGAGTGGAGGGGAAGGGAAAGGGGGAGGAGCAGAGGGAAAGGGGGGAAAGGTAGCTTAGCTGAGGAGAGGTGGGGGGTGAAGAGGGGCAGCAGAGGGAGCAGAGGGAAAAGGGGAAGCTCATGCTGGGAAGGCCTTTTGGAGAAGGTGAGCTCTAAGTAGGGCTTTGAAGAGGGAAAGAGAATTAGTTTGGTGGAGGTGAGGAGGGAGGACATTCCAGGACAGTGAGAGGTTGTGGCCCAGGGGTCGATGGCGGGATAGGCGAGCACAGGGGACGGTGAGGAGGTGCGTAGCAGAGGAGCAGAGTGTGTGGGGTGGGCAGTAGAAAGAGAGAAAGGAGGAGAGGTAGGAGGGGGCAAGGTGATGGAGACCCTTGTAGCCTAAAGTGAGAAGTTTTTGTTTCGTGCGGAGGTAGATAGACAAGCACTGTAGGTTTTAAGAAGGGAAGTGACAGGCCCAGAGTGTTTCTGCAGGTAGATGAGCAGGGTAGAGGAATGAAGAATAGACTGGAGTGGGGAGAGAGAGGAGGAAAGGAGATCAAAGAGAAGGCTGACACAATAATCCATCCAGGATATTATGAGAGCCTGTACCAGTAAGATAGCCGTTTGGGTGGAGAGGAAAGGACAGATCTTGGCGATATTATAAAGCTGAGATTGGCAGGTCTTGGTGACGGATTGGAAATGAGGGGTGAATGAGAGAGCTGAGTCAAAGTTGACGCTGAGATTGCGGGCTGGAGAGATGGGAAGGATGGTCATACCATCCACAATGATAGGAAAGTCAGGAAGAGAACAGGGCTTGGGAGGGAAGATAAGCAGCTCATCTTTGGACATGTTGACTTTTAGGAGGCAGGCAGACATCCAGGTAGAGACGCCCTGGAGGCAGGAGGAGAAATGAGCCTGAAGGGAGGGGAAGAGGAGAGGGGCAGAGATGTAGATTTGTGTTTCATCTGCACAGAGTGATAGTTGAGGCCGTGAGAGTGAATGAGTTCACCAAGGGAATGACTGTAGATGGAGAACAGAAGAAGGCCAAGAACTGACCCTTGAGGAACCCCAACAGTAAGAGGATGGGAGGGAGAGGAGGAGCCTGCGAAAGAGACCAAGAATGAATGGCCAGAAAGATAAGAGGAGAACCAGGAGAGGACGGAGTCCATTTAGCCAAGGTGAGATAAGGTGTGGAGGAGAAGAGGATGATCAAAAGTGTCAAAGACAGCTGAGAGGTCAAGTAAGATTAGAATAGAGTAGGAAGCATTGGATTTGGCAAGAAGGAGGTCATGGGTGACCTTTCAGAGAGCAGTCTCAGAGAGTGGAGGGGACGGAAGCCAGATTGGAGGGGGTCCAGGAGAGAATGGGAGTTAAGGAATTTTAGGCAACTAGTGTAGATGACTCGTTCTAAGGATCTTGGAAAGGAAGGGTAGTAAGGAGATAGGGCCATAACTGGAAGAGGAAGTGGGGTCGAGAGAGGGGTTTTTTTTAGGATGGGGGAGACATGGGCATGTTTGAAGGCAGAGGAGAAGAAGTCAGTGGTTTAAAATAGAAGTTAAGGAGGGGAGGAGGGAAGAGGCAATGGTTTTTATAAGGTGAGCGGGAATGGGCTCCGAGGCACAGGTGGAGGGGGTGGCACTTGCAAGGAGGGAGAAAATCTCCCCTGATGATACTGCAGGAAAAGATGTTAAAGTAGGGGAGAGGGTTGGGTGGGGGGAGGCAGAAGGGGGAGGGGTGACTTTGGGGAGCTCAGACCTGACAGTGTTAAATTTTGTGATGAGGTAGGTGGCCAGATCACTGGGGGTGAGGGATGGGGGAGGAACAGGGGGCCTGAGGAGACAATTAAAGGTCTGGAACAATTGGCAGGGTGACAGGGACAAGTGTCAGTGAGGGAAGAAAAGAAGTTTTGCCTGGCAGAGGAGAGGGCAGAGTTAAGGCAGGTAAGGATAAATTTACAATGGATAAGGTTGGCTTGGTGCGTGGACTTTCACCAGCAGTGCTCAGCAGCTCGAGCATAGGAGCGTAGGAGGACAGAGGCAGTTACCCAGGGCTGTGGGTTAGTGGAGCGAGAGCAGCGGAGGGAAAGAGGGGCGAGAGAGTTGAGATGAGTAGAGAGGGTGGAATTGAGAGCAGTAACCTGATCATCAAGAATGGGAAGAGAGGACAGGAGGCAAGGTGGGGAGAGAGAAGGAATTAGATCCTTCTTCCTCAATCCAGCCTTCTAGTGACCCATCCATGGAGACAGCTGTGCTGCTCTGCCAACGGCCATGGATAGCACCTTTTCCAGCATCCCCTCCCTCCCTCTTCCTCCTCCTCCTCCTCTTTCCTCCTACTTCCTCCCCTGCTCCTACCTCCGCCTCTCCCTCCTGAGCTCGCTCCCTAGTTTCCTAGGAGGAGGTGCGGGGGCTGAGCTCTGCTACACTCATGTGCAGAGGTCTCCCTAGGCCCTCCACAGAGATTTTCATTTGCCCAGAGAGGCAGGAGAAGTGGACCTTCAGAGTCATATTTGCCACCCATCCTGACCTCGACCTCCTAAGTGACCATTCCTATTTCCCCAAGGCTGAGGTTGGAGCTAGTATAGATGTTCACAAAATCAATCATTAGGTGATATTTATTGAGTGCTTATTATGTGTAGAGCACTGAACTAAGTGCCTACAACCGGCTTACAGTCTAGAGAGGGAGAGAGACATTAATAGAAATAAATTACTGATATCTGCAAAAGTGCTGTGGGGTTGAGAGTGAGATGAATAATAGATGTAAAATACAGAAGCAAGATCAACACAGAAGAGAGTAGGAAAAGAGGAATTTAGAGCTTAATCAGAGAAATCCTCTTAACGATGTGCTTTTAATAAAGCTTTGAAGATAGGCAGAGATCATCTGTGTGATAAGAAGAGGGAGGGAATTCCGGGTCAGAGACAAGATGTAGTTGAGGGGTTACCAGTTAGGTAGATGAGATTGAGATACATTGAGAAAGCTGTCATTAAAACAATGAAGTATGTGGGCTGGGTTGTAGTAGCAAACCAAAGAAGTAAGGTAGGAGCCGGAAAGATGATTGAGTGCTTTGAAGCCAATGATAGGGCGCTTGTTCTTGTTTGATGCATGAAGTTTCTGGAGGAGTGAGAAGCACAGAATTTTTTTGGAATATAATTCAGTGCAGTTGATCCAGAGCGAAGTGTGGAGAGACAGAGGCAGGGAGGTCATCAAGGAGGCTGAGGCAGTAATTGAGATGGGATAGGATAAGTGCCAGGCACTGTACTGGGCAGTGGGGTGGGTCCAGGCAAATCAGGATGGATGCAGTCCCTGCCCTGTGTGAGGCTTATGGTCTTGACACCCATTTAGTAGATGAGGTTGCTGGGACACAGAGAGGGGAGGTAATTTGCCTGGGGTCACATAGAAGACAAGAGGCAGAGCTGGGCCTGGGAGTCAGAAGGCCATGACTTCTAATCCATGTTGTCTGCTGTGTAACACTGGGCAAGTATCTTCACTCCTCTGGGCCTCAGTTACCTCATTTGGAAAATGGGGATTAAAAATTTGAGCCCTATATGGGACAGGGATGTGTCCAACCTGAATACCTTACATAATAATAATAATTATAATTATGGTATTTGTTAAGTGGCTGAGCACTGGTCTAAGTACTGGGGTAGATACAAGGTAATTATGTTGGCCCATGTGGGGCTCACAGTCTTAATACCCATTTAACAGCTGAGGTAACTGAGGCACAGAGAAGTTAAGCAACTTATTCAAGGTCACACAGCAGACAAGTGGCAGAGCCAAGATTAGAACTCAAATCCTCTGACTCCCAAGCCTGTGCACTTGCCACTAGGAATGTTAAGTGATCACCTACTTAATTGAGAAAATTGACACTATAAAGCATAAAATCTCTCCTGCCTGTCCCAAGTCCCTCCCACCCCTTTCCTTCAACTCTCCTAACTGTCCCAGCAGCATCTCAAAAGGAGATCTCCTGACTTCTCTCAAAATCCCCACTTTCACCTATGCATCCATTCATCTATTTAATCATATTTATTAAACCCTTGCTGTATGCAGAGCACTGTACAAAGCGATTAAGAAAGTACAGTACAACAACAAAGAGTGATAATCTCTGCCCACAATGAGCTCACAGTCTAGAGGAGAGGATACAGACATTAGTACAAATAGACAGTAAAAATAAATAAAATTACAGATACATATATATAGAGAGAGAGAGAAGCAGTGTGGCTCAGTGTAAAGAGCACGGGCTTGGGAATCAGATGTCATGAGTTCAAATCCCAGCTCTGCCACTTGTCAGCTGTGTGACTGTGGACAAGTCACTTAACTTCTCTATGCCTCAGTTACTTCATCTGTAAAATGGGGATTAACTGTGAGCCTCAAGTGGGACAATCTGATTCCCCTGTATCTACCCCAGTGCTTAGAACAGTGCTCGGCACATAGTAAGCGCTTAACAAATACCAACATTATCTTTATTATATATATATATATATAAGTGCTGTGGGGAGTGGAGGTAGGGAAGACCAAAGGGAACAAGTCAGGGCAAGGCAGAGAGGACTGGGAGATTAGGAAAATTGGGGAATAGTCTGGGAAGGGCTTCAGTAAGACTTTGAAGCTGAGGAGAGTAATTGTCTGTTGGATTTGAGGAGGGAGGGCAATCCAGGTCAGTGGTAGGTTGTGGGCAAGGGGTCAGCAGCAAGACAGGTGAGAATCAAGGCACAGTTAAAAGGTTAGCACCAGAGAGTGAAGTATGTGGCCTAGGTTGAAGAAGGAGAGAAGCAAGGTGAAGTAAGTTGGGACGAAGTGATGGAGTACTTTAAAGCCAATAGTGAGAAGTTTTTGTTTGATGTGGAGATGGCTAGACAACCACTGAAGATCTTGAGAAGTGGTGGGGTGACATATCCTGAACATTTCTGTAGAAAGAACAATGAAGTGAAGTATGGACTAGAGTAGGGAGAGGCAAGAGGCTGGAAGGTCAGAAAAGGAAGCTGATGCAGTAATCTAGGTGGGGTAGGGTAAGTGATTGTATCAACATGGTATCAGTTGGGTTGGAAAGGAAAGGGTGGGTGTTAGTGATGTTGTGAGGATGGGACCAACAGGATTTGGTAACAGATTGAATACACTGGTTGAATGGGAAAGAAGAGTCAAGAATAATGCTTGTGAAATGGGAAGGATGGTGGTGCCATCTACAGTGATAGGAAAGTCAGGGAGAGGACAGGGTGGGAACATGGGAACATGGATATTATGATAATAATGATAATAATAATGTTGGTATTTGTTAAGTCCTTACTATGTGCAGAACACTATTTTAAGTGCTGGGGAGATACAGGGTAATCAGGTTGTCCCACTTGAGGCTCACAGTTAATCCCCATTTTACAGATGAGGTAACTGAGGCACAGAGAAGTGAAGTGACTTGCCCACAGTCACACAGCTGAGAAGTGGCAGAGCCGGGATTCAAACCCAAGACCTCTGACTCCCAAGCCCAAGCTCTTTCCACTGAGCCACTCTGCTTCTCTGAGACATGCTGCTTCATGTTTTGGGTATGTTAAGTTTGAAGTGATGGGAGGACATCCAAGTAGATATGTCTTGAAGGCAGAAAGAGATGTGAGCCTGGAGAGGAGAGAGGTCAAGGGAGGAGGTGTAGATTTGGATATAATCTGCGTGGAGATGGTAGTTGAAGACATCGGAGTGAATGAGTCCTCCAAGATAATGAGTGTTGATGAAGTATATAAGATTAGACTGATAACTGAACCTTGAGTGACACTCTCAGTTAGAAGATGGGAGGTGGAGGAGAAACCTGCAAAAGATACTGAGAATGGAACAGTCAGAGAGATAACAGGAGAACCAGGAGAGGATAGAGTCAGTGAAGCTAAGGTTGGATAAAGTTTCCAGAAGAAGGGGGTGGTACACACTGTCAAAGGCAGCTGAGAGGTCAAGGAGGATTAGAATGGAGCATAGGATGGAGTAGGAGCTGTTGGATTTGGCATGAAGGGGATCAGTGGTGACTTTTGAGAGGGTGATTTCAGTTGAGTGAAGGGGACGGAAGCAAGATTGGAGGGCATCCAGATGATAATTGGAGGAGAGGATTGAGACAACAGGTATAGTTAACTCATTCAAGAAGTTTGGAGAGGAATGGTAGGAGGGATATGGAGTCAAGGGAGGGATTTTTTAGGATGGAGGAGATAGAACATGCTTGAAGGCAGTGGGGAAGAAGTAATTGGAGAGTGAATGGTTGAAGTTGGCTGTTAGGGAGGAAAGAAGGGAAGGAGGGAGAGTTTTTATAAGGTGTGAAGGAATAGGGTCTAGTGAGCATGTGGAGGGGATAGCATTATGAGAAGCAGCGTGGCTCAGTGGAAAGAGCACAGGCTTTGGAGTCAGGGCTCATGAGTTCGAATCCCAGCTCTGCCACTTGTCGGCTGTGTGACTGTGGGCGAGTCACTTCTCTGTGCCTCAGTTCCCTCATCTGTAAAATGGGAATTAAGACTGTGAGCCCCACTTGGGACCACCTGATTCCCCGTATGTCTACCCCAGCGCTTAGAACAGTGCTCGGCACATAGTAAGCGTTTAACAAATACCAACATTATTATTATTATTATTATTTGAGAGGAAGAAGGAGATCTTCTCCGGAGATACTGTGGAAAAGGTTGGGAAAGCTGAAGAGGGAGCAGGAAGTGAGGTCTGTGGAGGGGGAAGAGCAATTTTAGGGACCTCACACTTGATGGTATTAATTTTCTTAATAAAGTAGATGGCCTGGTCACTGGGGCAAGGGATAGGGAAAGTGGGAGGACAGGGGACTGAGTTGGGAGTTAAATATCTGGAACAACTGAAGAGGGCAGAGGTCACTGGTGTCATTAAGGGAAAAAATAGTTTTGCTGGGCAGAGGAGGGGGCAAAGTTAAAACAAGAAAGGACAAACTTGAAGTGGACAATGTTGGCCTGATATTTAGATTTCCACCAGTAGCATTCTGCTGCTCAAGTACAAGAAAGAAGGAGGTGGACAGTGCAGGTTAATCAGTGCTCTGGGTTAGTGGTATGAGTGTGATGAAGGGATAAGCGATCAAGTGAGTTGAATTAAAAAGAGAGGGTGGTGTTGAGAATGTCTATTTGGTCATCAAGAATGGGTAGATTAGGTAGGGAGGCTAGGTGGGGTGTGACGAGTTCAGAAAGTTGGTCGGGTTGAGAGATAGGAGGTCTCTGTGGGGAAATAGCACAGATTTTCTGGGGAGGAGGAGTGTTGGAGACGAAGCAAGTGAGAAGCTGTGGTCAGAGAGAGGGATTTCAGTTGGTGAGGGTAGAGATTGTGCAGTGGTTAGAGATGATGAGTTAGTGTAACCAAATTGGAGAGTGGGGGAGGTGGGGTGGAGAAGGAGATGGGAGGAGTTGAGGAGTCATAGAGAGGGGTCATTAGGAACATCTAAGTGGATAATGAAGTCTCCAAGGATCAAAGTGAGCATGGAAAAAGAAAGAAGGTGAGAAAGGGATCAAAATAGTTAAAGAAGTTTGAGGTGGGACCTGGGAGGGCGGTAGTTAACAGCTACTAGAATCTGGAGGGGGTGGTGGAAGCAGATGATATAGGCTTCAAATGAGGGGAAAGAAAGACAAGGGGGAGCTGGGATGGTGCAAAAGCAGCACTGGGACATGAGAAGGAAGCTTTCTTTCCCACTGAATCTGGGAGAGGGAGAGAAGACAGGAGAGAGCAGCAGGGAAGATTGACCCCTGAGGAGAGTCAAGTTTCTGTGATGGCGGGGAGGAGGAGGAATAACTGAGGCAGGTTAAGGATGAAGGGGAGCTTCCCCATGATGGAGCACGGTTCCACAAACCACACTTGGCAGCAGGTGAGGAACAGGAAGAGTGAGGAGGGTTTGGATGGCAGTGAGTTGAAGGGGGAGGGGCAGAGGGAGGGGTCGAAGGGTGCTGCTGGGACAGAGGGATTACAGGGAAGCCAAAGGGCGAGGAGTGGAGTGGGGGCGTGATGGTGGTTGAGGGGAAGGGGAGGTGAGGATTGGGAAGGGTAGACAGAAGGTGGGGAAATTGAAGGGTCAAGTTTAGGTTGGTGAGGTAAATTACAGCAATTAGGTCGATCACCATTTAATACACAGCAGTAATAACAATATAATCTTCAAGATAAATAGAGTCAAGGGGATGTACACCTCATCAACAAAATAAATAGGGTAATAGCATATACAAATAATATGTACAAATGAGCATAGTGCTGAGGAGAGGGGAAGGAGGAAGAGCCAAGGGTTGGAGGGGAGGGGAGGGAAGGGGAAGGAGAGAAATGGTGGGATTTAGTCTGGGAAGACCTCTTGAAGGAGGTGAGCTCAGTAGGGCTTTGAAGAGGAGAAAAGAGTTAGTTTGGCGGACATGAGGAGGGAGGGCACTCCAGGACAGTGTTAGGACTTGCGCCAGGGGTCGATGACGGGATAGGCGTGGATGGGGGACAGGGAGGAGATGAGCGGCAGAGGAGTGGAGTGTACAGGGTGGGCAGTAGAAAGAGAGAAGAGAGATGAGGTAGGAGGGGGCAAGGTGATGGAGAGCTTTGAAGCTTAAAGTGAGGAGCTTTTGTTTCATGTAAAGGTTAACAGGCAACCACTGGAGGTTTTTGAGGAGGGGAGTGACATGTCCAGAGCATTACTGTAAGAAGATGATCCGGGCAGCAGAATGAAGAATAGACTGGAGTGGGGAGAGACAGGAGGAAGGGAGATTAGAGAGGAGCCTAACACAATAATCCAGTCGGGATATTATGAGAGCTTGTACCAACACAATAGTCATTTGGATGGAGAGGAAAGGGCGGATCTTTGGCGATATTGTAAACGTGAGACCGGCAGGTATTGGTGATGGATTGGATGTGTCAGGTGAATGAGAGAGCTGAGTCAAGGATGACACCAAGGTTGCGGGCCTATGAGATGGGACGGATGGTCGTGCTGTCCACAGGACAGGGAAGTCAGGGAGAGGACAGGGTTTGGGGGGGAAGATAAGGAGCTCAATTTTAGACATGTTGAGCTTTAGGTGGCAGGCAGACATCCAGGTGGAGACATTCTGGAGGGAGGAGGAGATACGAGCCTGTAGGGAGGAGGAGAAAACAGGGAAGGAGATGTAGATTTGGGAGTCATCTGCATAGAGATGATAGTTGAAGCCACGGGAGCCAGTGATTCACCAAGGGAGTACAGATGGAGAACAAGGCCAAGAACTGACTCTTGAGGAACCCCTACTGTTAGCCCATGTCTCCCCCATCCTAACAAAACTGTCTCTCGACCCCACTTCCCCTTCCAGATATCATCCTCCCTCTTACCCTTCTTTTCCAAACTCCTAGAACGAATCATCTACACTCACTGCCTTAAATTCCTCAATTCCAACTTTCTCCTGGACCCCCTCCAAGCTGGCTCTGTCCCCTCCACTCCAACGAAACTGCCCTCTAAAAGGTCACCCATGACCTCCTTCTTGCATGTTTGAAGGCAGAGGGGAAGAAGCCATTGGAGACTGAGTGGTTAAAGACAGAAGTTAAGGATGAGAGGAGGGAAGTGGCGATAGTTTTTATAAGGGGAGAGGGAATAGGGTCTGAAGCAGAGGTGGAGGGGGTGGCACTTACGAGGAGGGAGGAGATCTCCTCTAAGGATATTGCAGGGAAGGATGGGAAAGTAGGGGAGAGGGTGGGGAGTTGGGAGGATGGAGAAAGGGGAGGGGGTGACTTCGGGGAGCTCAGACCTGATAGTGTTAATTTTCATAATGAAATAGGTGGCCAGATCGTTGGAGGTGAGGGATTCATTCATTCATTCAATAGTATTTATTGAGCGCTTACTAAGTGCAGAGCACTGTACTAAGTGCTTGGGATGAACAAGTCAGCAACAGATAGAGACTCCCTGCTGTTTGACGGGCTTACAAGTTTAATCGGGGGAGACGGAGTGAACAATGGCAATAAATAGAGTCAAGGGGAAGAACATCTCGTAAAAACAATGGCAACTAAATAGAATCAAGGTGATGTACAATTCATTAACAAAATAAATAGGGTAATGAAAATATATACAGTTGAGTGGACGAGTACAGTGCTGTGGGGATGGGGAGAGGTGGAGGAGCATAGGGAAAAGGGAAAAAAGAGGGTTTAGCTGCGGAGAGGTAAAGGGGGGGTGGCAGAGGGAGTAGAGGGAGAAGAGGAGCTCAGTCTGGGAAGGCGTCTTGGAGGAGGTGAGTTTTAAGTAGGGTTTTGAAGAGGGGAAGAGAATCAGTTTGGCGGAGGTGAGGAGGGAGGGCGTTCCAGGACCGCGGGAGGACGTGACCCAGGGGTCGACGGCGGGATAGGCGAGACCGAGGGACGGTGAAGAGGTGGGCGGCAGAGGAGCGGAGCATGCGGGGTGGGTGGTAGAAAGAGAGAAGGGAGGAGAGGTAGGAAGGGGCAAGGTGATGTAGAGCCTTGAAGCCTAGAGTGAGGAGTTTTTGTTTGGAGCGGAGGTTGATAGGCAACCACTGGAGTTGTTTAAGAAGGGGAGTGACATGCCCAGATCGTTTCTGCCATTGTGCCAGATCGTTGTGGCAGATCGTTGTGGCAGATCGTTTCTGCCAGAGTGAGTGCCATTGTGATAGTAGAATTAAGAAAGGCCAGTGTGACTGAAGACATGATTGGATAATGTTTACTGGAGAAGGGAGTGGTTGACAAGGTTGAAGGGAACTGAGAGATCGAGGAGGACTAGGTTGGAGGATTAGGAAGCTTTGAAATTTTGTAAAAAGGAGATTATTGGTGACCTTTGACAGGGCATTTTAGTGAAGGGGACAGAAGCCAGAATGGAGGAGGTCAAGTAGAGAAGTGGAGGCGAGGAATTAGAAACCAGAGGTGTGAAAAACTCACTCAAAGAGTTTGCTAACGATTGGTAAGAGGAAGATGGGCTGATACCTGGAGGGAGACTTGGGACCAAGCCTTTTATTTAGAATTGAAAAAGTACTATTCTAAAAAGAATGAAAGCAGTGTGGAGGAAGCCACTGAAGAGTGAACTGTTCAAGATGGAAGTCACAGAGGAAAAAAGGTAGGGAGCAAGTGCTTTGATAAGTTTTGAAAGTTTAAGGTCAGAGAGATATGCAGGTGGAAAGGGTGGATTTGAAGAGAAAGCAGGGGATCTCCTTTTGAGGTGCTAATGGGAGGGATGGGAGAATTGAAGAAGTGGCAGGAGGAGAAGAACAGGGAAGATTTTAGGGACATAATACCAGTTGGTTTCATTTTTCTCAATAAAGAAGATGGCAGGTAAGGGCCAGATATTAGGGCGGTGGGGTGAAATGGAATTTAAAGAGAGAGTAAAACAATCTGGAATAATGGAAGGGCAAATTACATGACTGTCTCCATCCATAACATGGATGAAGAAATCATTTTGTTAGGAAGAGGAAAGACCAGAATTAAAGCACAAAGATAAATTTCAGGTGGTACTAGATCAACGAAGGGATACGGGAGTCAGTGAATTGAGGTCAGTAGAAAGGGTAGTGTTGAGACTAGCAGTTTGGTTTTCAAGGGTAGATAGTTTGATTATGGAGGGAAATGGGACATGATGAGTGGAGAAAATTGTATAGGGTCAAAAGATTGGCGATCTCTGAGAGGGAATGGGTTGGATTTTTGAGGAGTTGTGTGGGAGAGAAGGGAAACAAAGATTCTGTTATTAGAAAGAGGTATTTCAGAGTTGGTGAGGGAATAGATTGTTCAGTGACTAGGGATGATGAGGTGAAGTTTGTGTCCACGAGGGTTGGTGAGTGGGAAACCAGGAGAAGCATGTCAGTTGGAGTTGAGAAATGTTAGAAATGGGATGTGGAAGCATCATCAGGAACAACGATGTGGATTTTGAAGTCCTCAATGATCAGTGTAAAGTTAGAGAGAAAAACTATGAGAAACTATGAGAAAGGGATAAAATGGTTGGAAAAGTTGGAGATGTGACTTGGAGATTGGTAGATGATTTGTAACTAGTATCAGGAGAGGACTGTAGAGTGGGAGATATGGATTTCAAAAACGTGGCATAGCTTAGAGGAAAGAGCACAGCCTTGTGAGTCAGAGGACAACCCAGCTCTGCCACTTGTATGCTGTGTGACCTTGGGCAAGTCACTTCACTTCTCTGTGCCTAAGTTACCTCAACTGCAAAAATAGGGATTAAGATTATGAGCTACACATGAGAAAACCTGATTACTCTGTATCTACCCCAGCGCTTAGAACAGTGCTGGGCACATAGTATGCTCTTAACAAATACCATTATTATTGTCAATATTATTAAAGAAAACAGAGGGATAAGGGAGGCAATGGAGATCAAAAAGGAAGCCAGTTGGATATGGGGAAGCCAGTGAATATGGGGAAGTGGATGAAGATGAGGCCTAACTGTCTATAAAGAGCAGCAGGAGAGATTTATGACTTAAAGCCAGGTTTAAGTAATGGTGAGGAGCAGTGATTGGGTCAGTAACAGGTCAAGGTTGAAAGAGGTTTTCCCAGGGCTGCACTTGGCAGAATCTGTTGGCTGTGTTTGTGCAAGGGAACGAACAGCACAAAAGGGTAAGGATGGATGGGAGTGAGATGGAGGGGGCCAGTGTTGCAGGGAGGTAAATGAGGTGCAGCAGAGAGACAGAACAGCAGGAATAGTATTGGGGAGAAGGGTGGGGGCAAAGCAAGGCGAGGGAAGGGGATGAATGGTGGATGAGGAGGGAGGTACTGGGAAGGAAGGGATAGGAATGGTTTGATTGGAGGGTGGATATTGTTGGTGAGGTTGGTGAGAGAAGTTTCGAAACTCTTCCCATGTCACGGGGGCTCACTTCTGTTGGTTTCACTTGTAAGACTGTGTTTCTGCCACACCAGTGCAGGGCTGTTTTAGGTTTATCCTTTCTGTGTTCCTCTCCAATCTCCACATCTGGGGCTAGAAACCTAGTTTCTTTCTAGGAACGTGGTATTCACAGTAATCCATACATCCAATCAATCAGTCAATCAATGCTACTTATTAAGCACTTGTTGTGCTCAAAGCACTGAACTAAGCATTTAGAGAGTACATAAAAACAATGACTGTGGGCCTTGAGTGATGGGGAAAGGAACTGAAGATGGGGGAATGCTTTGACTCCAGAATCTTTCAGCTGAAAAAGGTCATTAAGTCCATCCTTTTGCAACTAATGAATGCTTTCAATTAATCTTGACTTCCCCCAATCTGGCTTCAATATACTTCAGTCCACCAAAAACCACCCTCTGAAATGTCACAAATGATTTTTGCCAAATCCAAGTTTCTACTTCATCCAAACCTACTTGACCTCTCACCTCCTTCAAATCTGTCTTCACTGTAAATAGAATGATATATATGGACATATAAACCCAAGTTCCGTGGGCTAAGGGGGTTGTAAAGCAAAGGGACCCAGTTGGGGTGATGCCAAGAGGAAGGGAAGCTGAAAAAAAGGGGAGGCTTAGTTAGGGAAGGCCTCTTCGAAGAGGCAAGCCTTCAAAAGGGCTTTGAAGTGGCAAGTATGATTTTTGGAAGGATTTGAGATGGGAGAGCATTCCAAGCCAAAAGAAGGAAGTGGGACAGTGGTCATCAGCAGTACAGGCGAGAACGAGGCACATCAGGAAGGTTAGCACCAGAGACCGTATTGTACAGCCTGGGACCTTCTACAGAAGGTGAGAAGAGAGGTGAGATGGGAGGGGGCAAGGTATTGGAGAGTGCTGTGTGGTTTTTTTTTTGACACGGTGGTTGATGGGCAACCACTGGATATTTTTGAAGAGGAGGTAACATGCACTGAATGTTTCCACAGAAAGAAACAGGTAGCAGCATAAATAATAAACTGAAATGGGGAGACACAGGAGGTTGGGAAATCAGAAATGAGGCTGATACAGTAATCCAATCGGGATCGGGATAGGTCAAGTCCAGTATATATCTTCCTGGCATATGGGCTTTTCTAAAGCTTCATGATCATAAATTTGATAATTGACTTTCTGCTTTCCCACTCACTGTTTCTGTGTGACTTTACTAATATGACAGAGATGTGGATATAGAGGAAAGGTTGTTGTGGAGGTGAAACTGGCAGGATTCGGTGACGGATTGTATATATGGGGGAAATATGACAGAGCGGAGTCAAGGATGACACCAAGTTTGTGAGACGGGAAGGTTGGTTGTGCTGTCATCCAGAGTAACAGGAAAGTCAGAGAAAGGACAGGGTTAGGGAGGGAGGGAGCTCTGTCTTGGACCTGTTAAGTTTTTGGTGGCAGGAGGACATCCAAGTAGAGAGATCCTGATGGAAGGAGATGTGAGCCTGGAGAGAGAACCAGGGAGAAGAGATAGATTTGGGTGTCATTCACATAGAGAAGATAGTTGAAGCTGTGGGAGCGAATGAGTTCTCCAAGGGAGTGAATGTAGATTGAGACATCAAATGTAGAAGACTCGGTCAAGGAATTTGGAGAGGTAGGATAGGAGGGGACATAGGGTGATAAAAGAAAGGGTGTGTGAAGTTAAGAAAGGGTTAGGTTTTTTTAGGAAGAGGGAGACACGGGCCTGTTTGAAAGCTGTGGGAAAGCAGCAGCCATTGAGTGGTTGAAGCTTCTCGTTGTGAAAGTCCAGTATATATCTTCCTGGCATATGGGCTTTTCTAAAGCTTCATGATCATAAATTTGATAATTGACTTTCTGCTTTCCCACTCGCTCTCTGTTTCTATGTGTCTTTCATTCTGTTTTATTGGTGTTTGTTAAACAATTACTATTTATATTGACGTACAGATGCCTGTTTTCTTATTTTGATGTCTGTTTTCCCCCTTTATAACTGTGATCCTATTTTGGAAAGGAATTATTTCTGTTGCTGAATTGAATCTTCCAAATGCTTAGTTTACTAAGTCAGTCATACTTCATGTAAAAGAAAGGACCTGGTTGTTTTTTGCTCCATCTTTGCAATAAAGCTAACCTTTAGAGGAATGAAGGTTTAGGCACCACCACAAGGATTTGGAGGATAACAAAAGAATTATTGGAAATACTTTTGATAGGATTGAAAGAACTGTTCATTAATTCTACCTATGTGATGCATCCAGCCTTTTACTGGCCTAATTATTTTATTCTTAAAGTAGTTAAAATCTGATTCTCAGATTTTATTGATTTTTTTATAAAAAATTAACATAAGGAATTCAAAAGGACAAATTATTATTGAATTAATTGTTGAAAGTAATTAATTGTTAAACTTTGGAAAAATTATTTTAATTTATTTAAGAATAATTGTTAAGAAGGATTTAAGAAAGATTTAAAATTATTAATTGATGAATTACTTCTTGACTAATTTTATTTTGAACTTTATCTGATTTTATCTGATAGCTGAAAATCACTGGTTTTATGATTTTGCCGATTACATCTTCCTAGATTTTTATGGAACCATTCTAAAGAACCATTATTAAGAATGATTTATGTTTTAAAATTATAAATTAATCATTGTTATTATATTTTAAAATTAATCAGTTGTATCTGATGTGAAGCTGCTGATTGTATAAAATTATTTATTATCAAAGTTGTTGTTAGAATAATTATTTTAAACCTTAACTATTGTATCAGATATGATGTACCTTCCTAAAATTTCTAGAATTTCTAAATTTTCTAGATTATCTAGAACTATTAATGGAATTTTAAAAAATAATTATTTAATAATCTTATAATACTTCTGTAAGAGTAATTGTTATAATGCTGCCAAATGTATTATAATTATTAACTACTGAATTAATTATTGGGTAATCAGGTAACTACTTAGTAATCAATTATATCTAATACTTTGGTTAAGGTTACATTTTCCAAGGTTTTGGTCTAGTAAATCATATTGGTTTCCAAACAGGTTCAGCAAAAAAGGATCATCACTCAACTACCTCCAGAGAACTCAGAATTACGAGTAATGGAAAGGAACTTGATCCCACCAGACCACCTGGTCCAGATAATTTGGACACCAGCAATTGGATAAAATATGAGTGCCTCAAGACAAGGAGAACATTTGTCTTTGTTTGCTTGTTTTATATAACAGGGACAGGGTTTATTCACAAATACAGGGACAATGGGAAAACCCGTTTGTACAGAGTGGTGATGATTAACACTCTTTAGTGCAGTAAGGCCACTTTGTATTCGTAGCCACTGAAATCATGAAGGAGACCCCTTTAATCTGACCCTGAATGGGTGTGTGGGGGATGTTGACTCCCTGTCGATTGAAATCAGAGTCTGGGTCAGGATCAGAAAGTCTTCATTCTTTCTCATGAGAAAGGGCACCACCCCTGTCGCTTAAGTAGCGTCAGCCAAGGAGTGTACCAGTTCTTTGTGTGAAGCAGAGTTTTATAGCCGTAACACATACCCGTCTCCCACCGACTAACCCCTTTCTCCATTTATTGGATACTTGGAGTGTACAATCTAATCACGGCAGCTAACAGTGAATAAGCGCTCAATAGACACACTTACATTTGGAGTCTAGAGGTATGTGAAACAAAGAAGAAGGGGTCCGGGACAGGTTTTAGCTGGTTCAGGCGTATTGGTTGGCTTCCCCTCACCCTTTTATTTAGCCATATTCGGGCTTGGCTTACCTGGCCTTGGCAGTTTCTATGGATCTGCAGGAGCTTAACCCCTTCCTGATTCTTTGCAGAAACCTGAGGAAACTTCACTTTATCCCATCTCACAATCCCCCTATTCTCTTGGCAGAGTTTTGAAGTTTCCTCACACCACTGCTATGTTTCCTCGATTATATCCTCCTGGAAGTGGCAACCAGAATCAGACGGGTCTACGGTATCTAAAGAGGTTCACCCTTGTGCTCTCATAATCATAATCCTAACTTCTCCATTTCCCGGCACTTGCAGCATCCTCTGGGCTGAGCTCTGTGCTACTCTAGTAATTAATTGCACCATGCAGGGCAGACAGGTGGGAAGGAGAATCACTCCACTTATAGCACTCAGCAAGAACCATAAAGCTTGTTTCCACCAGGCACCCCCGAACCAAGACATCCACGAGGTGCCAAAAGAGGTCTCCCAGGTTTGTACAGGAACATGAGCTAGCTTCCTTATTTCTTGAGCTATGTTCATAACAATTCTCCCATTATTGTTAATCTTCATACAACAGGTAGACAAATTTAATTTCCCACACCCTCCACCCCTTCAGCTGCCAACAAGTAGTCTAAAACTAGTCAATACTGTAAAACGGCTTCCCTCGTTTGAGTGGCTTGTTCGGCTAACAGAGTGAGGGCTGTTGCTGTTTGATTAGTAACAATTTCCAAGACCGCCTGAAGTCTAATTAGCCGATTAAGCATATAGATCGGAGTTTGGTACCCCCAACTCCCATCATGAGCCCATGTGGCTGGACCGTAGGTTTTTATTATCCTTTCTGGAGGCCACTTGTCCTCCCATCCATTTGCATCCCCTGTGTCTGTTAGCAAGGTGTCAAGTGAATGTTTTTCCCTCCCTTTCTCTAAATCGTCATACAGGTGTATCCCTAAATGGCTTCCCTCCTGTTCTGGCAGGAAAAAGGATTTCGGTCTAATTAGGCCAATTTAACAACTGCCTGACCAATTTGCAGGCAGGTGTGTGTATGCTGTCGGGCCGCAAATCCAATAATGGTCCTTTTAGCGCTGACCACTCGTTCTTGAATAGGAGAGTTATTAATAGTAAATGGCTAATAATGGGGGGCTATCATTGACCCCTAGCGGTCCCCCTAGATTTGCCAACTCCCTTCCTTGTCATACCAACACCCCCACAACCACTGGCTACTTATCCATGTACAATTTTTGACCCGGGGTTCTGAACTTCTGTTCTTACTCCAGAAAGTGTCAAAATACCCCAACCAAGTTAAGTTATGCCATGCCCAGTTAAAGAAGAAGACACTGATGATTTCTTTTGCACTCCGCCTATAACATCAGACCAGGGGGTCTGTGGGGGAGACCTGCTCTCTGGCAGTTCTCCGATGGGCTGCCTGCTGATAATTTATATACACACATGGAATTTGTACATGGGACCCAGTTACCATGGTTACAGTTAATGTGGGTACTATTCCACTTATCACGGTAGGGGTTACAGTTCATCTGGGCTTCTATTGTAAGTTTAAACGTCCAGTCACAATCACTTTCCCCAAGCCACTTCCATCCCCCTGTTTGGTTCAAGAAATACCTGCCCTTGACTGACTCAGCTAAAGGCCACTGGTGTTTCTCTTGGGTAGTCCAAAACCCCGGCACCATTATGCATCTTTGACCGGTTACTGAGGATCCAGGCCGGACTCAGGGGTATAGACAGCCAAGGCCAGTTTTCTAACTGTTGTGGACCTCCACAAATCCAACTATTGGTCACACTGAAGGTGCTAGCTATTACTTCCACTAACTGGGCAAATTTGTTCTCTTCCTTCTGCCAGGGTGGGATCTTTCTCCCTAATGGCGCAGGAGTAGATAGGTGGGTAGGGAAAATGAGGGCTTATCACAGTGACTGTGGACCATGGGATCACAGTGTCTGTACCCTCACCCCCGCTGCTTGATTCCCATTATAGAATAAGAAACGGTTATAACCTGCAGGAGGCACACAGATGTTCGTACAAGCAATTCAGATGATTAGGACAACGTCTCCCGCATCAGGAGAAAATTAGGGTTACCAGTTTTGTCTTTCTCATTCACGGGCAGGGATAACAATCTTTCCAGGGCCTCTCCGGATAGTGGTTCTTAATTGGTCAGGATCACAGGAGGCAATAGTCCACTCCAGTGGTTGTTGGACAGGTCCTATCACTCTCGCGTGGTAAATCCAGCCTTTCTCCTTAGTCTGTACTGCTGTGTCTGCGGTGAGCAGTACCTGGTGCGGGCCTTCCCAGATGGGCGTCAGTTTCTCCTCTTTCCAAGCCCAAATGAGGATCCAATCTCCAGGCTGGAATTTATGTACAGGAAATCCCAGTGGAGGGGTTTGAGCAATAATCCTCTTCCTCTGTAGGTAGAACAAATAGCTTGACAGAGACTGGACATATTCTTTCAAAAATCTGTCTTTGGTATCCCACTGGGTAGGTTAGAATGGTGGCCATATAAGAGTTCATTTGGAGATAATCCTACATCCCTGCGGGGTTTGGTCCTGCTGCGGGTGCGATTGTGCGGGTCCTTGGCTCCCCACTGGCCACAGGCTGGCGGCCACCACTGCATCCCAGGCTTGCACCGCAGTCCAGTCGGTCCCAAGAAGAGGGGATACCCAACATGGGATACCTGACACACTAGACACTGCCAGGTGGGCACACACCCAGCAATTAGACTGGTTCATCGCAGAGGCCATGGTGCTCGCCCAGTGAAGGAAAACGTTCCCTGTAGCTGGCACAAGCCAAGCCACAAGGAGTACTAAGCATGTCAGATGGAACCCGAGTAGGGCAGTCTTCCCCATCTCTCAGGAATTGCTTTGATTGCCATGTCCAAGGGGGGAGCTGACTGGTGTAACAAGGTATATGCTGACTTATCCCCCTTAGGGGCCATATTGATGGCCTGCAGTGCTTTGGGCAAAACTTTGGTCCACCTCTTAAGTGAGGGGTAACCCAGCAGAGGCTCCGAATGGTAGCATTTTGATTAGCTTTCCCACAAGGGAATGCCCATAGAAGTCCAGTGGCTTTGGAGGGGCCCTATGTAGTCAACTTGCCAGGCCTGAGTAGGTGTATCACTGCAGTAGATATGGCCCATGCCCCTGGGGACAGCTCTAGGCCTCAGACTAGAGCATACTGGACATTACGCAACCGTTTCTTCCAGCACGCCGAGAGTGAGCAGTAAGCCTGAGGCCTGTGCAATCTGCCATCCCACTTTGGCTCCTCTATGTCTACTACTACGACGGTGGGCCCAGTCTGCCATTTCTGTCGGGCTAGAGGGCACTATAGTGTGCATCCGGGCAATAGAAACCACCTCCTGATTACCAGGGGGTGTGGTATTACAGTGTGCCGGGACATGATATATTGTGAGATCATCTGTGGCAGCGGCTATCTGGGCCCAAACATCACTCCACATATCTGCTCCCCAAAAGGGCTTACTCCTGATCGACCAGGCCTCACGCTTCCACTGTTCCAAACACATAGTAAGACCTCGATACACTACCCAGCTGTCCGTACGAAGAGATAAGGGTAATGGCTCATGGGTAAGATCCAGCCCAGCAGCACGCAACTTGGCCCACTGACTACTCTTACCATCCCCTTCTTCCAACCACACAATATCAGTGCAGGGTTGTATGGCTACAGTTGACCAACGCGGGGGGTTACCTCTACATGATCCATCAGTATACCATGCCATCTCAGGAATAGTCCCCATACCCTCATGGACCCGAGGTGGAGGCTCTATATTCCCTGGAATGGGTGGCACCTCCAGGTCTACAAACCACACGGGTCCCAGTAGGCATTGTAATTCCCAGGAGAGGGGGCTGCTTTATAATTGTCCTCTTTATTGTAAATATGCGCTCCATTTTAACGGCATCTATGCCTGAGTTACGGCTGATGAAGGACATCCAAATAAGGCATGCACCCACCCAGCTATGGGGTAGGTTATGAGCACTGTGACTTCGGTAGCCCCAGTCAAGGGCTCTACGTGTTGTAAGGCCAGGTATATGGCATTCAACTGCTTCTCAGTGGCAGTATACCATCCCTCGGCTCCCTTCCATACCTGTGACCAGAACCCTAAGGCGATACGGCCCTCCGGGCCGGTATACAATAGGGCCCAGCCCATGCCAACATCATCAACATGGACATCCAGAGAGAATGGGACTCCGGGCATACAGGTGCCTAAGGTCTGGACTTGCGCTACCGGCACTTCAACCTTCTTAAATACTTGCTGTCGTGAAGTCCCCCAGTCCCACTGGGCTCCCCTCTTTGCCAGTCTATAAAGGGGGCGGGAGGTTTGCGCTAGATGAGGGACAAAGCTCCATCAGAATCCCACTAAGCCTAAGAATGTTTATACCTCTCCGACAGTTGTAGGGATTGGATATTGTTCTACTTTATCAATGACAACCCGTGGCATCACCTGTGTCTTACCCAACCACACAACCCCCAGAAGCTTGACCAATGTTCCAGGCCCCTAGATTTGGTCCAGGTTTTCCCTCCCATCCTCGAGTTCTCAGGTGTGCCATGAGGGCTCTCAATACATCCTGTAAACACAGAAGTGCTGTCCACAGTTAGCATGATGTCAACAATATAATGCACCCAGGGTGCGCCACTATGGAATGGGAACCTTTCCAAATCTCTGGCCATCAATTTACGGCAAATGCTATGGACATATCCTTGGGAGAGAACTTGGCAAGTCCATTGTCACCCTTCCCACATGAAGGAACTGGTCCTGAAACCCGAGGCCTTAAGATATGGCTGTTCCGGTTCCAGTGGAAAACAAAACATATTACCATGGATTAAGGAACATTCTGCCCCGGTAACCACCAAGGCTAGGACCCACTGCTTACTGGTGCTGGGCCAGTAAATTACCATCTCTCCATGGGAGCCTCAGGTGTCCCACCAGGGCCTGCACTTGGCAAAAGATCATGGGTTCACCCTTAGGGGAGGGGCTGGGTGAGAATCGGCCCTCCTCCAACTCCTCCCCCTCTTCTACCATCGGGGGAGGTGGGGAGGAGCCGGGGCAGGGCCGAATCCAAGGGTCGACACTGCTGTGGCAGGCCTAGCCATTGTACCCAGGTCACTATGATTACATTAGGTTGTTGATCAATCAATCTAAAGGTCGACACTGCTGTGGCGGGCCTAGCCGTCTGGACCAGCTCACTCTGACTACATTAGGTTGTTGATGAATTCCTTCTTGTGGGGTTCCCGCACAAAGGAGATCGCTTCAAAACTGGGGCTGACCCTCAGGGACCCCCCCCGCCCGCTCCCGCTTTGGGGTAGGTCCTGGGGCCAGTTAATTAGACTGTAAGCCCGTCAAACGGCAGGGACTGTCTCTATCTGTTGCCGACTCGTTCATCCCAAGCGCTTAGTACAGTGCTCTGCACATAGTAAGCGCTCAATAAATACTATTGAATGAATGAATGAATGAACTGTTGGTCTATCCCACAGACTGGACCATCCTGGCTCTCCTCCCGTCCGCTCCACCTTGCCTAAATCCGCCCCACAATCTTGGTGGCACACTCACTAGCCAGGCGGCTAGAGTCTCTTAACCCCTTCTGTTGGATGGAGAGGCAAGCTCTATCAGCTCTGCCAGGGCGTAATCCCAAGTGGTTACATTCTCCTCCGTGCCACCCTGATCCCTTCCCCAATCTTCAGCAACGTGCTGTCCCTCAAACCTCCACGTCATGATGGGGTGTGCCCTCGACGGGCACAGACAAAGGCAGGGTCAGCCACCCTCCCCAGTTACTCTCACCTCATCTTCTCTGTGCTATTTCACTTTCCAATGCAATCATATGGGCCTCTGCCTACTCAAACCTACACGCTAAGTTCCCTAGTTTTGTCCCCTGCTCCTCCGACCATTCCAATGATCGGAGGTTAGCAGGAGGGTAGTCGTACTTGCATCCTGTTCCCGGGCTAATTCGTTTGGTCTTTCAGTAACTGTTTTAGCTCTTGGCGAAGAGGAGTGTGTGGTGGCTGGGCTGGTTTCCTTAAATCAATCAGATCCTCCCTACCACCCCCCTGCACCAGATGGAGCTGGAGTAGGGGGTGACGCAAGGGGGGCTAATGTTGGTGCCGGCTGGGGGGCGTAAGGAGGAGGCAGAGAAAGGAGAGGGTCCCAAGGTGTGAAGATTTCTCCTCCTTCTTTTTCTTATCCATCCCCTTTGCCACAAATTGCCCAGCAGACAGCAACCACAGTGCAGCATAAGCACACCTCCTCATTCAGAGGGTTCCTTCATAGTTACATAAATATTCAGTTTTTGGCAAACCCACTCCTCGGAGGATCTGTACTTTGGCCAGAAGACGTTTCCTCCAAGCTGGGTGCCAGTCCAAATCAGGCAGCAATATTTAATCATCTTTTTCTTATCTTTTCTCTCATACTTTGGAAGTTCATCCCAATTATGTAACCTAGCCCTCAATGAGCTATTTTTTGTACCTTTGGAAGGAGGCTTCCTCCACTCGACTTTGACTGGGGCTTTCCCATACTCTTTTTTCTCGACCGGGGTTTCTTGGGTGGGTCACTCAACAGGGCCAGCCTCAGCTCCCTGTTTCTTGTTCAGACCCTCAACTTCGCAGACCCAAAGGACCGTATTTGTCTCTGGATGGAAAAAGACTTCCTGTTTCTTGACCGGGATGTCTTGAGTTCTCAACTCAACAAAGCCAGTTCTAAGAACTCTCTGTGCTCTTGTTGGAACCCTCAATCTCGCAGTCTCAACAGAACTAGCCCATATATTTCCACCCTACCCAGGATTAAGAGTGCTCACCTGGGTTTATTCACAGACTTACGTGACCAATCGTTCCCGCAAGTGGTTTCTATCCTGCACCCGTTGGCCGTTTCTGCTCCCGCTTCGGTCTCCCTTCGGGTCCTTTCTTGTCGGAGGAGAGCCACTCCCAGGCCGGGCCGAGGGCTGCTGAAAATTCAGCGGGACGTCCTGTCAGTCAGACCAGGCCAAGGGAGGCTCCTTCTCGTTTGGAGAGGAAATCCCGGATGAGCCCCCAAAACTGTGTGGGATGTTGACTCCCTCTTGATTGAAATCAGAGTCCGAGTCAGGAATAGAAAGAGTATTCTTTCTCATGAGAAAGGGCAACACCCCTGTTGCTTAAGCAGCGTCAGCCAGGGAGTGTGCCTGTTGTTTGTGCAAAGCAGAGTTTTATAGCCCTAATGCATACCCACCTCCCACCAACTAACCTCTTTCTCCATTTATTGGATATTTGGGGTGTACAATCTAAACACTGCAGCTAACCCAATGAGCACTCAATAGTTACACTTTTATCCATATTTGAAGTCTAGAGGTATGTGAAACAAAGAAGAAGGGGTCTGGGACCATTTTTAGCTGGTTCAGGCATATTGGTTTGGCTTCCCCCACCCCCCTTTATTTAGTCATATTCGGCCTTGGCTTAACTGGCCTTAGCAGTTTCTATGGATCTGCAGGGGCTTAACCCCTTCCTGATTCCTCGCAGAAACCTGAGGGAACTTCACTTTATGCCATCTCTCACAGGTGTATAATTGAATGTTACTCTCCTATAGGCGATGTGATAGGACCTCATGAGAAACTGTGTTATCTTGGATGAAAACCTTTGTGGAGGATTTGAATTGCTGAAAATAAATTGAATTCTTGTGTATATGGGTTTAAGGAGGAGACTAACTGCTCAGCTAGGCTACAAAAAAACTGCTGAAAATAATTATGCCCTTAAGGGTAAACACCGGGGGAAGTGGCCATTTCCACTCTATTAACTGGTAATAAGATAAACAGCAGGTATTCCTTGTCCCTGCTGTAACTTCACCCCCGATACAACTGATTAAAAGGGGCAACACCACCTAAATAATGCTTTGACATACCTACTATTGTCAACGGGCAAACCACCAAAGACTTATAGCAGGAGGACAAGCTGTAGGCGGCAGGATTCCTTAGATGTAATAGACTTTGATGCAATATACCTGGGGAACCTAGCTGGATAATTAGCTGTTTATGTGCGTGACAGTGTGTGTGATCGTGTGTGCATGCTTGTGTGTGCGTGTATATGTGTGTGCACGAAGGGTTCTCTCCTGGTCAAAGGGTTCATAGGTTGTGTACTTGGTGTGAGGGGATGATAAATTCAAACTCCTGTATGAATGAGAGTCCTGAACCTTTTTAAATAGCCTCTGGATCCAATCCTTATCAGCATCATGTAGAGGCCTTAATAAACAGTGGATGGATCACAAAGAATGAAATTTGGGAATGCAGGTTTGTTTCTTGGGACTGAAGGTTCATTCGCCTCAACATATCTACCCCAAATGGGACATAGCGAAGATTGAGTGAAGCCGAAATTGCTCTCTGGAGGACTATGCCTAGGAAACAAAAAGTGAGGAGAACATAAGAAGTATTTTAAGGACATTGCCTCAAACAATAGTACATATTATCTGTCAGGACTAGGAGTGCATTGCTGTGGACACACAAGCATGACATAAAGCTATCAAGTGGCGAATGACTGTCTTTGAGCCAAAACTTCAGGTAGAAAGAGAGATGAGGAGAAAAAAGAGAAAAAGCACTAGGCCCTGCAAGCATTAAATATGTCAGAAAGAGGGCATTCACCTTTCTTTGCACACTGTTGCAGAGAACCCCAAATCTGCACCAGTCTTTTCAGTAATAACCTACACTCACTCATGCGTGAATTTTGCAATCAGAAAGATGTTCTTTGAATATGGAGGAAAACTTTCATACTCTGGTTGGTGTTGAGGAAGGTACAAGGAAAAAACTAGCCCATCATTAAATTTCCCCCATTTTGTATTAACTGTGCTCTTAAATTATTAAAATGTTCAACATAATGCTTCCTAGTGTTTAAATTTTTCAATTTCCAAGCTTCCCTTCTTTGCCAGCTCTGCTAGAACACATTAAGAGCTCAAACTGCAGATTTTAAATTTCATTATTTTCTTTCCAATTAATCTGGTCAGTGAATCATGAATGTCGTTATTTAAGGAAGCCAGCCACAACAGTAAAATCTATTTCCCCTTTGAAATATGAGTGTGACTGATCCAGAATACGAGTCCAGGGTGGGTTATCAACCTATTCCACAGGAGTCTAGGAGTAATGATTCCAATTTGCAAAGACTCTCTCCCTATCGATATGTTCCAACTCTTTGAAAGACAGAAGAGAGGTGAAATAAGCATAAGCAATGACTGGAGTTTTTTAGGAGGTGGAGGAATTGCCCTGAATATTTCTGTAGAAAGATAATCCAGGCAGCAGAATGAAGTATGTACTGAAGTGGGGAGAGGTAGAAGGTTGAGCGGACAGAACAGAGACTGTTGTAGTAATCCAGTTTGGAAAGGATGAACGATTGGACTAATTTGGTAGTGGTTTAGATCGGGGGAAAGGGCAGATCTTGGCAATGTTGTGAAGATGAGACCACTAGACTTTAGTGACAGATTTGAGATGTGGGAGAATGAGAGAGTGCAGCTAAGGATGACACCAAGGCTTCTGAGGTGGGAAAGTTAGGGAGAGGACAGGGTTTTGGAGGTCTGTCTTGGACATACTGAGTTTTAGGTGGAGAGGGACATCCAAGTAGAGGTGTTCTAAAAGCAGAAGAAGATTGCCTGAGCATGAGCTCAAGGGAAAAAGAGAGAATAGTGTTGGGATATAGATTTGGGGGTTACCGCATAAAGACTGATAGGAAGGGATGTAGAAGGGAAATAAGAACTGACCCTTGAGGGACTCTTATAATTAAGGAATAGGAGGGGCAGGAGGATCCCACATAGGAGACTGAAAAATAACGGGCAGAAACAAGAGGAGAACCAGGAGAGGACAGAGTATGTAAAACTAGTGGATAACATGTTGAGGATAAGGGGATGATTGATAGTGTCAAATGCTGGTGAAAAGTCAATGATGAGGGAGCTCTGGCAATAAGAATGTTATTCTTGACCTCAAAAAGGGTGGATTCAATGGAGTGGAAGGAGTGGAAGCCTGATTGGAGGGGGTCCAGGAGAGAGTTGAAGGAGAGAAATTGGAGGTAGTATGTGCAGGTGACTTGCTGAAGGATTTTTCAGACAGTGGAGGAATTAGGTGTCAAAATTTAGGGGGCTTTTCCTCACCCAATTCCTGAAGAAAGCTGGGGGCAGAATTTCCACTTTCCAGATGTAAAGTCACTGGAGATCAGTCTGGCAGTGAAGATGTGGATTTAACCAGACAGCCAATCACTGGCTGCAGGCATGGGGTCAGGAATGGAATCAGACCTCAAATTAGTCAGCGACCTTGGCGGTTTAGTGAGAGAAGAGACACATGATATCTGTGAGGGTGGGGAGGATCTGTAAAAGGTAAAGCCAGAAATTTGTGTTTTAGACTGCTGTTATATCGAGGCTAGGATGGAAGACAAACTCTTTGGATCAGGAGATAGAAGAAGAAAAAAGAATGAACCTGAGGTGATGATGTTCTTTCTCTTTATGGAATTTTCTCCTAAGGATAAGAATGGCACAAAGCTATGGGATCATAGATGAGCATCTAATTAACTGCATTTCTTCTCAGAAACAGTGTTCATGAAATATGTTCCAGTCTGACTACTGGAAAGATTATTCAGTTGAGTGGATTGACAGATTGTTTTGAGGACTCTGAATCTGAGTAAACAAGGTAAGGGTCAAATCAGGGGAGTAAGGTAGTTTCAGAGAAAACAAGATTCATGACTGAAGAGAACGGTCTAGTTAATTTGTGAATTTTTGTTGGGAATTTATTTGGCACAGAGATTTACAGATAGTACTTGCGAGAGTACAGTCGAGTCAGGAGTCAAGATCATATATGGTAATGTGGGGAGACATCACAGGCCACAAAACTGAGTATATGGGACACCAAGAGTGGAAGTGGAGAAATGGAAGGGAGTTCCCAATTGCTGGCCACTCATTCTCAGTCTCCTCGTAGGTCTCTTGTTCTGCTTTCCTCCCCCAGGTGCTGGAAGAATCATCAAGACTCAGTTCTAAATTCTATTCTGTATTCCATCTATACCTACTCCTTTCCAGAAGTCATGGCTTCAACTATTATAGGATGGTTCCCATATCTACTTGTTCAGCCCTTACCTTTCTCCTTCTCTGCAATTTCACATTTCTTTTGCCTTCATCTCTACTTGATGTTCCACCGACCCCTGATATTTTAATCTGTCCAAAACAGTTTTCCCAACCAAATCTTGTCTTTCTACAACCTTTCCTGCCTCACAAGCATATAATCTTGGCTTTATCTTCAAGTCATCTATCTAACTGAACTCAGTAAGTTCATGAGTACATTAATTGAATATGTATTCAGTTTATCATTAAATCCTGTTTATTTAAATCCTAATTCTAAATATAAATTGAACTTTCACAACATTGCTAAAATCTTCCCTTACTGCTCCATCCAAACATCCAACATGTTAAAAATAGTACCTATCCTATCCCACCTTGATTATCATATCAGTCTCCTTGCTGACCTCCCTGCTTCCTGTTTCTCCCAAATCCATCCCATTCTATACTCTGCTGCGGGATCGTTTTTCTACAAAACTGTTAAGCCAAAGTTTGCCAGTCAGGAACCTGTGTTTGCCCATCCCCACCTCTCAATCAAGCAGAAATTTCTTACCATTGGCTTTACAACATTCAGTGACCAATACACCCTCTTTACCCTACCCTAGGATTTCTTCTTGATTTCCTACTCTAACACAGTCCTCATACTTTGCTCATCTAATGCCAACCTCTTCATGGGACCTCAATCTTAACTATCCTGTTTCTAAGTTGTATCATACTGTACCATGTTGCTTTATTACCGATTTTGCTTGTTACTGTTTATTGTCGTCAGTGCTGCCACCCACCTCTCTGGACTCAACAGCCGCTTGACTTTGAGTTTGATCAGGTCAGCCCTTAATCAAGCCTACCCCCGACCCTGGTCATCGCCCACTTATTAATACTATTGTATTGTATCATACTGTATCATGTTGCTATATTACCGATTTCGTTTGTTACTGTTTATTGTTGTCAGTGCTGCCACCCACCTTTCTGGCCTCACCATGTCCATCCTCCCCACCTCCTCCCACTTGCCCCTTCCTATACTCCCCTTCCCCTCTCTCGCTCAGCTCTTTCCTGCTCTCTCCTTTGCCTCCTCTCCCCCTCCCCTCCCTAGAACCCCACTTTACCAGTGCTACCCCTCTTTCCCCTACTCTCACCCCAAACAAACCCCCTCCTCACCCCTTCCCCCCTTCCCTCTTCCCCATCCACGCCCCATCCCAGTGCTCCTGTCCCACCGCTACCCCTCATCCCCCTCTCCCTGTCCAGGGCCCCGCCACCTCCTTCCCATCCAAACCCTCCCCTCCCCCTCTTTTCTCCCCCCTCCCCCCCTTGCACCCACAGCTACTTTCAAGTGTGGCCTCTGGAACCCCCACTCCATTACAGGTAAACTACCTTTTGTCCATGACCTTTTCCTTTCCCGCTCTCTCCTCCTCCTTGCCCTTTCAGAAACGTGGCTCACTCCCAAAGACACGGTCTCCGCTGCTGCTCTCTCCAGCGGAGGTCTCTCCTTCTCCCACTCCCCCAAACTCACCAGTAAGGGAGGAGGTGTCGGCTTCCTCCTCTCACCCCGTTGCCACTTCCGCACTATCCCTCCTCCCCCCCCCCCCTTCCCCTCCTTCGAAGCCCATATCATTCGCCTCTACCACCCCCTCCACATACTTGTTGCTGTCATCTACCGCCCTTCTGGTCCCAGCTCTAACTTCTTCAACCACCTAGACCCCTTTCTCACCTTCCTTCTCTCCTTCTCTCTGCCCACTCTGATCCGCGGAGACTTCAACATTCGTATGGATGTACCTGATGACTCCCTCTGCCTCCTCGACTCTCCCAACCTCCTGCTCCACCACACCTCGCCCATTCACAAACTCGGTCACACCCTCGATCTCATCTCCTACCGCTGCACTATCTCCTCCCTCACCAACTCTGAAATCCCTCTCTCTGACCATAATCTTCTCACCTGCCTCATCTCTCACACTCCCTCCCCCTGCAAATCTTTGCTACTGCTCCACAGAGACCTCCGCTCTCTTGATCCCATCCGTCTTTCCAAAACCATCTCTCCTCACCTTGCCGCCCTGTCCTCACTTCCCACTCTCGATGATCAGGTCTCTGCTCTCAACTCCACCCTCTCTACTCATCTCAACTCTCTCGCTCCCCTTTCCCTCTGCCGCTCTCGCGCCACTAACCCACAGCCCTGGATCACCTCCTCTGTACACTTCCTATGTTGCTATGCTCGAGCTGCTGAGTGCTGCTGGCCAAAGTCCAATCACCAAGCCGACCTCACACACTTCAAATTTATCCTTTCTGCCCTCTGCCCTCTCCTCCGCCAGACAAAACTTCTCCCTCATCGACACCGATGCCCGTCACCCCGGCCAATTGTTCCGGACCTTTACCTCTCTCCTTAGGCCCCCTCCCCCTCCCCCATCTCTCACCCCCAATGATCTGGCCACCTACTTCTTCACAAAAATCAACCCAGTTAGGTCTGAGCTCCCCAAAGACACCCCTCCTCTTCCCCCCCTCCTCTTCCCCCCTCCTCTCCACCAACCCTCTCCCCTACTTTTCCATCCTTCCCTCCAGTATCCTCAGAGGATATCTCCTCCCTCCTCGCAAGTGCCACCCCCTCCACCTGCGCCTCGGACCCCATTCCCACTCACCTTTTAAAAAACATCGCCCCGTCCTCCTCCCTTCCTTAACTTCTATTTTTAACCACTCAATCTCAAATGGCTCCTTCCCCTCTGTCTTCAAACATGCCCACGTCTCCCCCATCCTAAAAAACCCCACTCTTGACCCCACTTCCCCTTCCACTTATCGCCCTATCTCCCTACTATCCTTCCTTTCCAAAATCTTAGAACGAGTTGTCTACAATTGCTTCTTAGAATTCCTTAACTCCCATAGTGCATCTCCCGTAGGAGGAGATACGAGCCTGAAGGGAGGGGAGAGGACAGGGGAGATGTAGATTAGTGTGTCATCTGCATAGAGATGAACGAATGAGTTCACCAAGGGAGTGAGTGTAAATGGAGAACAGAAGAGGGCCAAGAACTGACCCTGGAGGAACCCCAACAGTTAGAGGATGGGAGGGGGAGGAGGAGCCTGCGAAGGAGACTGAGAATGAATGGTCAGAAAGATAAGAAGACAACCAGGAGAGGACGGAGTCCATGAAGCCAAGGTGAGGTAAGGTGAGGAGGAGAAGGGGATGGTTTACAGTGTCAAAGGAAGCTGAGAGGTCGAGGAGGATTAGGATAGACGATGTTGGACAAGGACTGTGTTCAATCTAATTAATTTGTATCCACCGCAGCTCTTAGTACAGGAGACTAGCCCAAAACAAGCCCGCGTGTGAACTGGTGCAAATCATTTAATTTCTCTTGGCTTCAGTTTACTCAAATAATAACAATAATAATTTTTTTTTTAAATTCCTTACTCTGCGCCAGGTACTTTACTAAGCAATGGAATAGATACAAGCAAATTGAGTTGGACACAGTGGGAGTCACAGTCTGAATCACCATTATACAAATGAAGTAACTGAGGCAGAGAGGAGTGAAGTGATTTGCTCAAGATCAAAAAGCAAATAAGACAAAGCATAGAGTTTGATTAACCAGTCAATCCAGGGAATTTACTTTTTGGCTGCATGAGTGCACAGCATTTACATGCAAAGTGCGGAAGCAGGAGAAGGACTCTGCTGAGAAGGTAAAGCTGCTTGGCTTCGTTGAAGGAGCCAGGGCTTGAAAGTCAGAGGTCACGGGTTCTAATGCTGGCTCCACCAACTTTTCAGCTGTGTACTTTGGGCAAGTCACTTCACTTCGCTGCCAGTGCTTAGGACAATGCTTGGCAGATAGCTCTTAACAAATACCATAATTATTTGCAGTACTACTATTAGTAGTAGTAGTAATAGTAGTACTACTATTGTAGTACTGCTTTGTAGTATTGGAAGAAGTAGTATAGAAGAAAGAGACTCATCAAGGAACTTGATGAGAGAGTAGGAGCCATTGGATTTGGCAAAAAGGAGTGATAGGTGAACTTTGAGAGAGCAGTCTCGGTAGAGTGGAGGGGACGGAAGCCAGATTGGAGGGGGTCCAGAAGAGAATGAGAGTTAAGGAATTCTAGGCAGCAAGTGTAGACGATTCGTTCTAGGAGCTTGGAAAGGAAGGGTAATAGGGAGATAGGGCAATAACTGGAAGGGGAAGTGAGGTCAAGACAGGGTTTTTTTAGGATGGGGGAGACATGGGCATGTTTGAAAGCAGAGGGGAAGAAGCCATTGGAGAGTGAGCGGTTAAAAATAGAAGTTAAGGAGGGGAGGAGGGAAGGGGTGATGGTTTTTATCAGGTGAGCGGGAATGGGGTCCGATGGACAGGTGAAGGGGGTGGCGCTTGTGAGGAGGGAGATCTTCTCTGAGGATACTTCAGGTAAGGATGGGAAAGTAGGGGAGAGGGTTGTTGGGGGGAGGGAGAAGCGGGATGGGTGACTCTGCGAAGCTCAGACCTTATTGTGTTAATTTTCGTGATGAAGAAGGTGGCCAGATTGTTGGGGGTGAGGGATGGGGGAAGGGGAGGAATAGGGGGCCTGAGGAGAGAATTAAAGGTCAGGAACAACTGGGAGGGGTGATGGGCATGGGTGTCAATGGGGGAAGAAAAGAAGTTTTGCCTGGCTGAGGAGAGGGCAGAGTTAAGGCAGGAAAGGATAAATTTACAATGCATAAGCTTGGCTTGGTGTTTGGACCTTTGCCTGCAGCTATCAGCAGCTCGAGCATAAGAGTGTAAGAGGCGGAGAGAGGCAGTGACCCAGGGCTGTGGGTTAGTGGAGTAAGAGCAGTGGAGCGAAAGGGGGCCAAGAGAATTGAGATGAGTAGAGAGGATGGAGTTGAGAGCGGTAACCTGATCATTGAGAGTGCGAAGAGAGGACGGGGGGCAAGGTGGGGAGAGATGCTCTTGGAGAGATGGATGGGATCAAGAGAGCGGAGGTCTCTGTGGGGGAGTGGTACAGATTTGCAGGGGGAGAGAATGTGAGAGAGGAGGCAGGTGAGAAGGTTTGGGTCTGAGAGAGGGATTTCAGAGTTGGTGAGGGAGGAGATAGTGCAACGGTAGATGACAAGATCGAGGGTGTGACCAAGTTGGTGAGTGGGCGAGGTGTGGTGGAGCAGGAGGTTGGCAGAGTCGAGGAGCGATAGCAGGCGGGCGGCAGAGAAGTCACCTGGTACATCCATGTGGATGTTGAAATCTCCGAGGAGCAGTGTGGACAGAGAGGAGAGAAGGAAGGTGAGAAAGGGGTCAAGGTGGTTGAAGAAGTCGGAGGTGGGTCCAGGACGGCGGTAGATAATGGCTACAAGTTTCTGGAAGGGGTGGTAGAGGCGAATGATATGTGCTTCAAAGGAGGGGAAGGAGAAGGAAGGGGGAGGAGGGTTAGTGCAGAAGCGGCAACGGGGTGAGAGAAGGAAGCTGATCCCTCCTCCCTTTCGGTGAGTCGGGGGGAGTGGGAGAAGGAGAGACCTCCACTGGAAAGCGCAGCGGTGGAGACCGTGTCTTCAGAAGTGAGCCAGGTCTCTGTAAGGGCGAGGAGGAGGAGAGAGCGGGAAAGGAAAAGGTCAAGGATGAAAGGTAGTTTACCTGTAATGGAGTGGGGATTCCAGAGGCCTCACTTGAAAGTAGCTTTGGGTGTAAGGGGGGGAAGAGGGGGAGAGCGGGGGAGGGGAGGGTTTGGATGGGAACGAGGTGACGGGGCCCTGGACAGGGAGAGGAGGAGGAGGGGTGGCGGTGGGATAGGAGAACTGGGATGGGGGGTGGGTGGGGAAGAGGGAATGGGGGAGGGTGGGAGGAGGGGTTTTGGTGGGGAAGAGCGTAAAGTGGGGTTCCAGGGCTGGGGAGGGGAGGAGGGGAGGAGGCAGAGGAGAGAGCGGAAAAGAGCTGGGCGAGGTAGGGGAAGGGGAATGGGAAGGAGAGGATTGGAAGGTGCAGATGGGATAGGATTGGAAGGTGCAGATGGGGGGTGGGGGGCAGAAGGACATGGTGAGGCCAAGAGGTAGGTGGCAGCACTGAGAACAATTAACGATAACATGCGAAAGCGGTAATATTAGATTAACAAGGCCACAACCTTGGTGTCATCCTTGACTCCGATCTCTCATTCACTAATCCATCACCAAAACCTGCCGGTCTTGCCTTCACAACATTGCTAATATCCACCCTTTCCTCTCCACCCAAACTGCCATATGAGTGAATGAATAACCACTTCTGACAGCTTCAGTTCTCCAGAAGTGGTCATGCATGCGTTCATTCATTCAATCATATTTATTTAGAACTTACTGTGTGCAAAGCACTGTACTTGGGAAAGTACAATACAACAATAAAGAGTTACAATCCCTGCCCATACTGAGCTCACAGTCTAGAAGGCAGGAGAAAGACATCAAAACAAAAAGCAATACAAATAAATAAAATTACAGATATATACTTAAGTCCTGTAGGGCTGGGAAAGGAGAGGAGAGTAAAGGGAGCAAGCGGGGGTGATGCAGAAGGGAATGAGAGATGAGGCCTTAGTCTGGAAAGGCCTCTTGGAGGAGATGTACCTTCAGTAAAGCTTTGAAGAGGGGGAGAGTAAGTGTCTGGCAGATCTGAGGAGGGAGGGTGTTCCAAGCCAGAAGTAGGATGAGGGCAAAAAGTCAGTGGTGAGATAGATAAGATCTAGGCATATTGAGAAGGTTAGCTTTAGAGGAACAAAGTGTGTGGACTGGGTTGTAGTAGGAAGTGTCAGTGTTAGGTTGTCAGTGAAGCCAAGTTCGACAATGTTTCAAGAAGGGGGTTATCCCCAGCATCTGGTATGGAACTGCCAAGAAGAGTGGTAATTTTATATGAGAAAAATTTCTGTGAAGTGAAGGGGTTGGAAATCAGACTGGAAAGGATCAAAGTGGGAATTGAAGGAGAGGATGTGTAGACAGTGGGTGTAAACAACTTTCAAGGAGTTAGGAGAGGAATGGTAGGAGGGAGACAGGAGACAGGGTTTTAACTGGAGGGAAAAGTGGGGCCAGGGGAATTTTTTTATTAGGAGAGGGCATATATAAGCATGTTTGAAAGCAGTAGGAAAGGAACCACTGGAAAGTTAACAGTTGAAGATGGCGGCCATGGAGGGAAGATGGGAGAGCAGAAGTGTTATAACAAGGTATAAAGGGCTGGGATCAGAGATGCAAGTAAAGTAGGTAGAATTTGAGAAAAAATAAGGGATCTCTTCAGTAGGTAATGCTGGGAATTTTAGACAGTGTAGGAGAAGGGAGGCTGGAAAGGAGGAGGGGAAAATTAAGGGAGACCATACCTGATGGTTTTAACAGTAATGTATATGGCCTAGGCTATTAGGGGTTGGGGGTTGGGGACAAGAGGTTTGAAGAGGGAGTTTAACATCTGGAATAGCCAGTGGGGATAATGAGTCAGTTTAGGAAGAAGTCATATATATAGATGTCAGGAAGAGAGGAAAGAATTAAAAAAGGTGTGGAAAGAATTAAAACTGGTGTAGTTTAATTTTTGATGGATGAGTTCAGGCAGACGTTTGGATATCCTCCAGCTATATTTAACAGATAGAGCAGAGCAATGGAGGAAATGGACTGTGGAGATGATCCAGAATTGCAGGTTGGTGACTATGAGATAGGCTGGGGTAGCGAATGAGTTTACCAAGGGAGTGAGTGTAGATGGAGAACAGAAGAGGGCCAAGAACTGACCCTTGAGGAACCCCTACAGTTAGAGGATGGGAGGGGGGGAGAAGTCCGCAAAGGAGACTGCCAGAACAGCCAGAAAGATAAGAGGAGAACCAGGAGAGGAGAGAGTCCATGAAGCCAAGGTGAGATAAGGTGTGGAGGAGAAGGGGATGGTCGGCAGTGTCAAAGGCTGCTGAGAGGTTGAGGATTAGGATAGAGTAGGAGCCATTGGATTTGGCAAGGAGGAGGTCATGGATGACCTTTGAGAGAGTAGTCTCGATAGAGTGGAGGGGATGGAAGCCAGATTGGAGGGGGTCCAGGAGAGAGTTGGAGTTGAGGAATTCAAGGCAGTGAGTGTAGACAACTTGTTCTAGGAGTCTGAAAAGGATAGAAGGGAGATAGGGCGATAACTGGAAGGGGAAGTGGGGCTGAGGGAGTATTTTTTAGGTTGGGAGAGACATGGGCATGTTTGAAGGCAGAGGGGAAGAAGCCATTGGAGAGTGAGCGGTTAAAGATAGAAGTTAAGGAGGAGAGGAGGGAAGGGGCGATGGTTTTATAAGATGGGTGGGAATGGGATCTGAAGGGGGTGTAGGGGGTGGCGCTTGTGAGGAGGGAGGAGATCTCCTCAGAGGATACTGCAGGGAAGGATGGGAAAGTAGGGGAGAGGGTTGTTGGAGGGAGGCAGAAGTGGGAGGGGTGACTTTGGGGAGCTCAGACCTGACTGTGTTAATTTTTGTGATGAAGTAGGTGGCCAGATCGTTGGGCGTGAGGGATGGAGCTGGGGGGGTGGAACAGGGAGCCTAAGGAGAGAAGTAAAAGTCTGGAACAATTGGCGGGGGTGATGGTCATGAGCGTCAATGAGGAAAGAAAAATAGTTTTGTCTGGGGGAGGTGAGGGCAGGGTTAATGTTGGTATTTGTTAAGCGCTTACTATGTGCCGAGCACTGTTCTAAGCGCTGGGGTAGACATAGGGGAATCAGGTTGTCCCACGTGGGGCTCACGTCTTAATCCCCATTTTACAGATGAGGGAACTGGGGCACAGAGAAGTTAAGTGACTCGCCCACAGTCACACAGCCGACAAGTGGCAGAGCTGGGATTCGAACTCATGAGCCCTGACTCCAAAGCCTGTGCTCTTTCCACTGAGCCACGCTGCTTCTCAAATTTGAAATGGTTAAGGTTAGCTTGGTGCTTGGACCTTCACCAGCAGCACTTAGCAGCTCAAGCATAAGAGCATAAGAACGTAGGAGTCGTACAGAGGCAGAGACCCAGGGCTGCGGGTTAGTGGAGTGAGAGGGGCGGAGGAAAAGGGGGGTGAGTTGAGATGAGTAGAGAGGGTGGAGTTGAGAGCTGTAATCTGATCATCGAGAGTGGGAAGAGAGGATAGGGAGGCAAGGTGGGGAGAGACGCTTTTGGAGAGATGGATGGGATATGTATGGGTAAAGCCAGATAGTCTGTTGCTTTAAAAGCAAGCTTGACCTCACTGCCACGGAGCAAGAAAGCACAGTCTATTAGAGAGGCCAAGGTGCTCTTTTCCCACTACTCGGTGGTCCTATCAGGTGTTCGAGTCTTCATGTGGACAGTGCATGATTCTCTGCTTTTGGAGCACTTATCTTGTGGATAGGACATTCTCTACCTGTAGTTTCCTGTTTATCTTGTTTTCCCAAAGGGAGGCCTGGGAAAAGGGGATTTACACAAGGTTAAATTAAATGGATTCCAAGAGTTAAAATGGAGTCACCTACTCTTGGATTACTTTTCACACACACACACATACATATATAATAATAATAATAATGATAGAATTTGTTAAGCGCTTACTATGTGTCAAGCATTGTTCTAAGTGCTGGAGTAGATGCAAGATAATCAGGCTGTTCCATTTGGGACTCTCAGTCTTAATCCCCATTTTATAGATGAGGTAACTGAGGCACATAGAAGTCAAGTGACTTACCCAAAGTCACCCATCTGAGAAGTGGCAGAGCCCAGTTAGAACCCATGACCTCTGATTCCCAAGCCCGGGCTCTTGCCACTATGCCACGCTGCTTCTCTAGCTTGAGTAAGCACACCCTTAGGTTCTACTCTGCTGCCCGGATCATTTTCCTTCAAAAACATTCAGACCATGTTTTCCCACTCAAGAAATTCCAGTGTTTGCCCATCCATCTCTGTGTCAAAATAAAAACTCGCCATTGGCTTTGAAGCAGTCAATCACCTTGGCTCCTCCTACCTCACCTTGCTACTTTTCTGCTACAACTCAGCCAACACTTCATTCCTCTACTGTAAATGTCACTGTAACTCGATCTCATCCTCCCTCCTATCAGACAGATAATTGCTGTCCCCTATCTTTAAAGCCTTATTTGAGACATATCTCCTCCAAGAAGTCTTCTCTAATACCTCCTCTCTTCTTCCACTCCTTTCTGCAGTGCCCTGACTTGCTTCCTTCATTCTCCCTCCTGTCCCCACAGCATAAATGTGTATATCTGTAATTTATGTATGTTTGTATGTATATTTATATATGCCTCCTCTTCTAGATTGTGAGCTAGTTGTGGGCAGGGAATGTGCCTCATTTTGGCTGCACTGTACTCTCCCAAGCACTTAGTACAGTGCTTTGTACACAGTAAACATACAATAAATATTTAATACATGAAAAAATCCTAGGACAAGCTCTTAGCCGACTAACAGAATGGAGTAAGACAATCTCAAATGATATTAAGCATCAAATAACTGCCACCCCTCTTATTAGTTCATGACCAGTCAATCCCCTTAAAGAAGAGCAAAAAAGCTCCAAGGAGAGTGGGATGAATACTAACACTGAATGGTACGATGGGAGAACAGTAAAAAGAAAAACAAGGGAGAGGGAGACTGAACTGAGCTCCGTAAGGAAGGATCTTTCACCTGATTCCATCCTTGTGATCAAAACCCTACACTAAGATGGTTTTAAAAAAACCCACCCTCCATCGGCCTGGAAAATGAATGCATGTAAGAGCCAGTGGAAAGGGAACTTTAATTCACCGAGGCACTGGTAAATGATTCACTTGGCAAGCACAGCAGTCAGGACAGATGCCAGCTGGCCTCCAGACTCACATAAGATAGGTGTTTCGAGTACTGAATGGTGTCTAGCGCTGCCCTGATATCCAGCTCTTGGTCTGCAGGAGGCAGGTCAGTCAATCCCCTTCATCTGAGAAGCCCATGGAGAGCACCTGGGAAAGCGATTCCATCAACTGAGGGTCTACTCCTGCTGGAGAGAAGAGGGATTCAGATGCAGGAGGGAGGAGGCGGTCAAACTGGATCCTCTATGGGCTACATTTTTCATCTTTATGCCACCATCCTCCTTCTAGAGAAGGTATATGGGACTTCTAGAGGCTGCATTTGATAGTCTTCCCTTCTAGGTTCCATCCTATCCCAGACCACGTCTATCTCATAGAAAAAAAGGGCATATTACCCTTTCATTTCCATTTAGAGAAAGCCCCTAACGCTGAGCAGAGATGTGACTGATGACAAGAAAAGGCTCAGGAAGAGGACTAAAAGCTGTCTAACCAGATTCGGGACATTATTTCTGAGGTATTAGTTGGACTGCATCTTGGGCAGCATTCATTCATTCAATCATATTTATTGAGTGCTTACTGTTTGCAGAGCACTGTGGTCACCTTGAAGATCTCTTTGAAAGTTTGTCAGAGACTTGTAGGAAAGAAATGAGGAAAAAAACACATTGCCCAGGAGGCAAAGAGGACTGACTTCCGACTTTAGAAAGCACTTAGTACATTGCTACACACATAGAAAGCAAGTAATAGGTGGTACCAAACCCCTGCCTGATCTTAATATAGGTGACAGGATTTCGGCTCTTGCCTGTTCTTTCCTTCTTGAAGCTGGGTAGGTAAATGACTTTTTCAGAGGGTCTGCTAAGGTAAGCTTCCCTTCCCCTTAAATAAACTGAAGGAAAGTTAGGCCAGGGTAGAGGGTGACTGATGATGAGTTTTGGAGAATTTCTGAAGTAAATCCCCATTTGTAATCCAGATTAAATAGTGTTTGTGGTGCAGCTTCATCATTAATCTGCGGGCTACATAGCTTTTGTAGAATTTCTAGCTTAACACTATTCTGTGATCTTTAGATACGAGATCTTTAGATAAGATTTTAGATCTTTAGATAGCTTTAGACCAAGCTGGGATTGGTCCTAATTTATGGGGGAAAAAACAGAGCAGCCCTGAATTCTATCTAGGGATAACCCAGATTCTGCTCTGGAGTCTACAAGGGAGAAGTTGAGCTCTAAAGTGACTAAGCTTCAGGGAAGATGGGGGTGGAAAGACACTTTTCTCAGTCCTTTGGTTCTTCTTCTTGAGACGGATCCAGAGAATCTGGATCTTGGCTTCCAACATTTGCAAAGAGAGGTCTCCTATAAAGGGTTCACTTCTTTAGCAGACAAGTTGGTCCAGTCATCATTTCCTTCTGAACAATTACCAGATTCTATCTTTGCGTGAAGGGGGAAGAAAAAGGGTTTAGGAATACAGTCTGGTCAGAGTGGAAGGGTCCCTTCAAGTAGCATTATTCTAGAAGCATCTAATGAACCACCTGGGAAGATCAAACGCATTCAATAAATTGGATATTTATTAAGCACTTACAATGTACCAGGCAATGTACTAGTGTTAAGGTGGGTACAAGCAAATTGGGTTGGATCCAAGGTCCTGTTTCACATGGGGCTCACAGTCTCATCCCCATTTTACAGATGACGTAACTGAGGTCCAGAGAAGTTACTTTCCCAAAGACCCACAATAGACAAATGACAAAATCAGCATTAGAATCCATGACTTCTGACTCCCAGGCCCATGGCCTATCCATTACACAATGCTGCTTCTTAAGTATTTTATTTTGAAAAGGAGGAAGGTTTCTGTGAAAGTTAAGAGGGGTACAATGCCACCAAAACAATAGTTGCGAGTCTGGATCTTTTCCAGGGAGGAAAATCACCTATGGGTGAGGACATATTTAATTGAAATGGAGGGGTCAATATACTAGATGCAGAAGGCTCTGCTCCAGCTGCATGAGAGACTCCATCGTCATCTTCTTCAACTCAGAATAACTCCAGCCAAGCTACTGAGAGTAAATGAAGCTGCTCTTCTCTGACTCCAGCTGGTCCTGATCCACGGAGCAGCTTCTTGATTGAGAGGACAACCACAGCATCAGAGCTGGAGCTCCCACTGCAGCTAGGCTAATAGGGGGAACTCTTGCTTTCCTTTTTACACCAAGTTTGACAACAATATCCATTTCAATACCTGGGAGATAAGATGAGAGACACAGCTATCCAAGCCATCATCAACTAGAAAGAGTGTAGCCTAACGGACAGAGCACAGGCTTGGGAGTCAGTTGACCTGAGTTCTAGTCCCAGTTCTGCCACTTGCATCCTGCTTAAACTTGGGCAAGGCACTTGTGCTGGACCTCAGTGACCCCACTGGGAAAATGCTGATTAAAGCTGTGAGCCCTATATGGTACAAGGACTGTGTCTAGCCTAATTATTCTGTATCTATCCCAGTGCTTGGTACAATGCCTGACACAGAGTACACACTTAAATGCCATTTTAAAAAATACTTTGAAGAAAGGGCAAAGGAAAATTGAGGAAATAATTGCATTCAGCAAGTTTTTAATCTGTGCAAATGATTGTAATAAGGCAGGAATAAGAACTGGGCAGTTCTAGCCCCACTTGAGAATCTTATTCTGAATTAGGGCAAGAACATTGGCATTTAAAATTTCAGAGAAAAACTTAAAATGCTTTATCCTTTGCACTGAAGACTTTATTAATAAATGATACTTACTAAGAAATATATGCCAAGTGCTGGGACAGGCATAAAATAATAAAGCCAGACTCAGTTGCTGCCTAAGAAAAGTGACACAGATAGAGGGAAGGTGAAGAGGAATTGTAATCCCCATTTTCCAGATTAGGAACCTGAAGTTGGGAAATTAAGGGACTTGTCCATGGTCACAAAGCAGGAAAGTGGCAGAGCCAAAACTAATCAAGATTATACTGCCTTCTGATTTAAAGTGAGCTATTCCTCTCTAGTTGGAAGAGGTAAAACAGAGCCAGGGATGTCAGAGAGCATTCACCCAGGGAAACTTGTCTTTTTCCAGTTGAATGCTGCTGACGCTTTATATTAATCACATGATGCTTTCTCAGTTGGACTGATCAATCTGTACTTTGTTCTTTCATTCAAGGGGTTTCTAAGATGTATAATAACAGCATAGTTTAAATCCTTCGTTTCCTGTCGACCCAACCGCTACTATGTTAATACAGTCGTGTATTCTATCCTGCTTTGACTACTGTATCAGCCTCTTTGCTGACCTCCTGTATTCAGGCTGTCTCTCCCCATTCTAATCCATATTTCACTCTGCAGCCCAGATCACTTTTCTAAAAAATGTTCATTACATGTTTCCCCACTCCTCAAGAAAATTCCAGTGGTTGCCCATCCACCTCCACATCAAACAAAAACTCACCATATTGGCTTCAAAGCACTCAGTCACCTTGCTCCCTCCTAGTACTCTCCTAACTACAATCCAGCCTGCATACTCTGCTCCTGAAATGCTAACCTTCTCATATATGTCAATCTCATTTATTTCACGTCATTCCTCTGGCATGTTAGACCCTCCCTCCTCAAATCCAACAGACAATTACACTCCCTATTCAAAGCCTTTTAGAAGGCACATGTTCACCAAGAGGCCTTCCCTAAGTGCTCCCTTTCCTCTTCTCCTACTCCCTTTTGCATCGCCCTATCTTACTCCCTTTGTTCACTCCCCCCACCTAGCCCCACAGCATGTACATATATGTAATATATTTACTTATATTAATGTCTGTCTTCCCCTCTAGACTGAAAGTTCTTTGTGGTCAAGGGATATGTCTGTTTGTTGTTAATAATAACGTTGGTATTTGTTAAGTGCTTACTATGTGCAGACTACACATAGTGCTTACTATGTGCAGAGCACTGTTCTAAGCACTGGGGGAGATACAGGATAATCAGATTGTCCCACATGAGGCTCACAGTCTTCATCCCCATTTTGGAGATGAGGTAACTGAGACACAGAGAAGTTAAGTGACTTGCCCACAGTCACATAGTTGACAAATGGCAGAACTGGGATTAGAACCCATTACCACTGACTCTGAAGCCCAGGTTCTTTCCACTGAGCCACGCTGCTTCCCTAAGTACAACTGTTAAGTTGTACTCTCCCAAGCACTTAATATAGTGCTCTGCACAAAGTAAGCACTCAATAAATGACCAACTGACCGTCTGAATAAATAAATAAATGAATGGGTGGCTGAGATTTAGACCAATTTGAAGTTTACCAGATATGGGCCCTCTGACCTACTTCCTAGTTAGCAGGTTGAGGGATGAAGAGCTGTTAAGAAACAGGCATTCCTGGATTAGGACTTTCCAAACAAACTTAGATCATCCCACTGGTAAAGAGGTGATGTGGAGAGCCAGTCCATGCATGGGTCTACAATAAGCACTCGCTATTCACACCACCCTCAGCCCCACAGCATTTATGTCCACAGCCATATTTTATTTTAATGCTGGGGTGACCCTCTAGATCACAAGCATGACATCTTTTGTGTTGTGCTCCCTCAAGCACTTGGTTCAGTGCTCTGCACAGTAAGTACCCAATAAATACCACTGATTGGGTTTTAGGTGATGGGAACACATTTCAAAAGCCATCCATGGGGCTAGTCCACTTCCATCTAGGAGGGTCAGGAATTTCTGGCTTCCCTCTAACAGCACTGTGGTGAGCACGAATTTGCTCCAGATGTAGATTTCCAAGATTTGAAGTCTGGTATTCACTGAGGGTGCTCAAGATGGCAGCCACACTCTCTCACACATCCTGGAAGATGGTGACATTGGGATCCTGAGTTGAACTTTTGGCAGTTGACACTTTAAGAGATATAAGAGCGGATTGTGACTTTGATACACTCCTGAAGTCAGAGAAAAGCCTAAGCAGTAATATTGCACTACTGCTCCTTCAATCTGCCCTCTGGAGAAGTAGATGGGACTGGGAACTTACCTTTCTGGTCCTTTGACCCCAGATTTTATGAAGGCTTGTGTTATGGTTAGATAATAATAATAATTATGGACTTTGTTAAGTGCTTACTATGTGCCAAGCACTGTTCTAAATTCTGGGGTAGATACAAGGTAATCAGGTTGTCCCACTTGGGGCTCACAGTCTTAATTCTCATTTTATAGATGAGGTAACTGAGGCACAGAGAAGTTAAGTGGCTTGCCCAAGACCATTCAGAAGACAAGTGGTGGAGGCGGGATCAGAAATCACATCCTCTGACTCTCAAGAATGGGCTTTTTCCATTAAGCTATCTGTTTCTCAGACAGTTATGGTTAAGTTATAAGCCCTTCAAGAGATAAAGACAGGATCTAACTCCCAACTGTCTACTCTCCCAGTACTAAATACCGAGCTCTGCACCCAGTAATTAATAAATACTATGAGTAACAAAATACTATTTACTGCTACGGTTCCTAAACACCCAGACTATTACATGGGCAAAAGAGCCACAATGCACCGCCTCCCCCCACAGCACCCTGTCCCGTGCCAAGCACCTGGTTCTGCCGTCAAGTCTGGGGGTACATCACTTGCCTGGGCCAGTCCAATGTTCAGGCAGGTGGTGTGGGAGTCGGGGCCACAGCCCTGTAACCATACAAAGGGGGAAAGTCCCTATGGGGCATCTTGCGGAGCCACAGGCTGAGGGAAACTGACTGAAATACATGGCAGTGTCCCAGGAGCATTAGATGTGGCTTAGCAGTACTCCCTCAAGGGCAGAGGCCAGGCAAAAAGGACCCAGTGCACACCCCCCAATGTACCAGTGGGCAATTTCCTTCTCCCAAGGGGAGGGGGCTGGGCCCGCTATGCATCCAATGGGGTCAAGTAAGGAGTTTTGGAATATGAGCATGTTGGTACTCGTTGGTCCCCATGGCCTCTCGGGTGCTGCACAGATTGTAGTCTGGAGATAATAAACTTAACCAGGTTTCCCCCACGAGCCCTGGAGAGCCGTCGCAGTTACCATACTGGGGTGCACTTTGTTCAGGGGGGTGCTTCTGGATCCTTCTCTACAACGATAACCACCACAACAACATAACTATAAAGTGCTTGCTGGGTGCTAGGAACTAGGGTGGACACAAGGTTAGGAGATGGGACCCAGTCCTTGAACCTTGTAGGACTCACCATTTATCTAATAAGAAGAACTACTGTGGTATTTGTTATGCACTTATGTGACAGGCACTGTACTAAGCACTGGGATGGATATAAGCAAATTGGATTGGACATACTTCTTGTCCCACATGGGGCTCCCAGTCTTAATCCCCATTTTACAGAGGAAGTAACTGTGGCACAGAGAAGTCAAATGATTTGTCCAGGGTCAAACAGCAGACAAGTGGTGGAGGCAGGACTAGAACCCATGTCCTTCTGACTCCCAGGTCAGTGCTCCACCCACTAGGCCACACTGGTACTCTGAGTAGATCTTTTATGTACACCAGCACTTACTATGATGCTTGGATTTGGCAAGCCCTAAATACCACAAATATTATTAAGTTGATATTTGTTATTACTATAATTAGGCAAAGCAGCCTCCCCAGCAACCTGCTGCAGTTTCAGAAGCAATAAGTGAGGACTGTCTAGTTGGAATCTTCTCCAAAGGTTCAGCAGAGCAAGTCATTAAAAACCCAAATACAGTTTTAAGGCCAAATTCAAGCCAACCATTGCCTCTCCCCTGCTCTGGAAATTGAAAGTGGCTCTGAAATCTGGAAATTGGTATTCTGAAGCTAGAAATGTGATTACAAGATGACTAGATGGCAATGTTGCAGATAGATATCTCAAATATGCCAGCTGGTACACCTAGAGTCTTTATAGACACAGTGGAATCTGTGCTCAGGGACTGTTCTTGTGAACAATAGGGCATGTGGCAGTTGGATAACAAGGGAGTATATTACAGATGTGCTTGGACATGTTGGGGACCTTACTCCGGAATCACCTGGAGTAAAAAGGACATGAAAAAGTTCATGTCCTTTCCTAAAAGAGTCACAATTCAATCCTGCCAAAGCCAGCACAGATGGTAGCAAGTCCCAGGCCTAACAATAATGGTATTTAAGTGCTTATGATAATAACAACAATGATGGTATTTGTTAAGCACTTACTATATGTGAAGCACTGTTCTAAGCGCTGGGGGGAGAATCAAGGGGACCAGGTTGTCCCAATGGAGCTCACAGTTTTAATCTCCATTTTACAGATGAGGTAACTGAGGCATAGAGAAGTGAAGTGACTTGCCCAAAGTTGTCAAAGCTGACAAGTGATGGAGCCAGAAACGGAACCCATGACCTGTGACTCCCAAGCCCATGCTCTTTCCACTGAGCCACGCTGCTTCTCTATGATATGCCAAGCACTGGAGTCAATACACTGTCCCTTGTGGGGCTCCCATCAAAGTGGGAGGGATAACTGGGAACTGAATCCCCATTTTACAGATGAGGAAAGCCAAAGAGTAGTGACTTGCCCTAGGTCCAAAAGCAAGCAAGTGGCACAGCCAGGATTTTGAATCTAGGTCTTCTGATGTCCAGCCTAGCACTCATTCCACTAAGCCAGGCTGCTTCCAACACCTCTGTGTCAGTCAATCAGTCAGTTAATTGTATTTATTGAGCACTCAGTGAGGGCACACCACCATACTAAAAGCTGGGGAGAATACAACAATAAACAGACTTAATCCTTGCCCACAAGTAGCTTACTGTCTAGAGGACGATCTTACAGTCGAGCTCCACTCACACCCATCTAAGGGAAGTGAGCAGAGAGAGAGAGAGAAACACCCCCAAACTAGGGCCAACTGGGCCACGAGGGGGCTTGCTACTCTGTGGAGCCAGTCCTACCCAGCTGTGAAGGAGTGAGCAAGGACAACGCAAGGTAAAGCCATCACTCCCAAAGGCAGCCAACGAAGCACTGACCTCCACATCCAGAACTGCATGGCACAGTAGGTAGAGCATAGGCCTGGGAGTCAGAAGGTCATGGGTTCTAATCCTGGCTCCAATACAACTGCTGTGTAACTTTGGACAAATCACTTCACTTCTCTATCTCTGTTACCTCATATGTAAAATGGGGATAGGGACTGTATTCAACACAATTTGCTTGTATCTACCTCAGTGTTCACGTCAGTGTTTAGAGCAGTGCTTGGCATATAATAAGTGCATAACAAATATTATAATTATTATTGAAGAAGCAGCGTGGCTTAGTGGAAAGATCACAGCCTTGGGAGTCAGAAGTTGTGGGCTCTAATCCCGGCTACAGAACTTGTCAGGTGTGTGACTTTGGGCAAGTCACTTAAGTTCTCTGTGCCTGTTACCTCATCTATAAAATGGGGATTGAGTGTGAAATAGGACAAACTAATAACCTTGTATCTACCCCAGTGCTTTGAACAGTACATGGCACATAGTAAGCACTTAACAAATACCATCATTATTATTACTCTTTTATTTCTCTCCTGAAACCATTACCATCTCAGGTGCTATTCCTCTTCCAGTGGCCCTCAGCTTTGATGTAAATTCACAGGATATTGTCCTTAGCATATGGCAGGGCCATCTTCAGCTCTCTGTCACTGGAGAAGGCCATCATGTTATCTGGATGAAAACAAAAACAAAAAACCCCATAGGTGCGCCACATGAGTTCTTGAACCACCTCACTAGCACCATCCTATCTTTCTCGGGGCTAAGAGAAGATGGTTTTTCTGATCTGAGAGAATGCCTCCAGTGCACTGGCTCACAGCAGCAATCAGCTGGGGGACAGCATCCCTTTTCTTCTAGCCCATCCATGGCTTTTGGGGGCTCAGAGGCCTGAATTCAGGCCTGGAAAAGAAGGACCCTCTCCCTACTGTGGCCAAGCTTTTTTCTATGTGGGTCAGTAAGTTTTAGTTTCCTCCTGCATGTATTCCTTTTATTATAAAAGCAAAATATATATAATAAAATATAATGTAAGACATAGAATATTAATATATGGTGTATGTGATTTACTAATATAACAATATCAATAATGATTATGGCATTTTTAAAACACTGCTAAGCACTAGGGTAAATATAATATAATCAGGTCACAAAGTCCTGGTTCCACATGGGGCTTACAGCCTAAGGGAGAGGAAAAACAGGTCTTGAATCCCCATTTTACAGATGAGGAAACTAAGACCCAGAAAAGTCAAATAACTTGCCCAAAGTTCCTTAGCAGGCAAATGGTGGTGGTCAGGATTAGGACTCCGGTCCTGGGCTCCATCTACTGGGCCATGCTTTTCATTTTACCATTCAAGGGAATCACAGAGATGCAGTGCACTTCTCAAAATACTATAGATTTGGGGGGGTGTCTTCATTAATTTGATTATTTTATTAAGCAATTACTGTGTGCAGAACACTGTACAAAATACTTAGAAAAGCATAATACAATAATAAACAGTGACTATCTCTGCCTATGACTAGCTCACAGTCCAAAGCAAGAATTTTGGAGGGTGAGGTGTTCCCACTTCACTATACTACAACATCTTGTCCTGCTGACAGACTACAGAAAGTGTTAAGCTTGCAGCTCAAACCCAGTCCTCAATAAGTGCCATTTAGTTTGTCTCTGTGACTGAAACCCAGCAAACAAGACACAACGATTCATTACTGGAAAACAATCGACCACACTACTCAAATCATCTAGAATGGTCTGCTGACCTAGTGCACTAAGTGCTCTGGGGCTTTTTTTCAATCCTTCTGGGTCCTGCCTGCAGAATTTGAAGATGGTCCCTAACAAATCAGGCCAAAAGAAAATAATCTTCCTAATATTGGACCAAAAAGTCCACTTTAGCTATCAGGAACTATTACCAACTTAGTCTGGGAATCTTGCCGTCCCTTCCACAGCTAACACCACTGGCCTGATCCCTGAGTCAGCCACTGAGCTGTTGACGTCACCTATGTTGCAGACACCCAGAAAAGTAAACAAGGAAGCCATCTTTGCAGCTCCAGAGGAGGAAGAGGGGTGGCAAATGTGGAAAATAACTGGGAAAGACAAAATTGCTTTTTAATAAGTTACTGTACCCAGTTGTAAGATCTGAGCATAGAGCAAAGCCACTTGAACAAAAAAGCCAAAGAGTCATGTAAGCTCTAGTAAGCCGCTGCACACCTCAACAAGTAGAACTTGAGCATTTTCATGAGGGAGGCAGGCAGGCAAAGAGGGAGACACCTCAGGGGGGAGTAGCAGCAAACAAAAAAAAGGCATTGCAGAGTTAATACTACGGGACTCCGCCGAGATTGACTGCAACCAGACCTAAGGGAGTTTATCATGGTGAGGTGTATGTGTGTGGTGGGGGGAGGGGGCACCTCCGCTTATCCTGAAATTAAAGAGGGTGTCCAAGACACTCTCACCGAGGTCAACTCAGGAGAGACAAGAAAAAGGAGCGGTTATGGAGGGTGGTATAATGGACGATTTGGTAGACTCGATCCCGGTCTTCAGGAGCTGCTAGTTAATCACTAAAAACGGAGCTCCCCGTCTAAGTGACGTTTACGGACGCAGAAACCGAGGCCCGAAGAGGTTAAGGGGCGTGCGCGACGTCGCCCTGCGGTTAAAGGGGTTTCCTAGGGGGCCGCCGGGTGGGAGACGGCGGGGTCAGAGGGCTGGACCTCCCGTGCCCCGGGATCGAGGCCGCCGGCCGACCGACCGTCCGTCCGCCCGTCCATCTATCGCAGGGTCACTCCGGAGCAGGCGCGGGGAAAGCTGCAGACCTGCTGGCAGAGGCAACGTCTCCCACCTCAATGCTCGCTGCTTTTGTTATTGTTATGGTATTTACTAAGCGCTTACTCTGTGCCGGGCACTGTACTAAGCGTTGCGGCAGCAGGTACCAGCCAATCGGGTTGGACACAGACCCTGTCCCACGTAGGGCTCACACGCTCAATCCCCATTTTACAGAGGGTACAGAGAAATGCCTTGCTCAAGGTCACACAGCAGACAAGTGGCGGAGCGGGGATTAGAACTCATGACTTCTCACATCGCCCCCTCCCTCCAGTGGGGCTTCGGCTGCCCTAGTTCCCCCCCATCTCTCTCTCTCTCTCTCTCACACACACACACACACTCTCCTCCCTCCCCCCGCACGCGCGCGCACACCCCGGCGCGCTCTCTCCCTACCTCGGCTTGGTTCGCTCGCGGGCGCGCGCGCGGACACCCACCCACCCAATACACATTCCTTATTATCTCGTACGGACCCGAGCGCTTAGTACAGCGGCGGGCGGGTAGTACGCGCTCAAAAAAAGCCATAAAAAGAAGGAAAGTAATAGTAAAATAACCCCAGGGCGCGCAGCACCCCCCACCCCCCAACGCCGAGCCGAGCCCCCAGATCCCCCTCCGCACACAGGCAGGCAGGCAGGCAGGCAGGCAGCCAGGCAGCCCGCCCCCCCGCCCCCCGGGGAGACCGCGTCCCCCGGCCCGCCGTCGGCCCGTCCGGCGGGGCTCACCCCGGTAGTAGGCCTGGAAGGTCCCGGGCCGCAGGGCGGGGAACACCTGGTCGAGCCGGCGGAGCAGCCGGTCGCAGCAGCCGGGCCCGCCGGGCGGCTCCGGGGGGCCCAGGGTGAAGCGGCGGATCTCGCGGTGCGACTCCTCCTTGCCCAGCAGGTAGGCCTTGACCGTCAGCTGCGGGGACATGGCCGGCATCGGGATCGGAGGAGTCCGGGGATCGGAGGAGTCCGGGGATCGCAGCCGGGGAGCCGGAGGCCGGGCGCGGTGGCGCAGCAAAGAAAGCGCTTTGGTGGGCCGGGCTCGGGGGCGGAGCTGCAGCTTCCAGCGCCGACGCCACCGGCCGGGGACCCGGCGGGGCCGCCCCTTATAGAGCGCGACCGGCCGGCCGGCCCGCCCGCCCGCCCAAGGGCTCCACCCCTCCGCCTCCGCTCCCCGGCCCCCGCCCCCTGCCCCCTGCCCCCTCCGCAGCCTGCCCCCTCCGCAGCCTGCCCCGGCCGGGAATCCCAATCCAACACCCAATCACGAGCACTGGGGCAGCCCTGGCGGCGGGCAGAGCGCTGGACTGAGCGCTCAGACCCCGTCCCGTAGCCTCGAGGACCTGACGTCTTAAGGGCCGGGAGACGGGCACTAAAAGAACTTCCAGGTAACGGGGGGAAAGATAAAAATTTTTCACACTCGCGTGGTGGTCTTAAAGGCTTCCGAGGCACCGAGCGGCCGCACCCGGCGCCGGGGGACGAATCGTGCGTTCAATCCGGACAAGCTGCGTGGCTTAGTGGAAAGAGCCCGGACTTGGGAGTCGGAGGTCGTGGGTTCTAATCCCGCCTCCGTCACTTGTCTGCTCTGTGACCTTGGGCAAGTCACTTCACTTCTCTGGGCCTCAGTTCCCTCATCTGTAAAAATGGGGATTAAAATATGTAAGCCCCACGAGGGACAACTTCATTAGCACAGAACAGTGCTCAGCACATAGTAAGCACTTAACAAATACCACAATTATTATTACACCGGGGCGGATACCGTCCGATCCAGACGTTAGGACACTGGGGTAGAGACCCCACAGGTCTTCGACCGTGAGCCTCGAGGATCGGGCGGGGACCGCGTCCCACCCCGTCAACTACTCGCTACCCCGGTACGGTGCTCGACACGATACCGACGCTTAAAGACCGTATTCGTCGCAACCGTAACCATCAGATCGGACGCAGTCTCTTGTCCTAGACGGGGTCCCAAGTCTAATAAATACAAACGATGGGTGGGCTCGTTAAGCGCTCATGATGGGCCCACCGCTGCGGGAGAGTCCAGAAGATCAGACAAAGAGAGACCCCGGCTCCCCCCCTCCCCGCCATCCTAAGGGGAGGGAGATGAGGGATCAGATCCCGTCTGACAGATGACCAAAACCGAGGCCCAGAGGAATCGATTGCCGCGCCGCCCAAGGTCACCCAGCCGAGTGGCGGAGCCTGGATCGGAACCCAGGTCCTCTGGCTCGCAGGCCTCGGGCTCTTTCCGTTAGGCCGGGCGGCCTCCCTGACCCGCTGTCGGTGGCTCCCGGGACAAAGGGTGTTCTCTTCCCCCTCACTCTTTTCTCCCCACTTTTAGAATTTGGTGCCGCCGGTCTAGTAACGAATTAGACACAGAGGGGTTTTCATGTCAGGAAGTCGCTTTTCCTCCCTCCCAGTCCAACCTGCCTCTTCCTCAGAAACTAGTACAGACCCTGGGGATTCCCCAAGGAGGTACCGACTCATCGTTACAAGGCACTGAGAGTGACTTAGCTAAATCCTACAGGTACATGGCCCAACTGGACTGCGTGATCACTGGAGCATTGGTGGTAAGTGCATACTATGTGCCAAGCACACACAGTACCAAGTGCTGGGCTAGATACAAGTCAACCACGTTGGACACAGTCCATATCCCGCAAGGACTACATCCCGAACTCTGCCGTCCGTGTCCCTCACTCATCCAGTTTAAAGCTCCCCCCTCCCTAGGCTGTAAACTCCTCGAGGGCAGGGATCAAATCTACTAACTCTATTATATTGTACCAGGCACTTAGTAGAGTGCTGTGCACATAGCGAGCACTCAAAAAATACGATCAGCTGATTGAGGCATACCTCAAGTTTACAACCTGCTCAGTGACTGTTTTTCTTTTATTTGGCCCTCTGGATTCCCACATTTCTCCAGCTTCCTCCTTTGTTCCTGCCCCCATTCCCACACCCACTCACGTTTTCCTGCTCCTTTTTATAGCCCGGTCAGGGCTCACGCTCTCACTCATGCACTGCGGGAAGCAGAACTGCTAGGAAAGCACCAGGATCCTTCTCTACCTGTGTGAACCCTATCTCCCTCAAGAGGGTGAGCCTTGTTTGGGACAGGGACGGTGCCTGATCTAATTGATTGGTTTATATCTGCCCCAGCATTTAGCCCAGTGCTTGGCACATAAATCAGCCCTTAACAAATCCCACAGTTACCATTTTCAGGGAAGTCGCCCTGTCCGATTTCGATATGGAATCATGTCCCGGAAAACTTCCAGGAAATGGCACCCGTGACATCACGGCCCCGTGTCGGGGTTGGCGCATGTGACACCACGGGCATCCCTTGCCCGGCATAAGGAAGGCCCACTATCCTGTGCCCCAAATGAGGGTCGGCTGTCCCGAAAAGAGCCCGCTCCCCCAGTGCCCTCCCCTCAGGACCACCTCCCCCAAAGCCAAGCTGGATAAAGGAGAAATATTGAAACCCGAACCCCTCCCGGTCCTGTTCAAAACTCCCATGCCTTAGTTCAGCGAGCTAAGGGAGTGTGTGAGTGGGAGGCATGGGGGGTTGATGGGAGGGGGGAGGGAGGAGTGATGAGGGGTGGGGAAACAAGGGCTAGGAGGAGGAAGACCTACAGGTCTTTGCTTTCTCCTAGGGCCGAATCACTTTCCTCAGGCCCAGGGCTGTCCCTGCTTGGTCCCTTCTTGAGTCTTCCAGATCCAAGGGCGGAAGAGTGGGGGCCACTGACCGGTCGGTCGTCCATCCATGGGCCCCCTTCTGGGGCCCTGTGAGCAGGGATAAAGGTACTTTCCCTTGAAAGTGACTCAACCGCTCAGCCCCCACCCCTCCCTCCCTGCCCTTAGTCCTGGCTGGCCAAGTCCCAGCACTTAGTTCCACCACCGGTTAGGGTAGGGGGGGAGCGGGGGGACGGGACACGACTCGAACTCCCTCATCCTGAACCTTCTGGAGGCCCCAGGCCCACTCTAGGCCCACTCCAGGGTGATTAAAGGCCCCCACCGGGGCAAAGTCTGTCTTTCACAAGAGTCTCGGGCTGTTGCAGTCGCTCAGAGTTCAAGGACAGCCCAGCTTGCGTGCTAACGGATCAGGCTGCATCAGAGAGGGGTGGAAGAGAGCCAGGTTTTTGGAGACAAATATTTGTTCGTTTCTCAGATTTAGTCATTCACAGGTGGATCTCCTCTAGACTGTAAACCCGTTGTGGACAGGGAAGGGAAGGTGTCTGTTATATCGTTGTGTTGTAGTCTCCCAAGGGCTAAGTACAGTACTCTGCACACAGTAAGAGCTCAATAAATACAATTGATTGATTGATTGATTGATCTTTTGCTGCTTAGGCCCTAAGGTTCGCTCTCTGCCTTCTGCTCTGTTATGGGTATAATGATGATGACGACATTATTAACGATATTTATTAAATGCTTGGGACAAGCAATGAGGTAGATGAATGATAATACGATCGAACACAATCCCTGTCCCACATGGGCCTCACCGTCTAAGGGCTTAAGAAATATAGAGAAGATACTTACGACATGGTCCTTATCAAGAAACATTTTTTTTACTGGTATTTGTTAAACAGTTCTTATGTACCAGACACTGTTCTAAGCGCTGGAAGGTACAAGTGATTAAGTTGTAGAAGGGACAGTATCATCTACATTCTAAGTAGCCCAGTGCTTAACCCGGAGACTTAATAGATAACAATCTTAATAATAATATTAAATTATGCATAATCTCAATAGATGTCTGATTTGGGTATTTTGCTATACGAATCCAAGGTTCGGCATTGTCAAGGCTATTGCAAGCTAAGGCAAGAACGTGTCTACCAACTCTGTTATATCATACTCTCCCAAGGGCTTGGGCCAGGGCTGAGGGAGCAAGGAGCCAGGAGCCAGGGCTGAGGGAGCAAGATGCCATGAGGCAGGGGCTGAGGGAGCCCGGAGTCTGAGCCTGGGCCTGGAGCCGGGACCTGCTGCGTCCCGGTGGTGGGACTCCGGATAGCGGATGGCGTCAGGGGCATCAGCCAGGCTCCTTCCAGCCAGGAGATGGAAACAGGAGGGCCGGGCCGGGGCTGGGACTAGATGGAGCCCCCCAAACCGGGCCCTTTCCTCCCCCGCCCCACTTCAGGTCAGGTGGCTGTGATTCAGGCAGTCCCATGATCAGTTGCCTTTCTCCTCGTGGCCTGGGAGGGAGCTCTGAATAGGAAATCACACATCACATCACATCACAACACACACACACACACTCCCCTCACTCCCAATTCCTTCTGCTGCTGTACGCCTCCTACCCCCGCAACTGAGGCACCCTCTCACGGATGCTTCCGACACCGCCGTCCTCTCCTATCTTCCAGAAATACTAACTCCCTCGGTTCAGCTCACTTTGCCCTCTCTGGGTTCTCCTCCTTTCTCTCCTTCTCAGTCTATTTCTCGGGCTCCTCCTCCTCTACCTCCTACCTGGGGGGTGGGGGTGTCCCTCAGGGCTCCATTCTGGGTCCTCTTCTCTTCTCCCTTTACAGGATTGGTAGGCATAATCCCTGCCCTCTCAAGTGAGAGTCCAAGAGGGTTGGTAGACACGATTCCTAACCTCGAGGAACTTTCAGTGTACTGTGAGCAGAGCACTGCACTGTGCCACACTGGAGAGCAGTGAGAGGCAGCAGGATTCTCCAGATAATAATACTGTATTTGTTAAGCGTAAGCACTGTACGAAATGCTGGGGTAGATACAAGTTAATGGGGTTGGACGCAATCCCCGTCCCTCGTGGGGCTCACGGTCTCCATCCCCATTTTCCAGAGGAGGTAACTGAGGCCCAGAGAAATTAGGTGAATTGCCCAAGATCACATAGCAGACAAGCGGCAGAGCCAGAATTAGAACCCAGGCCCGGGCACGATCCACTAGGCCACGCTGCTTCTCTGCAGTTTCCCCACTCCTTAGGGCCCCAGTGCTCCAGATTCACTCACTCCCCAGCTCTCCAGGTCCTTCACCCTCTCGCTCTCCAGCTCGCCACTCCCAGCTCAGCAGCCCCGCAGTTGCCCCACGAAGGGCCCCCATTGCCCCGCACAGGCCACGTTCGCCCTGAACCGCAGTGCCGCGGAGGAGGCAGGAGGTGGCGCTGTCGGCTCGGTGACGCCCGGCCCCCCTCTTCCCCCCGCCCACCGCGCTGTGTGCGCGCGCGCACCGAATACCACCGACACCACCACACCAGTGCTATATACTGAACACCTACTACTAATAATAATGTCGGTATTTGTTAGAGAAGCAGCGTGGCTCAGTGGAAAGAGCACGGGCTTTGGAGTCAGAGGTCATGGGTTCAAATCCCGGCTCGGCCACTTGTCAGCTGTGGGACTTTGGGCAAGTCACTTAACTTCTCGGTGCCTCAGTTCCCTCATCTGTAAAATGGGGATTAAGAGTGTGAGCCCCACGTGGGACAACCTGATTCGCCTGTGTCTACCCCAGCGCTTAGAACGGTGCTCGGCACATAGTAAGCGCTTAACAAATACCAAATACCAACATTATTATTAAACGCTTACTATGTGCCAAGCACTGTTCTGAGCCCTGGGGTAGATACAAGGTAATCACGTTGTCCCACGTAGGGCGCACTGTCTTCATCCCCATTTCACAGATGAGGGAACTGAGGCAAAGAGAAGTTAAGTGACTTAGTCACACAGCTGACAAGCAGCAGAGCCGGGATTAGAACCCATGACATCTGACTCCCAAGCCCGGGCTCTTTCCATTGAGCCACGCTGCTTCTCATGAATGATGATCACCATCAACAAATAACGGTATCTGTTAAGCGCTTACGATGTGCCAAGCACCGTTCTAAGCTCTGGGGGAGAATACAAGGACATCGGGTTGGACCTGATCCCTGTCCCACATCAGGCTCACAGTCTGACAGCTTACAGATGAGGTAACTGAAGCACAGAGAAGTGAAGTGACTTGGCCAAGGTCACACAGCAGACAAGCGGCGGAGGCCCGATTAGAACCCGAGTCCGCTGACTCCCAACCCAGTGTCCTTTCCACTAGGCCATGCTACTATGTTCACGGCCACTTATTACGTGCTTGGGGGGCCTGACACGAAAGATGGTACCTTTACCTTTGAGGAATTGCCATCTGAATGGGGGACACAGGTAGACACAAACTGTAAACACAGCCTAGGAATAAGAGGGAGAGCATATACAATTAGTAGAAACAACAGTAGTCAAACAATGAATAAATCAACGGAGTAAATAAATCAATATTCCATATTGTCTCACTGCATGATTTCCCACCCTTGTCCCAGATTTTTGAAGAGAAAAATGAAAGGTTATTTTTGAATGTAGGGATAGTGGATCAAGCTAGAGTAGAAAAAGGAGAATATCAGGTTGGATAAAAGTTCCTCTGCAACACGGGGCTCACAGTCCAAGTAGAAGTCCAAGTATATAATGCCCATTTTTCAGATGAGAAAACCGAGGCCCAGAGACATTAAATGACTTGCCCAATGTTACACAGCAGGTAAATAGCAGAGCCAGGATTAGAATCCACTAAGGGGAGAGGGTTTGAGCAAAGGTCATAGCCTGCTAAAACCACAGACACAGGCTGGGGCTGGGAGGGGGTTTCTTCACTGAAGCTTCCAACTCCAGTTGAAAGAGAAGAGGGTGGGAGGGGTGTGACGCACTTGGGAGAGGGCAGAAGACATAAGCAGTCTCTAGTGCCCCCTTGCCTTCCTCTTCCTCCCCCTCCTTTCTTTTCCTCTCTTTGTTTCTCCTTTGAACTTTAAACCTTGACTTGCTCTCGTTATTCTCCCTCTTCCTCACCCTCCCCGTCCCCCCAGCCTCCCCGTCCCCACAGCACTTATGTACCTATCTGCAGTTTTATTTGTATTAATGTCTGTCTCCCCCTCTAGACTGTAAACTTGTCATGGGCGGGGAATGCGTCTGTTATATTGTTGTATTGTACTCTCCCTAGTGCTTAGTACAGTGCTCTGCACATAAGAAGTCCTCTATAAATATGATCGACTGACTACTTATCAGAGCCCCTCCTCCATACTGGGGTTGCAAAAGTTATGCCAAAAAGTGGGGCATCTATGCCAATAAATTCGGTGTTAAGTGCTTAGAATGGCTGACCAGGCCAGTGACTACCCTTGCTGTCTCTCTTATGCTGTGGGGAACTAATAGCAATCCCCAAATGGTGGAATTTGTTCAGTGCTTACTATGTACCGACTACTGTGCTTAGTACTGGTATAGCTGGAAGAATCATCTTGAGAAGTGACATGGCCTAGTGGAAAGACCATAGGCCTGGGAATCAGGGGACCTGGGTTCTAATCCTGGCTCTGCCATTTATCTGCTATGTGACCTTGGGCAAGTTACTTACCTTTTCTGATAATCAGTTCCTACATCTGCAAAATGGGGATTCCTACTTAGTTTCTGAGTCTTATGTGGGAACTGATTACCTTGTATCTACCCCAGTACTTAGTACAGTGCTTGGCACACAGTAAGTGCTTAGCATAGCACTTAGAACAGTGCTTGACATATTGAGTGCTTAACAAATACCATCATTATTATTTTTAACAAATACTACAATTGTTATTATGCAAGATGATCAGGTTGGATCCAGTCCCTGTCCCACTTGGGGTTCACAACCTAAGGATCGATATGGGGAAGTGGAGAATCCCCTAATAGAGAGGACTAAAGATGGCTGCTCTGGATGCAGAAAGATGGGGCTGGTGGGAGGGGCAAGAACTCTGCAATGCCAGGATGCCAGGAGGCCATCTTGATGAAGTCTCTGGTACTGGCTTAGTACAGTGCTCTGCACCCAGTAAATGCTCAATAAATACAATTGATTGATTGATAGATACTGGCACCATCTTGAATGCCCCATGTGGTGACCACCTTGAGGAGACTGTTTATCCCATTTGCCACCTTGTCCAGCTTTGGGGCCTCAGACCCACGTGGGGTCCCCACCCTCTGCACCCCCCCCCCCATTGGCAGCAGAGCGCACCCAAGACCGGGCCCCTAGGACTAGACCACCCGGTCGAGCGTATGGGAGAGGAGCTGCCCCCACCCCATACCTCTGGGACTCCCGTCAACCTCTGCTCCAGCTCGGGGAGGACACAGGCGTCGGCAGCAGCGTGAGGCCTTCCCAACTTCCAGGACCCTGGGAAGACAGAGGCCGAGACTGCGGTTTTTATTCTGGTTACTGCTGGACTCTGAAACCCTGCCTCCTCCAGCCACGGCACCTTACTGCTCTGGTCGCGTTTATCATCTTCATTTTCTCTTACATTTTTTATTTCCATCTTTCCTAATGTGCCTTTCACTCAGTCCCTCTCCCTTCCTTACCCATGGATCGTGATCTTCCTGGGGAGCAGGAACCATGTCCAGATTCATTCATTCATTCAATCTTATTTACTGAGCACTTCCTGCGTGCAGAGCTTGGGAAAGTACAATACAATAATAAGCAGATCTCCTCTGTGTACTTTTTCGCAGGGCTTAGTACAGTGCTTTGCACGGAGTAGATAATACTGTTACTACTACTCTCTCCCTCTTCCTCCTCCCACCCCCTTTCCTGCTACTTCTCTCCCCCAGCCTCACCAACCCGGCCTTTCCTCCTCTCTTGTGACTATAGGTCACCATTTGCATCACAAGCCTCCTATTATTTCCAGGGTTTTAAGCTCAGTCCAGCTGGATCTGGGCAAACATTTGTACCATCCTCTCTATGGTAAGAGATGAATGCAGAGTGGGAAAAGCGATGGTGTGTATTACATGAGTGTACAAGGGTATGGGTGCTGTATGTATGTGTGTGGGTGTACTAGGAATCACACAAGCAAGGAAAGCTCACCTCCTGTCCCCATCCCCAGCAACTGTGTGTATTTCAAGGGCATGGATGTGTATGTGTTTTTTTCGTGGACTTTTTTTTGTGTGCCTGCATGTGAGTATATAATAGGGGTGGCACAAATAAGGAAAGCCCACCTCCCAATCCACTCCCCTCTGGGCTGGAAAGAGACGGAATCTCCAGCCTGATGTGGGAGCCTCTGGCCGGTTACCGGAGTGATCCGGGAGCCCGTTTTGGGCAGGGATGGTCTCTATTTATTGCTAAACTGTACTTCCCAAGCGCTTAGTACAGTGTTCTGCATACAGTAAGCACTCAATAAATACCATTGAATGAATGAATGAATGAATCTGGGTGCCTTGACCCTCCCTCTGTCCCTCTCAACCCCCCCACCCCGTCTCCTGGGCCCGTGAGTGGCTGGCGGCGACGGTCCATTTGGAATCCACTTGCTTGACCGGCCCCACTCCTGCCCCTTCCAGAAACAAGGCGGGGCAAACCTGACCACTGCCTCTCGGGGAAGCCAAGGTGGTCCCCATGTCACAGGGACGTGGCCACGGAGGACCAAGGTGGGTTGCCGGCTGGCCGGCTGGCCGTCCGGCCGGCCGGGGCTGGGGAGGGGGGCGAGGACGGCCTCTGCCCTGCGGTGGTGCCCTGGCACCCCTTCAATGGATGTCCCCTCCGCCATCCCGGGGATGCTCGAAACGAAGCAGCCCGGCTCAGTGGCAAGCGCCCGGGCTTGGGAGTCAGAGGACATGGGTTCTAATCCCGTCTCCGCCACTTGTCTGCCGGGGACCTTGGGCAGACCGTTTCACTTCTCTGGGCCTCAATTCCTTCATCTGTAAACGGGGGATTCAGACGGCGAGCCCCACGTGGGACAACCTTCTATCTGCCCCAGCGCTTAGAACGTGCTCGGGACGGAGTGAGGGCTTAACGAATCCCCTAATGAATGATTATCATCATCGTCGTGGTTATTATTGTCCGCGGCGGCGGGTGACGGGGGAGCCTCGCGCGGGCTGACGTCACTCCCCTTTCCACGAGGAAACGGGAACTTGCCCCTTTGTGTTTTCCGCGGGAGAGGAGGACTCGGGAGCGACGGGGAGGGGTGGAGGGGTGGGTGGGTGGAGGGGTGGGTTCGGTCGCGGGGTCCCCGCGGGCGGGAGGAAAAAAGACAGGGGGGGACGGGACGGACGGAGACAGAGGCCGCCAGGCGGATACACGGAGACAATGACGGAGGGGGAGAGAGACCGAGACCCCGAGACCGAGAGACGCACAGAGAGACACATTGGCGGAAGCGGAGGCGGAGGCGGAGAGCCCGCAGGCGGAGGGGCCGCGCCGGCGCGCCCCGTCCCTTTAACTCCCCGCCCCCGGCTCCGCCTCCGCCCCCACCGCCCTTCCGCAGCCTCCCTGCTACAGCGCCTTTCTCCGGCGCGGGGCCCCGGCCCCGGCCCCTTCCTCTTCCCTTCCCCTCCTCGGGGTCCCAGGGAAGCGAACGCGCGGGCTCCAACCAGCTGGGCTCGCCCTCGCTCCCCCTTCCTCCTTCTCCTTCCTCCCCGGGCTCCCCCCGCCTGCCGTTCCCGCTCCTCCTCCCTCTTCTTCTTCCCTCCTCCTCCTCTTCCCTCCTCCTCCTCCTCCTCGTCCTCCTCCTCCCCGCCGTGGCCGCCCGCCCGCCCGTCCGTCCGGGACATGCGGCCTCTCCCCGCGCCGCTGCCCGCGCCGCCCCCGCCCCCGCCCCGGAGGAGGAGGAGGAGGAGCAGCAGCAGCAGCAGCAGCAGCAGCAGCAGCAGCAGCAGCAGCAGGAGGCGATGAGGCTCCGCAATGGCACCTTCCTGACGCTGCTGCTCTTCTGCTTCTGCGCCTTCCTGTCGCTGTCCTGGTACACGGCTTTCAGCGGCCAGAAAGGTGAGCGAGGGAGCGAGTGGTCGCCGGGAGGGCCCGGGAGGGCGGAGGAGGGGCGGGACCGGGGCCGGGGCGGGGCCGGGCCGAACCGAGCCGGGCCCGCCGCCCCGGGGGTCTCCTCTCCGGCTCCGCGCCGCGCATCCCTCGCCCGAGCGGCCCCCTGCCGACCCCGGCTCCATCACCCCCTCCTTCCCGACCCCGGCTCCATCATGTCTCTCCACCCCACCGGTCGGCTCCGGGCTGTGTTACCGTCCCAGCCCACCTCCGTCATTCCCCTCCCCTCCGGCGCCGTCTCCTCCGCCTCCCGGCCTCGGCCGTCTCCTTCCACCCCCACGCTCCACCGTCTCCGCTTTCTTCCCACTCTAGGCCCTCTTACCTCCCTCCGTCGCCCCCCGGCCCGCGCCCCCCGGCTCCATCATCTCCCCCCTTTACCACCCCTCCAGATTCCATCATCTCGGCCTTCCGGACCTTCCCCCGAGCTCCGTCACCCCCTCGCCCCCCCGGCCCCGGCCCCGGCCCTGGCCCTCTTCCAGCCTCCCCGGTCTCCATAATCTTCCCCCCTTCCCACCTCAGGCCCCTCTGTGGGGCTCCGCGTTCCGTGTGCCCCCTTGGCCATCCTCCTCCCGCCGGCAGCCCCCCGCGCCCCCACACACCCCGCCTCGCCTGTCCGGGAGAGCGGCAGAGCGGTGGGAGAGCCGTGGGGCGCCGAGTGAGGCCCGGTTACCCGGCTTAATTGTGGCCACCGAGCCCCGGGAGATGTAGGGGCCGACGCCTCCCTTGCTTGGGATCTGGGCTGCTCCCCCAAGTAGCTGGTAGCGTCCCCGGACAGTAACCCGTTTGGCCAGAAGGATACCGGGGGGAGAGGAGGGACGTGTCTTCGCCTGTGACCCCAGCTCTTGGTCCACTCAGCCCGGCAGGAGCATCTGTGGGAGGCGGAGCGCGAGGTGGAGCCGGACACCGGAGGGGCGGGGGACGGGGGCCGAGGCCCAGGTTCCCGGGAACCCGGGGACGGGGACCGAGGCCCAGGTTCCCACCCAGAGGTTAGAGTGCCGACCCCGGTGGGCCCTGCCGGTGCCCCCGGCCGGTGCCCTCGGCCGGTGCCCTCGTGGTCCCGCTCCGGTTCCAGCGGGACCCCCGGCCTGGGAGCTCGGGGAAGTCCCTCTGGGCCTCCGGCATCCAGACAGCGTCTGGCAGGGGACGGACATACTTTGGATCCCTCTCAGTCAATCAGTCGGTCAGTCAATAGTGTGCACACTCTGGGCTGCACTGGGCTGAGGGTCTGGGAGAGAACAATGCCCAGGTACCCGGTGCTTCGTGCCAGGGAACGCTGCAAACAAGCACATCCCAGAGCTGGGTGTCCTGCCCGCTGCCCCGGCCCCGGGGGAGGGAGCCGCTTTCCCTGCCCGGTTCCCAGAGTCCACGGAGTGCGACGGCTGCCCCTTCGACGATGAGTTAGATGCCCGGGCTTGCCCAGAGAACTGAGCTTCCAGTCCGGACTGGAAAGGCTCAAAATGGAGACTTTTTGCCCTACATTTAGTGCTTGACACTCTGTTGCTTTCCCCCCACTTGCACTCGATGTAGTGTCTGCCTCCCCTACTAGACTCCTAGCTCCTTGAGAGCCTGGGTCGCGCCTATGTACTTTGTTGAGTTGTGCCCTCTCGAGCATTAGCACGATGCTCTGCACAAAAGAAGCCCTCCATAGATACTATTGATTGATTAGTCGAAGACTGCCCCCTGTTCTGCCCCACACACAAAATGAAAAGCTGGTCTCGCCTCTGGCTTCAGCCCCTACAAAGGGCAGAGTGGGGACTGGAAGGTGAGCCCGTTGTTGGGTAGGGATTGTCTCTCTCGGTTGCCGAATTGTACTTTCTAAGCGCTTAGTACAGTGCTCTGTGCACAGTAAGCGCTCAATAAATACGACTGAATGAATGAATAAGGGACTGCCACCAGCTGTGTCAGCTGTTTACTCCGAACAGTGGTGGCGGCGGGGGGGGGGGGGGGGGGGGGGGGGGGGAGGCAGGCTAAAAAAACCTAACAGGCTCCAAAGCCACCACCTTGGGGCGGGCATGGAGGGGACCTTTCGGTCCCAATTAGCGAACTCCCCTGGCTGGTCAGAGGCCCGGGATGAGGGAGGCCGGGAGTGAGCTGTGGGGGCAGCCGCCCCGCTGAGCAGACAGTCCCTCCCACAGTCCTCTCTGCCCTGAAAGCCTGCCAGAGCCGAATCTTGCCTTCTGAGACCCTCTGTTCGGAACTGCCGGGAAGAGCCATCCCTTGCAGCTCAGCTGGTAGAACCCGGAGCTGCGGCCCTCGGAAGGTTGTGTCCACCCCTTCCTGGCTGGCGCTTCCCTCCGCACCCCCACTTCTGTCCCCCGTGCCCCAATCTGGGAAGTGCCCCTACTCCCTCTCCCTTCTGCAGCGCCTTCGCAGTGGGCTCTGTACCCTTTAAGCAATCAATGGATGGTATTTATTGAGCGCTCACTATGAGAAGAGCACTGGACTGTGCACTTGGGAAGGTACAGTACCACAGAATTAGTGGGCGTGTTCCCCGCCCATAGCAAGCTTACAGTCTAGAAGGGACATGATATTCACCCCCATCCTCAGCCCCACAGCGCTTATGTTCATTCCGTTAAATTTGTTTTAACGTCTGTCTCTCCCCTCCCTCTAGAACATATTCTCCTTTGGGCAGGGAATGTGTCTACCAAATCTGTTTACCTTGTGCTCTCCCAAGGGCTTAGTGCGTAGCTCTGCTCACCATAAGCGCTTAGTACAGTGTTTTGCACACAGCATTCAATAAATACAATTGAATGAATGAAGTGTTCAACAAATACCATTGATTGCTTCCTGCCACAGGAGACCCCAGCTCTAGTCCCAGTTCCATGATACACCCATGGGGTGTCCTTGCGCATATTGCTTCACTTCTCTATACCTCAGTTTCCCCATCTGTAAAATGGGGTAAAATACCTACTCTTTCTCTCAGAGATTGTGACCTTGGTGTGATGCAGGCTGCAGTCTGATTGGATTATCTTGAATCTTCCCCCAGCGCTCAGCACAGAAAAAGCACTTTGTGAAGAGCACAGGCTTGGGAGTCAGAGGTTGTGGGTTCTAATTCTGGCTCTGCCACTTGTCAGCTGTGTGACTTTGGGCAAGTCACTTAACTTCTCTGTGCCTCAGTTACCTCATCTGTAAAATGGGGATTGACTGTGAGCCCCAGGTGGGACAGGGACTGAGTCCAACCTGATTAGCTTGTATTTACCCCAGAGGTTGGTACAGTGCCTGGCACATAGTAAGCACTTAACAGAAACCATAAAGAAGAAGAAAAAACAGATAAGCTCCTTTAGAGCAGGGATAATTAATTCATGGTATTTATTGTGCACTTACTCTGCACACAGCACTGTGCCAAGCGCTTGGGAGAGTATAGTAGAGTTATTACCTATGCTCCCAGAAGCAGCATGGCTTAGTGGAAAGAGCCCGGGCTTGGGAGTCAGGGGATGTGGGTTCTAATTCCGGCTCTGCCACTTGTCTGCTGTGTGACCTGGGGCAAGTCACTTCATTTCTCTGGGCCTCAGTTACCTCATCTGTAAAATGGGAGTTAAAAGTGCCAGCCCCACGCGGGACAACCTGATTAGCCTGTATCTACTCCAGCATTTAGAGCAGTGCTTGGAACATAGTAAGCGCTTAACAGATACCATTATTATCATCATTATTATTATCCCTGCCCTCAAGGAGCTTACAATTTAAGGGAGGAGGCAGAACCTAAAGTAAATTACAAGTAGAGGGAAGCAAAAAGAGTTTAAAGGCGCAGTTTGGCAGAAAGAGTGAATACCCAAGTACTTAAGTGACAGGAAGTGATGAATTGTCACTTGGGGGGAAATAGGGTGAGGAGATGAGAGATTAATGAGAGAGAAGCCTCCCAAAGGTGATGGGATTTCAGTAGGGAGAGCACTGCTCTGCTGGCTATGAAGGGGGAGGAACTTTTCATTCTTTCATTTGTATTTATTGAGCGCTTACAGTGTACTAAGCAGAAGGGAAGCTTGTGAGCAAGATGGAGTGGTGGGTGAACTCCTCCATAAAAAGGGAATTAAATGCATGTTCTCCCCCCTCTTAGACTATGAGCCCCATGTGGAACAGTGATTGTTTCTGATTTGATAGTATTGTATCAGTGCTTGACACATAGTAATAATAATAATTATGGCATTTGTTAAGTGCTTACTATGTGCAAAGCACTGTTCTAAGTACTGGGGAGGATACAAGGTGATCAGGTTGTCCCACTTGGGGCTCACAGTCTTCATCCCCATTTTACAGATGAGGTAACTGAGGCACAGAGAAGTTAAGTGACTTGCCCAAAGTCATACAGCTGACAAGCGGCCGAACGGGGATTTGAACCCATGACTTCTGACTCCCAAGCCCGTGCTCTTTCCACTGAGCCACGCCGCTTAAGCGCTTAGCAAATACCACAATAATTAATGTTGTTATTAGAAGGTGAAGGAGGGAGCTGAGGTGTCCAGGCTCTCGGCCCCTAAAGTATTTGAACCTTTGTACTGTCCCCAAAACAGCTCAAATGTATTTGTAACTTTCCTCAAACTCTGACTGCTACCTGGCCCCCTCCCCATTCTCTCCCTTCACTCCCGTTCACCCATTTAACACTCCCTGGTAAGTGACTGTCGAACGTAAGTACAGCTATTTCTGTTAAAACACACACACACACATGCTCGTGTACACACACACACCCCCCCCCCCCAACTATATTGAATGGAAAAAGCAAGTTGGAGCCTGCATTTTTTTTATTTCCCATGCTGCCCATCCTGTCTCTCGAGTGGGGGAATGCTTGAAGGCTGGGTTGCTTAGCCAGTTGTTAGCCATTCGCCTTAATGCCTTTGTAATTGAGCATCTGAGCCCCAAGTTATTGGGTGACCCCTAGTTTAGGAAATCACTCCTCTTCCACCTTAAAGTTTATGCACAGGTGACATTGTTGTGGCACTGCCACCCCGAACTATTGAGTGATTGTGTGCTATGGGGAATGGAGCTGCCATTTGATTTAATTTTGATCATCTGGAAGTTTGCTTCTAGGGAAGTGATTGATTTCAGCTCCAAAGTGACCGAAAGTTTGGCAGATGCCAGCACTTGGGGAAGGAATAGGGCTTTTTTTTTTTTTGCAAGCATCCACACAAACTCGGGTAAAAGCATTTTCTTTCCCACTAACAGTTGGGAAATATCAATACACGGCATCTCCTTTCAGGCAGCTTGAAAAACATTTCAATGGGAGGCTGCAGAAAAATTTGTTTTATGTTGAAACCCAACCAAGTTAGGAGAGGGTTTGAAGTTGGAGAGAGCTCTCCATCAAGGCCCTCAGCCGGACTTGGAAATCAAGTCGGCTCTGGGTAGCAGGTTTGAGAGCCGGGCAGGAGTTTCTGGTTTACGCCTCACCAGACTTGGGAGACCCCCCCCCCCCCCCCCCGCCCCAGCCTGGAGAGCCCTCGGTCCTTTCTCTTCTCCAATGGATTTTCAATTCCGTGGGAAGGAGGGGGTGGTGGGAGTGTGGGGTCAAAGCTGGGTAGCAGAGAGAGGATGTTCTCTCTGAAGTCTGAAAGTTGAGAGTTTCGCTGTGGATGAAGAGAACGGAAAAAGTGTGTTTGCCCCTGCATCTATTTTATACATTATTTGTATATATGTATTTCCCTTGGGTTATCTTTTCTCCCTTTCCTACCTGCAGTCTTACCCTTCCCCTGCTGCATACCTCCCCGACCCCTCTGGGGTATTCAGACCAAATACTTGAGACATAAATGGAGGAGGACTTGGCATAATCAGAGATCTGCTGCTTTGTTCCCTCTGCTCCTGTCTCCCCACTGCTAACCCCTCCCTATTTTTCCAGTGAAGCTGCCCAGGAGCAGAAAAAGCCAAACAGTGCAGGCTAGCGGAAGGAACTCAGCTTGGGGAGTCAGGAGACCTGGGTTCTTATCCCAGCTCTGCCATTTGCTTGTTGCGTGACTTCCGGCAAGTCACCTAGTTTCTCTGGGCCTCAGTTTCCTCACCTTTAAAATGGGGATAAAATTCCTATCATCTCTCCCTTTTAGACTGTGAGCTCCGTATGGGACAGGGACTGTTTCTGATTTGATTAGTAGCCTGTTTCCATTCAATGATTGGTACCTCATAAGTCTTTTACATTTATTATTATGATTATGATGATGATTATTATTATTATTATTAAGTGCTCCACACACAGTAAGTGCTCAATAAATATGATTGACAAGTTTATATTCATATTGTTTCTGGATCAACACAGTTGCATGTGTGATGTCTTTGGGATAGCAAGGGTCGTAGGGGTGTGGGTAGGGTCCAGACATAGACTAAAGGTAGAAGGAGCAGCGTGGCATAGTGGATAGAAGGTCATGGGTTCTAATCCCGGCTCTGCCACTTGTCTGCTGTGTGACCTCGGGCAAGTCACTTCACTTCTCTGGGCCTCAGTTACCTCATCTGTAAAGTGGGGATTGAGACCGTAAGCCCCATGTGGCTCGATTTGCTTGTATCCACCCCAGCGCTTAGTACAGTGTTTGGCACATAGTAAGCACTATATAAATACCGTAATTATTATTAAGGATCTTGGGACGCTGTTGCAGACTGGAGCACTGAGGTCTTGGCAGGCTGGTGGGAAGGGGAAGGCCCTGATCTCTCCACACCCAGGACGCTGAGCTGGACACTGTGCCCTGCAGACAGCTGTCCTCCCCGAGGTAACTGGGCTGGGTGGCGCTGGAGACCCAGTTCCCTCCTTAAACCAATCAATAGTATTTTTTCAGCTCTTATTGTGTGCCGAGCTTGGGAGAATACAAACGATGAAGGTGGAAAACATCCAAGAGGCTAGAGGCTTAATGGACAGTGCAAGGGAGTGGGAGTCTGGAGACAGGGGTTCCAGGCTCTGCCACGTGCCTGCTGTGTGACTCAGGGCACTCACTTAACCTCTCTGGGCCTCAGTTTCCTCATCTGTCAAACGGGGATAAAATATTCTCCTTTCCCCTTAGCCTGTGAGTCCCATTTGTCTAATCTAATTATTCTGTAACTTCCCCAACATCCTGTAAACTGTAAGCTCGTTGTGGGCAGCGAATGTGTCTGTTTATTGTTGTGTTGCACTCTCCCAAGAGCTTAGTACAGTGCTCTGCACTCAGTAAGCACTCAATACAATTGAATGAATGAATTGAGCATAGTGCTTGGAACATAGAAAGTGCTTCACAAATATTATTATTAGACATAAAATAAATGAAAGCTCACAGCTTGCCCTCTCCACCCTTCCTGCAGTTGGTTTAGGGGGAGGAATGGTTGGGAGGAATTTTTTAATTCTCCCCTCTAGCACACTGAAGGGGGAGTTGAAGAGGCACAAAGACCCTGTTCAGGCGGATGGTTGCGGCTCCGCAGGCATGTGTAGGTAACCCCGACCTCAGGAGAACCGTGAGGGCTGGGAGAATTTGGGAGGGGAAAGGGAATGTGGAAATGCTATGTCTGTCCTCAGCCCAACCCTAGAAACGGTCCCCTCCCCTCCACTTGCCGTCTTGCCGAGACTTGGGGAGTTTCGGGTTCTAATCCAGGAACCAGAAAGTCCTCCCGGCTTTACCGCGTGCCCCCACAGGTGAGGGTTGAGGGGAGAGCTCTCTGTTTGCCCGGAAGCAATGTTGGTTTTGGCAAAGGTGGAGAGTCATAAGCTTGGAGGCCTGCCCTTCCCTCTGAGAGAGTGGCAGGACTGAAAGAGGCGGGGAGGTCAGGCCCAGGGTGAGGAGGCGACAGGACTTTGGCCACCCTCCACGGGAGGGTAGGAGCAGTTGGGTTGGGCTGCCTCAGCTTCTGGGTAGGGTGCTTCTGCCCCAAGGGAAGCAGGGTGGCATAGTGGATAGAGCCCAGGCCTGGGAGTCAGAAGGACCTGGGTTCTAGTCCTGGCTCCACCAATTCTCAGCTGCATGACCTTGGGCAAGTCGCTTCACTTCTCTGGGCCTCAGTTTCCTCATCCATAAAATGGGGTTCCAGTACCTGCTCCCCCCCCACCCGCTTACACCATGAGCCCCACATGGAGCGTGGAATCTTTTGAAGCTAATGGTATTATATCAGCTCCAGCACTTAGGAAATAGTAAGTGCTTAACAAATGCTATCATTATTATTGTTATCGTTGTTGTCGCTATGATCCCCTGTGGGTCCTCCCTCACACTCTCCAAGATGCGACGGAGAAGTCTAAAGTTAAAAAGTCGGTCCATCGATTATATTTATTGAGGACTTATCTTGTGCAGAGCCCTGTACTGAGCTCTTGGGAGAGGACAATCCAACAGAGTCGCTAGACACATTCTCAGCCCACAAGGGAGTGTACAGTCTAGAGGGAGGAGTTTACAGGTTTGAGAAATCAAAACTGATTTTACTCCGAGCAGGGAACAGGCACCACCTGAAGTTGGCTCTGCTCTAGTAATTAGGGGCTTTGCCGTTGACTCTTGAGTGGGAGTGAGCAGGGGATGGTGAACAGATTAAAGTAGGATTTTAGGAAAAGGGAGGGACTGAGAAAGATTGCTTAGAAAATGCTTGAAAGCCGTAGTGGGGAGGGTCCCATCCCGGCAGAATGGAAAGCTTCCATGCAAGTTGCTTGGGCTGCTCTCAAAACCTTCTTGTGGTGAAAATGTAATTTATTTCCCTTCCCATGTTTGTGTATTTCACAAGGAAATGATTTTGAAAACAAATGGAACTCATTTAACCTGGTTGAGAAGGCTCAAGTGTCCCCTCCTTTGAGGGAGGTGGAACACCCTCCCGCCCCCGGCAAGAGTCCCAGAGGAGGAGAGGGGAGAATGTTGCTTAGAAGAGAAAGTAACCAACCAATCAAATGTATTGAGCGCTTACCATGTGCAGAGCACTGTACTAAATGCTTGGGAGAGTACAGTATAATAGAGTTGGTAGACAGTCCCTGCCCACAGTGAGCTTGCAGTGGGAAGAAGAGACACATTAATGGGAATAAATGATTTATGGATATGTACATAAGCGCTGTGGGGCTGAGGGAAGGGGTGAATAAAGGGAGCAAATCCAAGTGCAACGGTGATGCAGAAGGAAGTGGGAGAAGAGGCATTGAGGGTTTAGTCAGGGAAGGCTTCCTGGAGGAGATGTGCCTTCGATAAGGCTTTGAAGGGGGGGAGAGTTATTGTCTGTTGGATATGAAGATGGGACTTGGGTGAGATAGGAGATAGAGATCGATGAGATGGAGGTACAATCACTTAGTCTGGCCTCCTGGCTTCTGGCCCAGGACCTCCAGGTCACCAAATTGACATCTGCGCTTGTGGATCAATGTGAAATCCGATTTGGATGGGCAGCTGCAGCTCTGTGACACTCGGGGCACAGCGAAGGAGTCGTTGAGGCATTTACTAAGTATAGGGCGCCCTATGACGCAGTGGGGAAGGTACTACAGGCCACCACTCTCCCCACCTTCAAAGCCGGACCAAAATAACATCTCTTCCAAGAGGACTTCCCCAATTTAAGTCCTCATTTCACCTACTCCCTCTCCCTTCTGCATCACCTGTGCACTTTATAAAATGGTATTTAAGCACTTAGTATGTGCCAGGCACTGCACTAAGCGCTGGGGTAGTGTCACACCCCAGTAAGGTATGTCAGTATGGAGATCACAGGATAATGGAGACCCTTGGGTGTCTGTGGACTGTCACAATAGCAAGTTTAGTGTGAAAACTGCAACAAAGAAAAACAGTAACCAATTAATGAAGGATTGGAGTGGGGGTGGGAGGATCACCTGGTTAGCGTGTTAACGTGGCCCTGGGGCAACTCATCCAGAAGAGAAGCAGCATGGTGTAGAGCACGGGCCTGCGAGTCAGAAAGTCATGGCCTCTAAAAATCTATGATTAGATTATGGCTCATAATCTATGTGGCTCAGTGGTTCAGCCACTTGTCTGCTGTGTGACTTTTGGCAAGTCATTTCACTTCTCTGGGCCTCAGTTACCTCATCTGTAAAATGGGGATTGAGACCGTGAGCCCCATATGAGACAGGGATGTGTCCGACCTGATTTGCTTGTATCCATCCCAGCACTTAGTACAGTGCCTGGCACATAGTAAGTGCTTAACAAATACCCCAATCATCATCATCAGATGCACCCCTTCGGCTAGATGATGAGCATAGAAAACCGCAAAACCTAAGTGCAGTTCGGGGAGAGGAAGGGGAATACTCACAAGAAAACACCAGAAAAGAACAAGCCGGAGTCCCCGTAATCCCTGCATTTTGTCACGGATTCCCCCAGATGTCCCCCAGCTATGCGGTGTCCCGTGATCAGCCCCAACACCGGTTTACGGAAGCCCGATAAACCCTTGGCAGGAGTGGGAGCGGATCATTGAGAGCCAAGAGTCTGGGTACCTTCCAATTCCTTGGCTACCCAGAAGGCGCTCCCCTCCTCCCTACCAACCCCCCCCCCCCATTTTTGAGGAACACACAAACTGCAGGAACAGAAGATTTAACTGCATGGTCAGGCTGTTGAGCTCACCCTGGGAGCTATGCCTACATGTCCCTTACAAGGATCTGAAATGGCAGCCTTTCTAAAATGGAGCCAGTCATGTCAGGGCTAACAGGTAATCAGGTTGAACACAGTCCATGACCCACACGGGGCTCACATCTTAATCCCCATTTTACAGATGAGTAAATTGAGGCACAGAGAAGTGAAGTGACTTGTCCAAGGTCACACAGCAGACAGGTGGTAGAGCCAGGATTAGAACCCAAGTCCTGACTCCCAGGCCTGTGCTCTGTCCACTAGGCAACACTGCTTACCCTTTAAGTACTTGTAAACTGCGTGAACAGGGAACATGTCTGCTAATTCTCAAGCACTCACCCCACCTTCTGCCCGAGCACTTATGGACATATCTGTAATTTATTTATATTAATGTCTGTCTCCCCCTCTAGACTGTAAGATCCTTTTTTCCATGGTATTCATTAAGGGCTTACTATGTACCAGGGACTTAAGTGCTGGCTTCTGGCCTCTTTTAAAATCTCCCAGCCATTCCTCCTGGGATCTGCTAATGATCCCAGGACCCGTGTCTGACCAGATTAGTTTGAATCTCTCCCCTTGCCCCCCACCCCCAGCACTTAGTACAGTGCTTGCCACATAGTAAGCACTTTACAAGCACAACCAATAAAAATAATAATAATTGCATTTTTTAGTTGCTTGTTGTGTGAAGTTGTGCCTTAGCCAGGGTCCCACAGCAGGCAGTGAGCCAAGATTAGAACCTGGGCCCTCTGATTCTCAGGCCCTGGGCTCTTTTCATTAGGCCAGGGTGTTCCTCTATTAATAGCAGTACTAGACAAGATTCTTCTCTCTCCCCCGCACCCCCTTCCCTAAACTGCTACTGTGTCATTGCAGCACTGCAGGCCTGAGGAGAAGGACTCTTCCTCCAGCAGCGAGATGGGGCATTGGCGAGTGTTGGGTGCAGGATTCTGGATAAACAGAAGGTTTTGGTCCTTTTGGGCAGTGAAAATGACCCCTTAGGGCTAGACTTTGATGCTCTGAAGGGCTGCCTGCTGGATCCCCTCACTGTAGGGGAAATTAATGGAGCCAAGGCTCCTGCTGGGCTTTGTCACTGGTTTGTGCCCTGAGGCCTCCCTCTGAAGAGGAAACCCATAGTAGAGTTCTGCTGGAGATTCCTAACTCTTTTTTTAATGGTACTTTAGTGCTTACTTGTGTGCCAAGCATTGTTCTAGGCACTGGAGTAGAAACAAGGTAAGCAGGCCAGATGCCCCCCCTGTCCCACGTGGGGCTCCCAGTCCAAGTAGGAGGAACAGGTATTGAATGCCCATTTTGCAGTTGAGGAAACTGAAGCACCGAGACTTACCCAGGGTCACACAAGTAGGAGGAAGAACAGGTATTGAATGCCCATTTTGCAGTTGAGGAAACTGAAGCACCAAGACTTGCCCAGAGTCACACAACAAGCAAGTAATAATAATAATAATTTGGTATTTGTTAAGCGTTTACTATGTGCCAAGCACTTTCTAAGCACTGGGTAGATACAACATAATTAGGTTGTCCCTCGTGGGGCTCACAGTCTTAATCCCCATTTTACAGATGAGGTAACTGAGGCACAGAGAAGTTGTGACTTGCCCCAAAGTCACCACAGCTGATAAGTGGCAGAGCTGGGATTAGAACCCATGACCTCTGACTCCCAAGTCCGTGCTCTTTCCACTGAGCCACGCTGCTTCTCATGGGTGATCTGGGATTAGAACCCAGGCCATCTGGCTCCCAGGCTGATGCTTTATCCACTTCGCCTGCACTGCTTCCAAGGCTCTGTCGGGGCTGGAGTTGATTGGATTATTTTGGCCCTTCTAGTTGTACGTTTTGTCTCTCTTCTCCCTCCACCCCCCCATTAGAGCAGAAAGACCTTGGGGGCAGGGAATGGGTCCTCTGTGTATTCTGCATTTTCCAAGCGCCCAGTGCAGTGCACCGCACCAAGTGGGCACTCAGTAAATGCTGCTATTGCTGTTAAATCAGCGTCCTCACCCAGGTGCCTGGCCCCTCCCGCACCCCAGCCCCAGCCAGTGGGTACTAAGGTGGAAGGTTGGGAACAGTGGTGTGCACTTCAATTTACTCCCAGAGGCTTCTGGGAGAGTTGTGGGGGTGCTGTCATGGGATGTGCTGCTGGGGCTTGGAAGGGGAGGCAGGTAATGGCTCTCTCTGTTCTGTGGGGAATGCAAAACCCCCTCCTGGGATGGGGGCACACAGGAGGGAGGCTGCGTGGGGGTGGGGTGGAGCTGGCCAGCATTCCAGGGGGGGATGGCCAGCCGGGGTTTCCTGGGGGGTGAGGGAGGGCTTGAGGCCTGAGTGAACTCAGCCCCGGCCAGCCCTGTCCCATGCCTCGGGGTGGCCCCCGGGGGGCGGGGGGGCATTCAGCCACCGACCGTGAACGAGGAGGGGGCAGCTGGGTGGTCAGTGCTGACCTTGGCCCAGTCCCCGGCAGCAGGTCCCCATCGCTGATGCCCACCCCGGCCCCTAGCCTCCCGTCACACTCTGCCCCGGGACCCTTCCTGGGCCCTGTTGCGTTTGGTTTGGCTCGTGGTCAGGGGCTGACTGGGCAGGCAATCTGACTGAGGGCAGGAGACTGACCTCCCCGGGGGCCCCAGGGGACTGGTGGGCTTCAGGGTGGGACTTTTAGGTCGGGGACCAGCCGACCACCGGGGGAGAGCCGCACGCGGCACCAAACAGCCCAATCAATCGATTGTATTTATTGAGCGCTTATGTGTAGAGCACTGTACTGAGCGCTTGGGAGAGTACAGTACAACAGTGAACAGACACATTCCCTGCCCAAAACGAGCTTACAGTCCTGGGGAATGCAATGGGTAATAAAGGATGCAGTCTGTTGTACTCTCCCAAGAGCTTAGTACTGTGCTCTGCACACAGTGGATTGTTAGGTCCGTGAGAGCAGAGATCCTACCTACCAACTCTATGGGACTCTCCTAACTGTACGCATGTGCGTGCACACACAGATTCTCTCTCTGTCTCTCTCAGAGGATATCAGACTTTTCCCCGGTCCTGTGACTCTTTTGATTTGTCAAAGGGAAATCACACTGCCTGAGGAGGAAAGAGAGGGAAACTTTGGGGTGGGAACTGGTCAGTCAGTCAGAAGTATGTATTGAGCACTTTACTGTATTTGGCACACTGAACTAAGCACTAGGGAGAATTACAGTGCAATAGAATGGGGAGATATGATCCCTGCCCTTAAGGAGCTTACAATCTAGAGGGGGGAGATGTTACTGGTAGGGAAAGTAACCTAGTCTGATGATTTGTACATAAGTGCTGTTTGGGGGTGGGGAGTTGGGACTGAATAACCAAATGCTTAGGGTGAGTACTCAAGTTCTTGGGTAACTCATAAGTGTTGAAGTGGCAATAGAGAGGCAAATACGGTGTTATCTATATTTTATTTTAATGCCTGTTTCCTCAGCTAGATTGTATGCTCCTCGTGGGTAGGGATCGAGTCTACCAATTCTGTTGTACTCTCCGAAGAACCCAACAAGCACTCAATAAATAGCATTGATTGATTGACTGGAAGATGAGCAATTAGGATGGGCCCCCTGGAGGAGATGGGATTTCAGGAAGGATTTTGAAGATGGAGGAGAGCAGTAATCTGTCACTTGTGAAAGGGGAAGGAAATCCAGGCCCAAGGAAGGACGTGAACAAGGAAGGAGAGAAACAAGAGCGAGGCACAGAGAGCAGGTTTGTGTGAGAGGAGCAAACCATGTGGGCTGGGGTTGTAGTGGAGAGGAGCCAGGTCAGGTCAGAGGGGGAGAGCTGATTGCCTGAAAACTGATGGTCTGGAGTCTGCTTGATGCGGAGAGCTATGGGCCACCACTGGAAGTTTTTGAGGAGTGGGAGATGTGGGGTAGAACAATGTCCAGAGCGTCTATCTGCCGAGCATCCTCCCTTCCCCTTCCTCCTCTCGCTGAGCCCTGGCTTGCCTCACATCATCTACTCTCTGACTTGTCCCTTCTAGTGTCTGGCCTCACCTTCTGCTAACACAGAAATTTAAAATGGAATCCCCTAGGCCCCAGCCATTAGCTTCTCTCCACTCCTGAGATCCTGACATTAGCTTCTCTCGTCTTCCACCTGGACTTTAGTTTCTTTCTATCAGCTCTTGGTTTCTCTCCCCAGGCCATTAGCATCTTTCCCACATATGGAGCCCCAGCCATTGACTTCTTTCCATGCCAAACATTGGCCCCTTCATTATGCCTCGGTTTTCCCATTGTTGATCCCATTTCCCCTGGGGCTCGTTGTTTGCCTCTTGATAAAAGGCTTGCTATTTTTTCACATTCAATAGATTATGCCCATTAACTACTTTTGGAGGAAATTTAAGCTATTTTATTGGATTTCTCTTTTTGTCTAAAAGTTAGGCTAACTGCTCAACAGTTCCTGCAGAAGAGAGGGGTATAGCCAGCCCCTCAGCAGAGCAGTTGAAAAACAAAACAGCCAAATTCTCCAGACGTTTTTGCGGTCTCTGAAGACCTCTGGAAACTCATTCAGCTTGTTCTACTAGGGTTTCCGCTTTGTCCTTCAGAGAAAGGGGTTCAGGGCAGTGATCCAGCTGTCCTCTCTTTCTGGGGTTTGCTACCCCAGGGGAGCAGTGTGGCCTAGTGGGAAAGAGCATAGGTTTGGGAGTTAGGGGATCTGGGTTCTCATCCTAGCCCCATGGCTGCCTACTGTATGCCCTTGGACAAGTCATTTAACTTCTGGGCTTCGGGTCCTTCATCTGAAAATGGGAATTAAATACCTGTTATCCTACCCCTTAGACTGTAATCCCTGTATAGGACAGAGACTCTCCCCAATCTGATTATATCTACCCAGAGTTTAGCACAGTGCTGAACCCACAGCCCAGGACAGTCAGAATTCCCGATTTCCATCTTCAGAGGTGAGAAGGTCCCTGGGCAGGGCTGGGCACTGCCCAGGGGCCTGTTGACTCTTTCAGTTGGAATGGCCCCTCAAGGGGCCCTCGAGCTCCCTCGAAGAATGACTCACCTATTCCTTCCTCCTTTCTCTAGCCCAGAGGGCCGTCTTTTCAGGTTGGGGTTGGAAGCTACTAGTGGCTGAGCAATTTGGTTCATGCAGTCCAGGAGGGCCCGAACCCAGTGGTGGGGCAAAGGAGGGAAGAAAGGAGGGTAGCGATCTCAGCCACATGCTCTCCTTTCCTTTTCAGGATCTTTGCTCCTGCTCGGACCCAGTTTTGAGTGTGTGAAAAGTCAGAGTTCACATGGCACTGCTAGCCCTCCCACCTCTCAGCAGGGGCCTTTTGGCCCAATCCAGATCCGACCCATTCTGGAATTGCTTCTCATCAGAGGAAAACAATCAGTCAGTCCTATTGAGTGAGGCCCCTACCAGTGTGCAGATCAGTGTCCTAAGCATTTGGGAGAGTCCAGAGGAAGTAAGGTACATGATCCTGGACCTCAAAAAGTTTACAATCTTACAAGAGGAGGTGGACACTAAAATAAATTCAGGTAGGGGGAAGCGACCGAGTGTAAAATGAGGTGATGCAAAAGTGCTGAAGTGGCAGTAGGGGGCCTGGAGGAGTTGTGATATTAGCCAGTCTATTGGTTGGCTTGGCCTTGCCTTGATTTCCCTCAGAAGCATCTTCTCTAGAATCTCCATCTCCCCACAGGGTGCCTTGGCCACTGAGTCCATGTTTACTCAACATAAAAGGACATAGTTTTTCCATTTGTTGAGCCAGAGGCCAGGTAGACTCATGTTGGGAAGGAAAGAAAATGGCCAGGGAAGGAAAGAAAATAGCCACGTAAGGGTAGATCTTTGAATGAGAGAGGGGCTTCCAGAGGTCATCTGTTCCATCCCCCTGCCTCTGAGCAGATTGGTGAGTCACTCTTCTCTGGCTGAAAAGTACTTGAGGATTAGCAGAGATGTGGGAGAATTCCCCACTCAGCATTTAGGAGCATTTGATTGCGCTTTTTTGTGACTGCATAGTAAATAGAGTGGTGTATTACTTTCGTAGAGTTTGGGGTTGGAAGCCAGGAGACCTGTGTTTTGGTCCCAGTTGGCCACTGTTTGATTTTTGGATAAAGTGATCTGAGCCTTTCAGTGCCTCCGGTTTCCTCCCCTGTAAAATGGGAATAATAATACCTATGTCTTTCTATCTCACAAGAAGTGAGGATAAAATAAAAAACCCAGCAGGAAAACTCAAGTTCTGGGGTCCTCTGACAAGAAGATAAGGACTTTGGGGGGCAGGGGGGGGAGAGGAGGAAAGGAGAAGTGCTTCTCTTCCTACACATCCAGTGTGGAAAAAAAAAATTCAAATGAGAAACAGCATGCACCCGGCAAGCAAGGCTTTTTAAAAATAGAATGTTAAAAGTTCTCCATCAGGCAACATCTGGTCTTTAAGGAAGAGATTGTATGTGAGGGGGTGGAGAGGTAGGGGTGGCAGTCCTGCCCTCCACAGTACAGGGCTATGGGTTTGAAGGACAAAGGAAATGGAAAGTGTGTGTGTTTAGCTCAGAAGTGCAGCCCTTGGGCCTGTGATGGTGTGCACCCCAGGCTCTGCTGGGCAGAGTACAATACATCAATAAAGAGTGACAATCCCTGCCAGCCCACAAGCTCACGTCTGTTGAAGGGGAGACAGATATCAATACAAATAAGCAGATAAGGATATAAATAAATACAATTAATGATATTTTGTAAGTGCCGGGGTTCGGGAGGCAAGGGAGCAAGTAAGGCCAAGCAGAGGATAAGGAAAGGTGGGGCTTAGTCTGGAAGACGGAAGACCTCCTTGGAGCAGGTGCTGTCTTCAGTAAGACTTTGAAGTGGGGAAGAGTAATTGGTGGATTTGAAGGAGGGAAGGCGTTTCAGGACAGAGGTAGGACATGGGCCAGGGGTCCTTGGTGAGACAGGTGAGATTGAGGCACAGTGAGAAGTTCAGCACCAGAGGAGCGACGTGTGCGGGGATGGGTTGTAGAAGGAGAGAAGCAAGGGGCAAAATGATGGAGTGCTTTAAAGCCAATGGTGGCTAATGAGTAGAAGGCAATCTGCTACATGTCAAAACTCACCTGTGCTGAGCAGCAGCAGTATGGAGGAGAGTTGAGGGCAGAGACTCAAGTTTACTGCACAGAAGAAGCGCAATGGGAAACCATTTTTTTTTCAAGAAAACTCTCTGTATAGACTACCAGAAAGATTGCAGATGGAGTTGGGAGCTCTGGGAGAGATGTGTCTGTGGAGTCGCTATGGGTCAGAAATGACTCGACCAGCATAAGACAAGGGGAATCAATAATTAAAAATAGCTGTGGTACTGTTGAGCCCTTATGTGCCAAGATGGGGTAAGTATAGGATAATCAGGTCACTCACAGTCCTTGGCCCACACAGGGCTCACAGACTAAAGAGGGAAGGACTTAAAAGTTATACACGTAACAACCGAGCGGGGGAGGGGAAGGGTGGATGCCTAAGGACTTCTGTCCTTCTCCACTCAATCAAAACTGCCTCTCAAAGGTCACCATTGACCTCCTTCTAGCTAAATCCAATGGCTCTACTCTATCCTAATCCTTCCCGAGCCTCTCAGCTGCCTGTGACACTATCAACCCGTCCCCTTCTCTTCAACACTTTATCTAACCTTCGGCTTCGCCCGGGCAGTCCTCTCCTGGTTCTCCTCTATATCTCTCTGGCCAATCACTTCTCGGTCTCCCTTTGTGGGCTCCTCCTCCCACTCTCATCCACTAACTGTAGGGGTCCTCAAGGGTCAGTTCTTTGGCCCCTTCTTATGCTCCATCATATACTCACTCCCTTGGTGAACTCATTCGCTCCCCACGGCTTCAACTAACATCTCTACGCAGACGACACCCAAATCTACATCTCCTCCCCTGTTCTCTCCCCCTCCCTCCATGGCTTCAACTATCATCTCTACGCAGATGACACCCAAATCTACATCTCCTCCCCTGTTCTCTCCCCCTCCCTCCCGGCTCGTATCTCCTCCTGCCTTCAGGACATCTCCACCTGGATGTCTGCCCACCACCTAAAACTCAACATGTCCAAGACTGAGCTCCTTATCTTCCCTTTCAAACCCTGTCCTCTCCTGACTTCCCTGTCACTGGAAGGTCACCATCCTTCCCGTTTCACAGACCCGCAACCTTGGTGTCATCCTTGACTCCGCTCTCTCATTCAGCCCACACATCCAATCCGTCAACAACACCTGCCAGTCTCACCTTCACAATATCGCCAAGATCCACCCTTTCCTCGCCATCCAAACAGCTATCGTACTAGTACAAGCTCTCATAATATCCCAACTGGATTATTGCATCAGCCTCCTCTCTGATCTCCCATCCTCCTGTCTCTCCCCACTCCAGTCTATTCTTCATTCCGGCTGCCCAGATCATCTTTCTACAGAAACGCTCAGGGCATGTCACTCCGCTCCTCACAAACCTCCAGTGGTTGCCTATCAAACTTCGCACGAAACAAAAACTCCTCACTCTTGGCTTCCAAAACTCTCCATCATCTTGCCCCCTCCTACCTCACCTCCCTTCTCTCCTTCTACAGCTCACCTCATACACTCCGCTCCTCTGCCACTAGCCTCCTCATGGTCCCTCATTCACGTCGGTCCTGCCATCGACCCCTGGCCCACTGCCTACCACTGACCTGGAATGCCCTCCCTCTTCACATCCGCCAATCTAACTCTCTTTTCCTCTTCAAAGCCCCTACTGAGAGCTCACCTCCTCCGGGAGGCCTTCCGCAGACTGAGCCCTCCCTTCCCTCTGCTCCTCCTCCCCTCCCCATTCCCCCCTACTCCCTCCCTCTGCTCTTCCCCCTTCCCCTCCCCACAGCACTGTGGATATTTGTATATATTATTACTCTATTTTGTTAATGATGTGTATATATATATTATATATATATATGATTCTATTTATCTTGATGATATTGGATGCCAGACTACTTTGTTTTGTTTTGTTGTCTGTCTCCCCCGTTTAAGAGTGTGAGCCCATTTTTGGGCAGGGATTGTCTCTATCTGTTGCCAAATTGTACATTCCAAGCGCTTAGTACAGTGCTAAGCACATAGTAAGCCCTCAATAAATATGATTGAATGAATGAATAAGGGCAAATCCTAATGATGACTATCTGTTATGGATTTACCACTTCCTTTATTTCTCTACTTTTGCTTCCCACCTTTTGTTGATTTTATCCAGAAGATAGTTGGGGCAGGCCAGGAGTACAGAACTCAAACTCTTTTGATTTCTGTGAACAATTCAGATGAACAATTCTGTGAACAATTTGGGCTGGTTGTGGAAAAAGGCTGAAGCTAGTGGCTATGTGATAAGTTTGGAATGCAGCCATTCATGTTGTCTTTGCCCCAGATGGGCCAGGGAAGGGCCATATTTTAATGTTGGTCCAGGGTGGCTCCCAGTTTGCTTTCCGTGCACTGAGCCCTGATCTAGAATTGTTTTTGTAGTCTGGTGTTTCCTCTGTTACCTTTCAGACAATGTGGTGAAATGGGGCTCTTCTTGAACGTGGCTTTGTAGGTAGAAGTGCAGCTGTGTGGGGTGTTAGCAGGGCCAGAAAGAGAGAGAGGCAGCCAGCCAGCCGACAGCCGAGTGTAGGGAGCAGATAAGGAGGTTTGTTTCTGATCGTCAAATTACATGATTGAAAATGTTCATCCTGAGGACAAAGTAGACTTTCTCCAAAGGGACTCCAGTTTATGCCTTGAGGGGAGGAGGCAGGGATGGGTTCCATTTCAGGATCTCCAATGAGAGTCTTATGCTCTTTGCAGAAGCCAAAAGCAGGACCCTAAAGGTTAAAGGTCAGAGTTGAAAAATAAAGGCTCAGGATCTCCAGGGCCTTGTCACCACATCTGTCAGTCAGTCATATTCACTGAGTGCTAACCCTGTGCAGAACAGTAGACTAAGCACTTGGGAGAGTCCAGTGGAGTTAGAAGAGCCCTTGCCCTCAAGAAGCTCACAGTCTACTGTGTGCAGAGCACTCTACTGAACTCTTGGGAGGGTCCACTAGAGTTGAGTAGAGTTGAGGGCCCCTGCCCTAAAGAAGCATGCAGTCTAGTGAGGAAGACAAACCCTCAAATTACAGGAAGAGGAAGGAACCTAGTATAAATCAATCATTCAATGATATGTATTGAGCTTTAACTGTGTGCAGAGCACTGTGCTAATCTCTTGGAAGAGTACAAGAAAATAAACTGGACATAAGTGCTCCTAGAGGGGGCCGGGGGAGTGTTCAGGGACATAGTCGTGGAAGACTCAGGTGTAGATGTGACCCAGCAGGGGTGATGGTAGGAGAGGTTGGGGAGAAGTGTTAGAAACTCGATTCGATCTGCCTGCAACAAGAAACAGGAAGAACACAAGCAAGGCTTTATACTGGATCTATCCAAAGGTATATACCACCTGTACTTTGACTGGCAGGGGCTTCAGAGCCTTGGCAGCTGCCCTCTTCAGCAGGCAGAGGTGGAGTCGGGGTAGTTGTGCTAGTATTTATTAAGCACTCACTATATCCATAGCACTGCACTAAGCGCTGGGAGAACATATACAGGTGGGAATTAGACACGGGCAGTCACCTAGATAAAGTTGTACTCCCCCAAACAGTCCCACCCAGCCGCTCCCCCATCCCAGTCCTAACCTTTTCTGAACCAGTTGTCTTTGGTAGAGGCCTTTTTAAACAATCTCATTCTCATTTCCTCAGGGGTCTCCCCCAATAATAATAATAATTTTGGTATTTGTTAAGCGCTTACTGTGTGCCAAGCACTGTTCTAAGCGCTGGGTAGATACAAGGTCATCCCACGTGGGGCTCACAGTCTTAATCCTCATTTTACAGATGAGGTAACTGAGGCACAGAGAAGTCAAGTGACTTGCCCAAAGTCACACAGCTAAGTGGCAGAGCTGGGATTAGAACCCACGACCTCTGACTCCCAAGCCCGTGCTCTTTCCACTGAGCCACGCTGCTTCTCAAAATAACCCTTTTGCACTTAAGCACTTGCCGATGACCTCTCTGTGGCATTTATGTCCAGGTTTTTATACTCTGTTGCTTCCATCTACCTGTAATTTATTTTGGTGTTTGTCTCCGCTGCTAGTGAGGGCAGGGATCACATCTGCAAGGAGAAGAGCAGTAATAGCGATATTCCATTGATTTGAGTGGCACTTTTTGCGTGCAGAAAACTGTATGTGCTTGGGAGAGTACAACATAGTAATAAACGGACACATTCCCTGGTCACAATGAGCTTACAGTCTAGTATTAGTAGCCGTACCAGTAGCCACAGTAGTACTAGTAGTAGAAGCAGCTACCTTACTGCTACAGGCTCTTGTTATATCCTGGCTAGACTACTGTGTCAGCCTTCTCTCTGATCTCCCTTCCTCCTCTCTCGCCCCGCTCCGGTCTATTCTTCACTCCGCTGCCCGGCTCATCTTCCTGCAGAAACGATCTGGGCATGTCACTCCCCTTCTTAAACACCTCCAGTGGTTGCCTATCAACCCTCCGCTCCAAACAAAAAACTCCTCTACTTCAAGGCTCGCTCTACATCAAGGCTCTTTCAAGGCCCCTTCCTACCTCTCCTCTCTTCTCTCTTTCTACCCACCCCGCATGCTCCGCTCCTCTGCCATCCACCTCCTCACCGTCCTCGGTCTCGCCTATCCCACCGTCGACCCCTGGGCCGCGTCCTCCCGCAGTCCTGGATTGCCCTCCTCCTCACCTCCGCCAAACTTAATTCTCTTCCCCTCTTCAAAACCCTACTTAAAACTCACCTCCTCCAAGAGGCCTTCCCAGACTGAGCTCCCCTTCTCCCTCTACTCCCTCTACCGCCCCCCTTCACCTCTCCGCAGCTTAACCCTCTTTTTCCCCCATTTCCCTCTGCTCCTCCCCCTCTACCTTCCCATCCCCTCAGCACCGTACTCGTCTGCTCAACTGTATATATTTTCATTACCCTATTTATTTTGTTAATGAAATGTACATCGCCTCGATTCTATTTAGTTGCCTTTTTTTTACGAGATGTTCTTCCCCTTGACTCTATTTATTGCCATTGTTCTTGTCTGTCCCTCTCCCCGATTAGACCGTAAGCCCGTCAAACGGCAGGGACCGTCTCTATCTGTTGCCGACTTGTTCATTCCAAGCGCTTAGTACAGTGCTCTGCACATAGTAAGTGCTCAATAAATACTATTGAATGAATGAATGAAAAGCACTGCAATAGTAGAAATAAGAGCAGGAATAGCATTTACTGAGCTTCCACTTGGTGTGATGTGCTGTTCTAGGTTTTGGGGAAGTGCAGGATAAAGAATTGATGTGTAACAAATCAACAGTATTTATTAAGAGCTTACTCTGTGCAGAGTACTGTACTACTACTAATGATGGTATTTGTTAAGTGCTTACTATGTGCCAAGCACTGTTCCAAGTGCTGGGGTAGGTGCAAGGTCATCAGGTTGACCCATGTGGGGCTCACAGTCTTAATCCCCATTTTACAGATGAGGTAACTGAATCCCAGAGAAGTTAAGTGACTTGCCCAAAGTCACACAGCTGACAAGTGGCGGACCCAGGATTAGAACCCATGACCTCTGACTCCAAGTCCTTGCACTTTCCACCAAGTGCCTTAGGAGCCCTTTTCCTGTGTGTCCCTACCTCCCGGGCTCTCCCTTTCCCCCTCTTCCCCCCTCCCTCCTTTTCCCTCTCCCCCTAGTTCTGGGCCAAACCAGGCTGCCAGAAACAAGGACAAGGTTTCTGGCAGCAGGGAGTCAGACTAGGGAGGTGGATCATATCCATTTCTAGAGGACTACCTTTCCAGAAGCCTGGGAGAATGAAGTTGGGGTGAGGAGGGTGTCCTGCCTCCGGACATGACAACATTTATTCTCTGTGGCCACCCATTCCGACCGGATGGTAACTTCCTTCCAGCCTCCATGTCCCCTGAGCTCCGCTGCCCGGAGCCCTGTTCAGTGATCCCCAGGAAGCAGGATGGCTTGTCTGGGCTCCTCGTTGAGGTTCTGGGAAACCCTCAGTTATTTTGGCTCTGCCATGGATTTGGCAAAAACTCCCTTCACTTCAAGGCAGAGGTCTAATTTTACACCTCTCCTCCCTCAGGCAGTTTAGCTTTGAAGGCATTGTTTTCAGGTGACTTTAAGCCACTCCATCAACTCTGGTGGCCTGTGCTCCTCTCCCACTACAGCTTAGCTGCTAGCTCCTCTATCCTCAGTCAATCTCTCATGGTATTTATTAAGTGCTTACTATGTGCAGAGCACTGGGGTAGGCGCTTAGGAGAGTACAATGTCGGGTTGGTAGACACAATCCCTGCCCTCAAGGAAGATACAGTTTGGCAAGTCATTCAATAAACAAGTAATTATTTAAAAAGATGGCATTTATTAAGGACAGCCTTGTGCCCAGTTAGTCAAGCGCAAGGGCAGATGCAAGATAATAAGGTCTTCTGGCCCTGCCTTCCTGGCAGTCTCCCTAGCTTTAATAATCATAATTTTGATATTTAACACTGTACTATACATCAGACGCTGTTTAAGCTCTGGGATAGAGATGAGATAATCAGGTCGGACACGGTCCCTGTCCCACAGGGGGCTGTCAGGGTAAACTGGAGGCAGAAGAGATGTTAAGCCCCATTTTACAGATAAGGAAACTGTGGCCCAGATAAGGGAAGTGATATACCCAAGGTCATACAGAAGCTAAGGGGTAGAGCCAGGATTAATAATAACAATAATAATAATAATAATGATATTTATTAAGCACTTACTATGTGCAAAGCAAAACCCAGGTCCTCTGACTCCCAGACCTGAATGCTTTTCCATTAGGCCATGCTGCTTCTTTATAAACTTGCCCATCAGTCAAGCCAGCCAGAAGCGAGGGTATTTATTGAACACTTGATGGTGTGCAGATGAGCCAGTACCCTTCCTTCACTGTCTAAGGATTTAGCATGTTTATTCCTGGGTGCACCTTTCATGTCTTCTTCCCCAGAGGTGTAGAGACCAGCCTTGGGCTCCCCTCTCCCCCTCCTCCCGGCTCTGGCTCCGGCCCAGCGTCTAGATTGATTGAGATTCAGCATCCTGCCTCTCGAAGAGTTCCCTCCACAACAGGCCCTCCCATCCAGGCTCTTCGGCCTCTCCTCAGGCGCTGGGCCTCCTGAGTGAGAAGCTGGAGGGCAGGCCCTGCAGGAAGTAAGCCCGGAAACCGGCTCTGCTTCCTGTTTTCCTCAGTGCTGAGGTGACAGTACGGTTGGCCAGAGGTGACTGTGCTGGTCCGGGGCAGCTGGAGGCCAGAGAGGCTGCGGGGAACCCAGCCTTCTGGTCTGCTCTGAACCCTAGTGGCACCATTATTATTATTATTACCATGGGGCACAGTTGATAGTGAGCAGAGGCGGGAAGAAGGGAGTCTGCCCCTTCCCACCATCTTTGGCCAATCTAGGTGGTGAGAAATAGCATGGCCTATTGGAAAGAGCCCGGGCCTGGATGTTGAATGACCTGGGTTCTAATCCCAGCTCCTCTATTTGTCTCATGGGTAGCTTGGGTGCGTCACTTAATATCTCTAGGCCTCAGTCTCCTCATCTGTAAAATGGGAATTTGATAGCCTTTCTCCTTCCCTCTTAGATTGTAAAAAGACCTGCATTTACCCCAGGTCTTTTTTTTTTTAATGGCATATGTTAAGTGCTTACTATGTGGCAAGCAGTGTACTAAGCACTGGGGTAGACACAAGCTCATCAAGTTGGACACAGTCCTTGTTCTGCATAGGGCTCACAGTCTTAATCTCCAATTTACAGATGAGAGAGCTGAGGCACAGAGAAGTGAAGTAACTTGCTGAGGTCACAAGTGGCAGACCCGGGATTAGAACCCAGGTTTTCTCTCCCAGTCTCAGTCTCTTTCCACTAGGCTACACTGCTTCTTGGTTATTGATTTCCTTATCCCCTTGTCTTTGTTCTATGTACTCTACTGCTCTTTTAACTACTGTACAAACCACAGTTTTCATCTTCTAGATTTCTCTAGTAGACCTCAAGCCCCTCCGATCAGTAGTACTTAATGAGCACCATCCGTGTGCAGAGCACTGTACTGTGCACCAGGAGAGTAGTTAGAAGAACACTGTACTGAGAATTTGGGAGAGTACAGTAGAGTTAGAACATATAATCCCTGCCCTCAAGGAGTTTACATTATAGCAGCAGAAAGGGACCATGTACTTACATGCTCAGGCAGGAATAGCTAACATTTACTGTATTTCCCGAGACCCTATTAGTATTTATAATAATAACGTTGGTATTTGTTAAGCGCTTACTATGTGCCGAGCACTGTTCTAAGCACTGGGGTAGACACAGGGGAATCAGGTTGTCCCACGTGGGGCTCACAGTCTTAATCCCCATTTTACAGATGAGGTAACTGAGGCACCGAGAAGTTAAGTGACTTGCCCAAAGTCACACAGCTGACAAGTGGCCGGCCGGGATTCAAACCCATGACCTCTGACTCCAAAGCCCATGCTCTTTCCACTGAGCCACGCTGCTTCTCATGGTATTATTATTATTTATTAGTAGTAGTAGTATTAAGCACTTACTGTGTGCCAGGCACTGTACTTAAGCAGTGGGATAGATGCAAGGTTGGACACAGTCCTTGATTGTCATGGGACTCCCAGTCTTAACCCCTTTTTACAGGTCTGGTAACTGAGGCACAGAGAAGTGAAGTGCTTTCCTCAGGGTCATGCAGACTCCGCAGACATGGCGGAGTGGGGATTAGAAACCAGGTTCTCTGACTCCCAGACCCGAGCTCCTTCCACTAGGCCACCTTGGTTCCATAGATCAATGAAGTTCCCAGAATAGGCACCAAGTAAGTGCTGTTGATGACAATGAATCCCAAGGGACCAGTCAATAGCGATGGTAAAGGAGTACTGTGCCACTGGGCGTCAGTTGGGTGGCTCAGTGGCAAGAGCCCGGGCTTTGGAGTCAGAGGTCATGGGTTCGAATCCCGGCTCGGCCACTTGTCAGCTGTGTGACTGTGGGCAAGTCACTTAACTTCTCTGGGCCTTAGTTCCCATCTGTAAAATGGGGATGAAGACTGTGAGCCCCACGTGGGACAACCTGATTCCCCTGTGTCTACCCCAGCGCTTAGAACAGTGCTCGGCACATAGTAAGCGCTTAACAAATACCAACATTATTATTATTATGTTGGGATTGTTCCCTGGGAAATAGGTTGGAATGGGACTTGTGGCCCTGCCCTAGCATTCTCTCCAGGGACAAGTGGCCTCTGAGCCAGCTTTGGAAAGTCCAGTTGTGCATGGCCCTGACTCTATGCCTTTATCACTTCATAAAAATGCTCTGCTCCCTTCAACTGGTTTGTCCACGGACAGGGTAACGAGGGGGTGGAGGAGGGGAGGGGTGGTTGTTTCTCTGCTGGGAATGATCATATAATTTGATTTGCTCTTGGAACTGTGGAGAAGTCTCCCTGGAGAATTTGAAGAAAGGAGTACCACCCCCAGCACCTTTCTAATAATAATAACAATAATAATAATGGTATGTGTTTTCCAAGCTGTCCTAGATTCAAGTTAATCAGGCCAGGCACCGTCCCTGTGCCTCCTGAGGTTCACAGCCTAAGGGGGAGAGGGACTTGATAATTAATTTTCAGTTTACAGATGAGGAAACTGAGGCCAAGAGAAGTGAAGTAACTTGCTCGAGGTCACACAGCAGGCAAGTGACACATCTGGGATTAGAACCCAGGTTGTCTGACTTCCAACCCTGTGCTCTAGCCCCAGGCCATGCTGTTCCCCTACTAATCTCTGAGCCCTGCTCCAAGGTCAGGACATCTAGCTTTTCTCAGTAGCGGGACACATGAGAAGCAGCATGGCTCAGTGGAAAGAGCACGGGCTTTGGAGTCAGAGGTCATGGGTTCAAATCCCGGCTCTGCCACTTGTCAGCTGTGTGACTGTGGGCAAGTCACTTCACTTCTCTGTGCCTCAGTTACCTCATCTGTAAAATGGGGATTAAGACTGTGAGCCCCACGTGGGACAACCTGATTCCCCTGTGTCTACCCCAGCGCTTAGAACAGTGCTCTGCACATAGTAAGCGCTTAACAAATACCAACATTATTACATGACCAGAAATCCATATGTGTGTGCAGGCCGCATGGATTTTTTTTTGGTAATGGTAGTGAAGTCCAGCCTGTTAGCACTTCAAAAATATGGATTTTTGAGCACTAATACAAAGTTTAAAAAACAGTTTAATCATCTTTATTGGTAAAAAGTGGACCATTCCAAGAGGAGTGCTAGCCATTGATCAATTTTGATCAAGTCGATGAGAATTCTCAAGCGCTGCAGGGGGCTTCCATTCAGAGCCCGGCTCAGTCCTGACGAGGCTCTCCTGGCCTAGAAGTTCATCGATCCAGAGCATTGATTGAGGGCTGACTCTGTGCACTATACTGAGCGCTTGGGAAAGTCCAATCGAATTGGCCGACATGGCCCCCATCCTCAAGGAGCTGACCGTCTGGTGGGAGAGCCGTCTGGTGGGAGAGCCAGGCACTAAAATACATTTCAGGTAAGGGGAAGCAACAGAGTATAAAGATCTGGACAGAAGTGCAAAAAATAATAATGGTACTTGTTAAGCATTTACTATGTGCCAAGCACTGTTCTAAGAGCAGAGTTAGATACAAATTAATCAGGTCAGATACAGTCCCTGTCCCACATGAGGCTCACCCTCTTAATCCCCATTTTGCAGATAAGGTAACTGAGGCCCAGAGAAGTTGTGACTTGTCCAAGGTCACATAGCAGACATGTGGTGAAGCCAGGATTAGAACCCTGGTCCTTCTGACTCCTAGGCCCGTGCTGTAGCCACTAAGCCACATTGCCTTTTCTGGAGTGGAGTGGGAGGGCTAGTACAGTGCTTAGGTGATATGGAAGTACTGAAGTGACAGTAGTTGGGAGGGAGAAGGAAGTAGGGTGAGAAGCTGAGAGATGATTTGGGGAAGGCCTCATGGGCTTTCAGAAGCACCTTGAATATGAGGAGAGCGGCAATATGTGAATGTGAACTGGGAGGGAGTTCCAGGCTAGAGGGAGGCCCTGAGCAAAAGGTCGGTGATGAGAGATGAGAATGAGGCCCAGTAAGTAGGTTGGCTTGGGAGGAGCTAAGTGTGTGAGCTGGGGTGGAGTGGAAGAGGAGCAAGGATAATCGGGTGGGAGAGAGTTGATGGAATGCCTTAAGGCTGGTGGTGAGGGGTTTCTGCTTGATGGGGAGAGGGATGGGCAACCAATGGAGGTTTTGGAGAAGTGCCAGAAATATCTTCTTATGTGTCTCCTAATTAGGTAAAAACAAAAAGAAAAGCTTTCGCTAAAAATCTCAGGTGGGCTGGACTCTGCCGTCATGTGGGTCTTATACCCCAGTCTTGGGACATGCTCCGATACGTGGCTTAAGAGGTTCTTTCTGTCCCCAAGTTGATGAGGCAGGGGGCAGAGCAGCTTGCCACTATCTACTGTAGCCAGCCACTGCAGGCCCAAGGAAGAGACCCGTAAACTCGGCCCAGTCTAGGAAGGTTGGGGGAGTCCAGGTTTTCAGAACAGCCCCTGATTTGGGTGCATTTCAATGCCATTACTGATTTAAGTAGCTGATGCTCCTGACCTCCAAGGGCTTTCAGATCAATGGGAATGGCAGGGCCTGTCCAAACACACAAGTAAGCAGAAATAAAGAACAGTGATCAAAACCACAAAATAGATGTTGAGTTTAGCTGGAAAGGGGCCCATGGGACTTACACAGAGAACTGCCACTTTTCCGCTACATGATTTGGGGAAAAATCATTTCACTTTCCTATGCCTCAGTTTCCTCATCTGTAAAATGAGGATTAAGCCTGTGAACCTCAGGTGGCACAGGACTGTTACCTACCCGATTACCACAGTGCTTAGTACAGTGACTAGTTCAATGCCTGGCACATAATAAGTGTTGAACATGTACAAAAAAACCCCACTAATTGCTGGGGATTCAGTGCTCAGAGTTGGATGGGTTAGGCAGGGAAGGCTATCTGGAAGAGGCAGGTTTTTAGTAGTGTTTTGGAGGAGAGAGGAGTTTCACCAAAACCAAGATATAAAGCGGAGACTTGGGGAAATTGGATCTTAATTCAATTAGTTATGTAAATACTTCTTGTAACATTTCCTTCTCCACTTGGTTTCTGATTTCTAACACCCCATCTCAATGTTCCTTAAGTCTTCTTGGACTTGGGGATCTTTTTGTTCACAGAAACTTGAATCAGTAGATACTTCTGCCACCCAGTTAAATAAGGAACAAGTCACAGTTTTTCCCCAAAAGGCATTGCTCTTGATAATAATGTTGGTATTTGTTAAGCGTTTACTATGTGCCGAGCACTGTTCTAAGCGCTGGGGTAGACATAGGGGAATCAGGTTGTCCCACGTGGGGCTCACAGCCTTAATCCCCATTTTACAGATGAGGGAACTGAGGCACAGAGAAGTTAAGTGACTTGCCCACAGTCACACAGCTGACAAGTGGCAGAGCTGGGATTCGAACTCATGAGCCCTGACTCCAAAGCCCGTGCTCTTTCCACTGAGCCACGCTGATGGATTTTTATATTGGGAAGAAGGATCAGGGGAGTTTGGGGAAAGAAAAGAATCAGGTGGAAAGCACATGTGTCCATTGAAAATTGGCCTCATTGTGTTTCCAGCGATGCCCTCTGGGACATTATCTCCTGGCCATAAAAAAGACACTTTTCCTAGATCTGTCTCTAGCTGGTCCACTCCATTGCCATCCACCCAGTTTGCTGGCTTTACAGTGTGAGCCCCCGATTAGACTGTGAGCCCGTCATTGGGCAGGGATTGTCTCTATCTGTTGCCAAATTGTACATTCCAAGCGCTTAGTACAGTGCTCTGCACATAGTAAGCGCTCAGTAAATACTATTGAATTAATGAATGAATACAGTGACAAAACATGGAAGAAGTAGTAACAGCAGCAGTAGTAGTGTAGTAATAGTAATATAGTAACAATGGTATTTGTTAAAACCCTACTATGTACTAGGCACTATACTAAGCTCTAGGGTGGATACAAGCAAATCGAGTTGGATGCAGACCCTGTCCCATGTGGGGCTTACGGTCTCAATCCCCATTTTACAGATGTAACTGAGGCACAGAGGAAGTGAAATGAGGTTACCCAGCAGACAAGTGCCAGAGCTGGGATTAGAACCTAAATCCTTCTCATTCCCAGGTCCGTGCTCTTTCCGCTAGGCTAAGCTGCATCTCTATAGCAGGAGCAATAGCAGTAGTAATAGGAACAATGTCATTGTCTCATGCTGTCGAATCGTGCCGACCTCTAGCTACTCCACAGACACATCTCTCCCAGAACGCCCCACTTCCACCTGCGGTCGTTATGGTATCGTCATATCCATAGAGTTTTCTGGGTAAAAATATGCAAATGATTTACCATCGCCTCCTCCCGTGCAATAAACGAGTCTCTGCCCCATGCCACTGCCGCCCAGCACAGGTGAGTTTTGACTTGTAGCAGATAGGAGCAGTAATAGCAGTAGTAGAAGCAGCAGCATTTTTTGAACATTCCTTAGGATACAGTGCACAGTATTCAGGGTTAGGGAAGTCCAGAAGAGCAAAGCAGCATTTTCTAATGATAACAATAATGAAGTATTTGTTAAGCACTAACTATGTGCCAAGCAGTGTAGTAAGTGCCAGGGTAGATAAAAGATCATCAGATTGGACACCGATCCTGTCCCATATAGGTAGGACGGAGAAGTGGTATTGAAAGCCCATTTTTACAGATGATGAAAGTGAGTCCCAGAGCTTTGAAGGAGCTGGCCCAAGATCACCCCTCAGCAGGCCCACAAGGTATACACCCCCTTTAACAACCGAGGCTCAGGTGGAGAAGCAGTGAAGTGCAAGACAGCCAAGTCCAGTTTAGGGGACTGGGAGGGCCCTGGGAGACTTAAATTCCAACTGAGCAAGAAGAAATAAAATCCCCCTGGAAATGTGGCAGTGAGAAATCCAGTGCTCCGTTGCTTGCTGCCATGGAGAGATGTAACAAGTTTGGGCAAAGGGACATCCCACTTGGAAAAGACCCAGTGCTTCGCTCCTCAGTGACCAGGGTTATCTATCTAATCCCGCCATCGCCACCGTTATGGGATGGGAGCAAAGGATGATTACTGGATGGAAATGCTGTGGTCCCGTCCTCGAAGCAGGAGGAAGATGAACATGAGGAAGGGGAGGACAGGGAGGAGGTAGAGGAGAAAGGGAGGAGGGAGATGGGGGGGCAGTAGGGGACTAGGAGAAAGTGGAGGAGGATTAGCAGGAATTAATTCTCCCTCAGGTGATTGGGAGCAGCTGCTCTTGGGAGCCCCAACAGACATGTGGAAGGAAAATTCCCAGAGAACCGGTTTGCTCTGTGGAAAGACAACCTTCTCCTTTTTCCAGTCGTGGGGACAAGGGAGCAGAGGGGCACAGAGGGGGCGGGGGAAGGGCCAGGGCCCCGGATTGTGCTGAGCATTCAATCTCTGCTGCAGTAACCAAATTAACGGTCAGCCTGGGGCCCGCCAGATCAGTCCGCGTTACCCAGGAGACAGCCTTTTTCGTGATCCTGTTAGGAAGAAATGCTGGCGCTGACAGTGACTGCTGATTTGGGCTCCTGTAAAATCCCTCTCGCTCGAGGCTGGCTTAGAGCCTGCGTGCATGGAGCCCCCCCGGACAGGGCCGAGGGACCGGGAGCTTGGGAAAGAGGTTTTTCCGCCCCTGGCAATGAGGGCCGTGGCCTCGAGGCTGCTCCCACCCAAGATGGCTGCACACTGATAACCCACCCTATAAAGCGCCAAGTGGCCAGGCGGGTGACCGGGCCCCTGCCCGCTGGAGGCGACCACCACCACTGTCAGGGCAGGGACTGGATCGAAGCTCTGAAACCAACCCCCGCCGGAGGAGGGCTACCCAGACTTCCCTTTGGGTAGTCTTTCCCATGCTTAGTACAGTGCTCTGCACACAGGGAGCGCTCAATAGATTCCACTACTACTATTACTACTACTATAATAATAATGATGGTATTTATTAAGTGCTTACTCTGTCAAGCTCTGTACTAAGTGGAGAAGATCCAAGATCATCAGATTGGACACAGTCCTGTCCCACATAAGACTCATGGTCTAAAAAGGAGGGAGAACAGGTATTCAGTGCCCCCTGCTGGATTTTATAGATAAGGAAACTGAGGCCCAGAGAGGTGATGTGACCCAGGGTTCCACAGGGGCCAAGCTGCAGAGCCATGTACTCTAGCCTCCAGCCTCCAGGCCGCCCTGCCTGTCTATCCCTGGGTGACTGCCTGGAGGAGGCAGGTACAGAGACCACCAACCAGGTCAGGCTCGTGAATAAAAACTGAGCCCTGAACCTCGATCTGGCCTGGTCCCCGCTTCTGAGGCTCCTTCCTGCCAAACCCAGCTTTGGAAAGGTCTTGGAAAGAGTAGGTGGCTTTAGGCTTAGGCACCCCTCAATGCAGACTGTTCAATAATAATAATAATAAAATGTTGGTATTTGTTAAGCCTATATGTCCGAGCACTGTTCTAGCGCTGGGTAGACATAGGGAATCAGGTTGTCCCACGTGGGCCTCACAGTCTAA